>NW_009260268.1:1888945-1951086 GCF_000687185.1 Egretta garzetta | reverse complement strand
CCTTGGGCCTTGTGCAGGTACATGTTGTTGTTTTCTCTACAGACCGTGAGGGCAGGACATGCAGGTGCATGGTGGTGTTTTGTCTGCAGACCACGAGGGCATGACCTCCTGAGTGGCAGGAAACAGTGGTACAATGGCAATGTCGAGACAAACTACATTCAGTAATGGTTCTCTACAATGTGCCGCATGATGGCCCTCAAGATGATCTGCTCCATAACCTTTCCTGGTGCTGAGGTCAGACTGACAGGCCTGTAGTTCCCTGGATACTCCTTCTGGCCCTTCTTGTAGATGGATGTCTTTTCACATCTGTAACCAGGCCTCAGGGAAGGAGTAGATTTCCCTAAGAAGTGGGTCTGGTCTGCATATCGTGCCGTTACTTTCAGAAGGGAGTCTCCTATGACAATGACCCCTTTTTTTCTTTATGGAGGTAGTTTTGACGAAGGGCATAGGCTGACTTGACCTCAGAGACACCTCTAAGCTAGTTAAACCATCATCCTTGTTATTGTTCAGTTCCACTTGCAGAGCCTCGACCCTATTATGCAAGGGCACCTGGGAAGGTGGGGTAGTCACAGAGGTGTCTGCTGGAACAGATGCACAGGCAGGAATTTGTCGCTGTTGCCCCCTGTCCCTTAAGTCACTGTTCAGCCAGGTGGAGAGAGGATAGGGAATCCTCCACATCATGTGTCCTGTCTGCCTGTTGGGCCTGTCTCAGGGAAGGTAGGGTGCAATTCCAGTAGTGTGTCTCTCTCTCACTCTCCCTAATACTCCTCAACCTACTCACCTACATGAGCTCTGTCACAAGGCAGAGGAGTTCCTTTTCCTGGGCATACCTACCACAGGTGTGCTCACTGCTGCTGCCTGGTATTGGCATAAGAGCAAGGCACACCCTGCAGCCTGACACCTGGGTGGCAGTGTGTTCCCACTGGAGCTTTGTCTGGGAAGCTGTGCCAGTCATGGTGGGTGCAGAGCTTAGAGAGGCCATAGCTTTCTGCTGGGTAGATATCATTGCTCCCTGATCCAGCTGGCAGAGCCTCAGTGCCCTTCCTGCATGTCCTTCCATGCAAACAGACACGCCATGACCTGTTTGCCCACCCTGTTGGCAGCACTCCAAGGACTTCTTTTATATGTGGGAGGGCTTGGCCACCATTGCTCCTGGTCCTGCCTGGGCCTCACTAGGACATGAGAAGTTTCCAGAAGCTGTTAGAAGCTGCTGCTGTGCAAGCTGTGTGCTCCTGGCAGCTCTCTCGGCTCCCCTTGATATTCGCCCAGTTCAGGAACCCCCTGTGCACTGTGCTAGAGAGCTCTGCTGCCTATCATGCTGGCACTGGAAATGCTCACCTCAGCGACAGGTGAATTAACAAATTCTTAAATCATTCCGACTAAGAGCAAGTGCATGCTCATGTAGCCATTAGCAAAGGGAACTAACTAGTTCTCAACCTGCATACTTGAGAAATGACGTTATACAGTATGGAATAGCTCTTTGGTCAGTTTGGGTCAGCACTCCTAGCTGTGCTCCCTCCCAGCTTGTTATGCACCTGGCCGAGCAGGAGAAGCTCAAAAAGTCCTTGAGTAGTCTAAGCACTACTTAGCAACAACTAAAAACATCAGTGTGTTATCAACATTCTTCTAGTACTAAATCCAAAACACAGAACTATGCCAGCTTTTAGGAAGAAAATTAACTCTATCCCAGCCAAAACCAGGACACCCCATGCTATTGCTAATATATTGCTATATATTTGTGAATCTTGTAGTTAGACTTTTCTGGGTTTTATGGATTTGATTAGGCAGTAGTACAAATGCTGGGAGTCTACAGAGAGCAAGGTGCAGAAGGCAGCCTGCAACGTATTGCAAAAGCCTCATAAAGAATCCAATTTTAATTAGAGTTTGAATTATAGAAACATGTAGCAGCAGAACACAGTGTCTAGCCCAGAGACCTGTGGGTTTGTGCTGTAAAGGTACTCTGGTGAGATTTCCTCCAGCTTGTGTGAACAAGGGGGCCCTAGACAGCAGCTAGGCCTGCTCTTCTCAGCTCCTGCAGGCCCATGTTAACCCTCTCTGTGCCAACTATTGTGTCCAGTGGTGATTTTCAGTGCCTCCTAGTGAAACTAAGTCATTCAGCAAAAAAAAACCCCAAATAAATAAATAAAATGAAGATTCATTGGGTGAGCAAGAGAGAACTGAGGGAATTTTATGGGGAAGAAATTAATTGTTTTAGAAAAGAATGAACTGCCTCAGGGTTGGTAAGTGTCCTAGAAGCTGATGTGCTTGTGTAGGGCAGACATTCACCAACTCTCCCTTGGATTGGGCTTTCGCTCCTGCTCAGGTGGAGGAAGACCTCGTTCTGGGATCTTGGTCCTGTGTTAGGTGTCATATGGCAAATTGACATCTTTGCTGAAGCAAACATTGAGGCATTTACTGCATTTCAAAAATGGAGGTCCTTCTGACGACTTCTGACATGTCGTTGCAGTTTGGAGAGTGGCACTTGTGTTATAAAATCCAAATTCAGTTTTAAAGGATTATATCCTTGTGGATCTGAGCTTCATGAATCATGTGGTCTAAACATATAGTCCTAAAGTTTCCATTTCACATGGATTAAGTCCAGGTCTTGAGGCAAATGGTGTTTTCTCCTAGACTATTTTTTATTTTTAGTAACTATTTTACTTTGGTGACAGGATGCTCAGGTGTCACAATCGACTGTTGGGTTGAACAATTTGGCAGAGGTTAAACCCCCTTGCTTTCTAACTGACCTCAGATAATTCTGGGAGGTTGGGTACAGCTGAGCTTAACTTCTGATTAACTCCCATGTTTTATCATGACTAGGTTCCTTTCACATTCTCAGGAACAGAATTAAGACTCAAAACGGAGTCAAGTGCCAAGTCACTTTATTTGGCCAACAACAAATACACAAGAGAAAAGCAGAGAAAGAGATGAAAAGTGAGAAAGGGAAAGGAAGGAGAGGGGGAGAAACAAACAGCATGGGAGTGTTGCGATAGCTACCACCATGGGTCTATGTGCTGTCTGTGCAGCCTGAGTGGTCCGTGCGCCTGATGTATCTTTGAATCTGGTGGAGGGTAGGTGTTCCCAGACTCTCCTCTTGCATAGTCAATAACTGTTTTGCATACCCAGGCCTCCTCCTTGGCAGTGGGGTGCATGCCCAGTACCATCACTAGATGGTGCTCGAAATCCCAGAGGGTCCTAGCCCCCTCCCCGTTGTCAGTCGACCCTGGGCTGGGGCGCAGACATGTCTGCCTTGGTGATTAAACTGTCCCACTCAGTTGTCATGGTGATTAGGCTTCAGTAGTTAAACTTGCCTGCCACCAATGTTGAGACAAGTTTTTAGTCCCTTACATCAGGAAATCTGGGAAATGCTTCCTATGTGTCTTTAGAGAAGTCATTAATTTCCCCATACATCATTCTTGCATCTATAAAATGAAAAGACTTGTATTTTTTAGATATCATAATGACTGAAAGGAATCAAATGCACAAAGTAAACAGGAAGTTAGCAACCAGAATCCAGAAATCCTTGCAAGAAATTGGTATTAAAGTAAATTCTGAGAAGTGATCATTTTGAATGTGAATCAAATTTTAGATAATGGGGTATTCACTGGTGATAGCATAGGGAACACCAACTTCATTTTTTATAATTTCATATTATAAACTCCATTGGTTTCATCCATATGAAGTTCTCTTCCTCCAGGGCTTATATAAAATGCAGATCTGGTTTTCACATAGAAATCAATGAAATTGTGAAAAACTTGCCAAATTCTACCCTCATATAAAACTAGTTTTGGAATTCTAAGCTGCACAAACAGAAGCAAATTTTAGCCAGAACTGGGAAATGCCCTGCGCATTCTGGTTAATTGGAATGATCTGTGACCTCGGGCCTTTAAAATAAGGATTCAGGTTATAATAGAAAATTGAACTGGGACTTTCATTAAATACGTGATAGATGTTGGTTTGTATTGCCTTCCATTCTAAGCCAATTATATATTCTTTTTCATTAAGAAAAAACCATGAAGTATACCTTAAATAAATGTCTTAATCAGCTGCCTTACCTTTTAATATTGCTCAAGATGATCTAAATCATTAATCAAAATTAAATCTGTACAGTACTAAACTTTAAAATATGTACATTCTTTACCATTAAGAGGGACAAATACCATATCTTCTCCCTCCTTTTTTTAAATGCTCTGCTATTTTATCCTCATTAATGGGATGAGCATTAAAGGTGTAAAAATCAAATCTATACATAAAGCAGTTATTTAACTCAACATAAATGATGTAATTCATTAGATTCTACCTAATTTAAAGTTTCTAAATGGTATTTCAAGAGGCTGTTCAGACAAATGGAATAGTGATTCTTACATTCATACAATTCTTATGTTGAAATAATTTGCTTGTATTTGAAAAACAAAGTGAATTGCTCAAAAAGCTGATCTAGAAAAACATGAACATTTATAAACTGTAGCGATAGCCTCAAATGTTCATTTCCTTACCTTAAAAAAAAAAAAGTCAGCGTGCAAGACCAATGTAATAGAAGTAGTTTATTATATACAGGCCTATGGGATGACTTAATGAAAAACCATTTTCTAAAGCACATAAAACTTTAAATGAATATTGTTGTGTCATGTTAAAGGGGCATCAGAGTAAAATATGCGGAGTTTTGTAGAACAATGTTAGTTGTGGATTGAAGTAATCCAGGGAAATGAATGCAGTGCAAGTTGATACCAATAATAATAAAAAAAACTTTATCATTCTGAGAAAACCTTTACAATTGATTATAGCTTGTGATTCAAATGCAGCTTGAGGTAAACACATTTATATAGAATCTAACACCTTCATCTTGGACAGGAACCTATTTGCGAGCAGATACAACAAAAGCAAAGTTGCCTAAACCAAGATTTAAGAAATAGTCAAAACCGGACAATTCCTGAATATGCTGAAAAATCTCATCCTTGTTTGAAAGTAGACTTCTGTATGTCCTAGTAACTTTGTTGTTTTGCATATCCATAACTGTTACAGGTGTGTCACTAAACCTGAGTAGGTTCCCGAAACAAGGATATCCAGATGGAGAAAGCACTCTATTTGAAAAAAAAAAGATTGTTCCATCTTTCATAACATAGTCTCATGGAATCAGGATTCTGATGACTAGCTATACATCGTTTTCACCTAGACTGATAATTTACCTCAAAATCCAATGGGACAGTGGAGGGAGAGAAGATATCACCAGAGGAAGGGGTAGACACTAGATAGTTTGTGTTTGTATCATTTTAACTATGTGTGATTTGAAGTATCAATGTTATTATTGTTGCAAGTGAACTAATAAAAATTCTTAGATTAGAGTACAAGGAATTTGATTAGATTAACAATAAATTCCTGCCTCTGCATACGCAGTGTTCCTTTTGTAGATAGCGAGATCGCACATAACATGCCAGTGGTAATTCAAGCAGCCCATTCTGTAATTTGGGTGCAAGAGGCTGGTGATGCTGTCATCATTTCCTATTTAGAAAAACACAAAGATGGGAGCATTCCATTCATCACTCTCTGTCAATATGCAACTGGGGCTGGAACATGGACCCCAGGAAGAACATGCATTTAATCTGTGGGCTGCAGTTTTGAAAGAAAAAGTCTGATCTCTACTCCCAGTTTTTATTTTGGATATTTGATTTTCCTAGTAGTCACTGGGTAAGAACACAATTTGCAAGGCTTTTGCAGCCTTTTTTTCAGAGTTCTACTTCTCTAAAATTAAATGTTTGCATGAACCATTTTAATAAATATTTTAGTGCAATAGACATGTTTGGAAATCATCCACGGAGCTTACTTGTTATCTACAGCTTTTGAGAAAAATAGTTATTTGCAGCTTTTAGTCCATTTCTGTTAATTCCCTTTACTTTCTCTTACCCACATATGTCCTTGACCATCTGTAATGCAACAATAACTGCCAGGAAAAACATGGTATTTTTTGTTTCAAAAATATCAGAAACTTCTTCAAGGGGCAGTAGACTAACAACAGACATCTATTAAAGTTTCACAGTTCAGGATTCCTTCTGTATTTGAAGTCTATACCAACATTTATGATTGAAATGAAGAGGAAAGCAATGTTCTTAGAAAGATATAAATTTTAATTAAGGCATTATATTAACACATGCATTTTTGTTCTGAATAAACAATATTTTTATACTGCAGGCATAATTTACCAACTAGACTGAACAAATGAAGGCAATGTCCTGAATAACACCATTCTCACAGTTAAACATCAGTATCAAAGCAGGGCATTTGAAGACATAAAAGCAAAAGGTAATGACATTATCCTTGAATCTTCATGACTTTCCTAAAGGTGAATATATTAAATAAGAACTGCTGAAGTGTTGCTGGCACTGTTTTATGCATCCCATCTGTTAGTCATAATATTACATCAGCTAATTAATGCATGCTACCTTGTGTGTAAAACAATATGTACTCTGTTGATTGTGGAGTCAACCCTAAAGTGGTTCTCACTGGAAATCTTTGAATTTTTTTTTGTGTCAGAAAGTTAGGGATTTTCCCCATGAAAAAAATCTGTTTTCACTAAAATCTTCAGCATTTAAAAAGCTATTTATTTTTTTAGAGACTTGTGCAGAAAACATTTATTTTTAAATCATCCCTTTTTTGCTTTGTAGAACTCATTGTCATAAAAATTTAAAGAATTTCATAATGCTGTTTTGTCTTTATTTTTCTATGCAGTGCATTTGATCTAGCTGATGGTGTGCTTCCACTGTCATGTCATAGTATAAATTGTCAAAAATTGTATTATGACATGACAGTAGCAATGGTGCACAACTAATTAAATATAATAAAGTCTGTCATTTTTACTTGTTTTTTTTAATCATGAAGGGCAGCTACTACAATGGTAACTTGGGAAGACAAATGCCATCACTCTGAACGTCTGTCCCCCAAATCCCTCCCCCCTTCCTCCTTTTTACCCACAGATTTTGTTACTGAGCATGATGTCATATGGCATGGGATATCCCTTTGGTCAGTTGGGGTCAGCTGTTCCAGCTGTGTCCCCTCCTAATCTCTTGTGCACCCCCAGACTGCTCACTGGTGGGCAGTGTGAGAAACAGAAAAGGCCTTGACGCTATGTAAGCACTGCTCAGCAATAGCTAAACCATGTCTCCTTTATCAACGCTGTTTTCAGCACAAATCCAAAACCTAGCCCCATAGTAGCTTCTATAAAGAAAAATTAACTCTATCCCAGACAAAACCAAGACATCAAGATAAAACAATAGGATTTTCCTACCTTTATTATAAGAAACATTGTGATTTGGAATTTTGTAGATGTAGTATTTTCACAGAATCACAGAATGATGTTCTACAAAATAAGCTTTTATAATTGTAAATCATGATGACTAAGGTTATGTGAGGTTTTTGGCAGTCAAAAGGATAAGGGTGTTAGTGATGGAATGCTTCAGATAATTACTTAAAGCTTGGATTTTATGTCATCCTAGATATTGAGTGAAATAGGGATATTGGCATAGATTTCTTATCATCTTTATATGATGAACATGTTTATCAATTTTCAGAGCTGGTGAGAACATGTCTATACTAGTGCAATGTTCAGCCATCTGTGTAATATTGGTTTAAAGTCTCTGTCTCTGCCAGTGATTATTTCAATGACTTTATCTGTTGCTAAAGACTATTGGCTGAAAAGAATGGGAAAAAAGATAATCATACTTGGAATTTGCTAGCCATATTTTAATGCATTTATAGCAACTATTTTTATATTGTAAATTTACAGATAAGCAAATCAGATTCATCCAAACAAAGCAGAAGATTAGTGACTCATGGGAATATCCCTTTTTTTTTTCTTTTTGGTGATGGCTTTTATCTCTTTTCTTATACAAATCTTTCTCCCTTTATAATTAGGACTACAGTAGCATTTTTTGCTCGTAGACTCTATGAAACTTGTAAAAAATAAATTGCTTTAGGTGTCTTTAAATGTATAAAAAAAAATTTGCTTGCTTTAGTAGAAAGATCTATTAATAATGATACTGGAGTTCTGTTTCTGATGACTTTCTTATTGCTTATGTGTTCCGTGCAATGCCTTTCCAAAAACTTCTTTGTTAACTACCTCTCATCCTGGTCATACTAATTTATTTTGTGCTGAGATTCAAGTGTTTACTGGTAAAATAGGTTTTGTAATTTACAACAGAATCCTTTTTTTAAAATCTTAACTGAAGTAAGTTCCTTTTGTTCAACAACAACTATTAAATGTGGATAACTTGTGTAGGCTGAAACCCAGTGTATACACATTCACAGTCTCCAGTTGTGTAGAATATCTGTGAGTGTATATTGAAGAGTTAGCTTTTAAGTCAGAGCTCTCCATTAGCCCTACAGGTTCACAGTTTCTGATGGCTTCTCTTTGTGTGCTAGCTCTAACTCCAACAGTCACAACAGTATTGTTAATAAATATTTTTTCATACTCCTGAAGGAGTAAAAGTCTTCTATTTAAAAGCTGTGATTCCTCAAGGAAAAGAAACCATTGTTATAGTAAACACTCTTAAGTAACTGACACTAAGTTTATTGGATATTTTCTAGTGTTTCTAAATAAGATGAAATATTACCAACACCCAGCTGTAATTAATTTATTACTGATAATATGGCCATAGTTAACAACAATTGACATTGAAGTATAAAAGCATAATTTAATTAAGGAAAAGAGTGGCATTCATTATTACCTGCTAATAGAACCTTCAGAACAAGTAAAAAAAATATATAATTCATTAGAGGTAACGATTGAAGAAAACTTGAACTTCATTATTAGTTTTTACTTGAATTAACTGTTTTATGTAGGAGTCTTCAGTGTAGTTCTTTGGTCCATATGCATCACCAAAGAGAAAGGTCTATACACCAAAGGAAGCTAGATCCTTGAGTATATTGGCCCGAGCAATTAGGAGTATTAAGGACATTTAATTTATGAAAATCTTCCAGTACATGCCTAAATAAGAATATGTAAACATTTAGTTTCTATTTTCTACTGTTCTATCTGAAGTTGGCTTGGACACCAGACCTGAAAAGTATTTCTGCTACTGCTTTGACATTAAATTCACTGACCAAGTCTCAAGTCTTTATATGTTTTACTTGTAGTTCATTATAAAGTAGTTCTTAATCTCTTCGACTTTTATTTTTTATAGCGTAAAACAGAATTACAGGATCAGAATTACAGAATCACATAGACTCACAGAATCACAGAATGGATGAGAGTTGAAGGGACCTCTGGAGGTCATCTAGTTCAACTCTCTGTTCAAGCAGGGCCACCTGGAGCAGGTTGCCCAGGACCATGTCTAGATGGCTTTTGAATGTCTCCAAGGATGGAACTTCCACATTTCTGGGCAACCTGTTCCAGTGCTAAGTCACTCTCTCAGTAAAAAAATGTTTCCTGATGTTCAAATTAAACCTCCCTTTGTGTTCATACCCTCTTCTTCTGTCAGTATACACTGCTAAAAAGGGCCTGGCTTCATCTTCTTTACACCCTCCCTTTATTACACCACCCTGTACACATTGACAAGATCCCCCAGAACCTTCTCTAGACTGAAGAGTCCCAGCTCTCAGCCTCCCCTAATCTGAGAGATGCTACAGTCTCTTAGTCATCTTAGTGGCCTTTCACTGGACTCTCTCTAGTAGCTCCATGTCCAGATGTGGCCTCATCAGTGCTGAGTAGAGGGGAAAGATCACTTTCCTCAGCCTTCTGACAACATTCCTTCTAATGCAGCCCAGGATAGCATTAGCCCTCTTTGCTCCAAGGGCACGTTGCTGGCTAATGTTCAAGTTCCTGTCCACCAGGAGCCCCTGTTGCTGGCTGGGGTTAAATCAAAACAGGATCTATGGGAGGCAGCATCAAAAGCCCTACTGAAGTCAAGGTAGACAATATCCACTGCTCTCCCTTTGTCTACCAGTTGATTGGATCTGTAAAAAAACAACAGATTGGATCTGTACAAACAAAAAACTTCTATGGTATCAAAATCAAGTTCCATCTGTTTAGAAGAGGCTTTTAAATTTCTTGGAGTATAAAAATGAGAAAAGTAGGTAAAGTTATTTAATCAACGTATAACACTACACCTCTTCATAATGTTGCCGTATTGGCTACTACAAATATCTTTACATTTTCAGTACAAATTCATTCCGGAAATGAGAAAGCTAGCTTCCATATTTGATAAAATATGTATTTCAGTAATAGAAAGAAGTGGCCTGTGAATTAAAAAATATGTTACTTTTTAATAAAATCAGATCACAGGAAAGTAGTAAAGTCAAATATTAAAAAGGAAACCATCACAAAATTATGGTTTTTGTTTTTAAAGACAGTCTTCAGGGTTATCAGACAACTTTGTTCAACTTGCCAGCTCTTCAATTCTGAGTCTACAAGCACAGGAAACACAACAGCAGGAAATTTTCTTTAATGGTGTACTTTTAATTTTGATTTATAAAGACATCAGTATGCGCTAAGGAACATACATCCAAGGGTTCCTAAACTTCAAAGTTCACAAATCTAAGTCTAATTTGCACTTTAGAAGAGGCACATGAAGGACTTCAGTCAATATAGTGGGGTTCATTGTGTTTCTGTGTTCATTATTTGATAGCCTTTTCTAGTAATTCAGTCACATATCTCATTTGCATGAAGTCTCTTTTAAATCTCAGAATTGAGATATGACAGTAAGTATTCACTTTGATTAACATGTTTAAGATTTTTCTTGACCTTAAATTGAGACACTGCTTCAAAATGTAATCAGATCTTTAAACTGGGTGGAGATTGAGGCGGAAAAATCTTATACAGATAACCGAGCTTGATATGTACAGGCTCTGGCCCAAAAATACTTTGCTATTTCCCAACAAATTCTCTTATAGAACTGGTGTTCATAGTTTTTGTTCAAATGAAATAGAAGAGGTATTTTAATACTCTCTTTACCTATCTTTTGGAGAATTAGTAATATATCTTGATTGGCCTGAATTTAATAAAACAGTCACACTGTTACAAAAACAATGATTTGGAAAATTAACTTTTATTTTGGTAATAGTTTAGGTCTAAAAATGTGAGTACATATTTAAGTGACACATGATTTTGCATCTCAGTTGTTGAGTTCAAATAATCTTCATTGGTTTTTTGGCAATTGTCAGAGTAGAAGGTCCACATATATATATTTACAAAAAAATGCAGAATTTATTTTACACGTTACCATATTAAGGTGGCTGTGATGGGCAGATTACTGCAAAGATACCACCTTTCAAGGTTTGCCATTTTCATCATAAAGTATATGCATTCCACACGCAATTAAAGGATGGACATGATGAGCCAAACTTGATACTAAATATTAAAATGTATTAAAATACAACACATTTCCTTCCAATGAGGTTTCAAGAAGGAATAAGAAAGGCTAAGCATATCCTAACTATCCTAATGAGACCTTACTCTGATAAATACCTACCAGATTAAAAAGAAAATAAAAATAAAAAGTGGAAGCTAGGCAACCGAATCTAAGGTGTAATTCAGTGCTATTTTTCAAATTTAGAATTCTACAGGAGTCTAATGTTCTGTTTTAGCAAGAAACAAGAATCCTATCAGTCCTGAGTAGACATTACTTAGCTGAGCATTTTTACTTCAAATTCAGGCCAAAGTTTGATCAGAAAAGTAGGTATGACTTTACTCACTTGAATGTGGAGGGCTTCAGCTGATGAGTGTTTTGGGAGCATGCACAAGATGCAATGAATACAAGTAGAATGCAAGAGGAAGACAAGGAAAAGGAAATAATACTACAGCTGCTTCCCCTACAAAAACACACTAAAGCTAACATTCTAGGGGAGGGTGATATTTTCTAGGTAGACTATGAACCCATGCAGTGGAAGAAATTGAACAGAGTTCTACTACATGTTGGACAATACCTCTTACCATTGAACTAATGAAGAAATGGCATGTGTGGGAAAATCAGGGATATATGAGAAAGAGAAGCTTCCTCTGCAGCTGGATTCATCAATGAATTCTGGGTAGGAAGTCAGTAGACAGAAAAACATCATACAATGCATGTCATGTACCTGAAGCCAGCATAACTCTTTCAAGTGTTTTCCTAGTAGCTAGGCTAGACAGTTCCATAGTCAACAGAAAGACGTTGATAAATCCTGTCTGACCAGATAACTTGACTCATAAATTGCATACAGATGCTAAGCTTTTAACATAGGGTCATGGATTCTGCAACAGTGTCCAAATGCTCCAGGTTCACATTTTTTTCAAGCTCACTTTGTAATACTTAGCTCTCTTTTAGGTGTGTGTCGAGATATCCGTATACTCTGATGACCTTCTGTATCCTACATCTACACAACTCTAGTTCTGTTTCTATAAGAATTAGTAAGACCACATCATATAAAAAACTACACTTCTGAATCTATCCCATATTTGAGAAAAAAACAATATTTAGCAAACATATGGCTTGCTGTGAATAATTTGGGTATAGTTGCCTCATTATTGTAAATTTCCCATATGAGCAACAGCTATAGCTATCAGCACAGGTTGAAAAGCAGTTAAAAATCTATGCATATTAAATTAGAAGTCCAAATAGATTAACTGAGGAGGAATAATGACAGCTGACAGGTCAAAGTCCTATTCAATCCATGAAGTTTTCTTATAGTAGATGTACAGCATTGCATAAAAACTATTGGGGCAGTATTCTGTTCTCTTCATTAATCAGAAGCATACCTATCTCCCAGTGTTTGTTCACTGTATAGCTGTTCAAGTTCAACTATTTCCCGCAGGATTTAATACGCTTGGTAACATCAGTATTAAAGTGTGTATCTTTTTCTTCACCGTGTTCCAATGAATTTGATAATGCTCTTGCTTTCATGGTATTCTATGACTAATTCAAAATTAATATAAGCTAGAACATGCAAAATTTCCCGCGTATTCTAAGAAAATGGGGGAAGGGACAGCAAAGTATTTTCCAGATTTATTGATTTAATTAATGTTTGCTTTTTTCTTTCTTTGGTAGACCCATGTTTTAATGATCAATACTTATTGGAAAAGGACTTGCTGTGAGACCATAAATGTAATTCTGAATTGCTGTCTGTCATGGTTTAACCCAGCTGGCAACTCGGCACCACGCAGCCGCTCGCTTAGTCCCCCTTCCCTCAGTGGGATGGGGGAGAGAATCGGGAAGGGAAAAAAAAAGAAGGGTTAGAGCTGAGGGCTGAGATAAAGACAGTTTAATAAGAGAAAATAATAACAATAGTAATAATGAGAATGGTAACAGAATATACAGAATATACAAAACGTATGATGCACAATGCAATTGCTCACCACCCGCCGACCGATGCCCAGCCCATCCTGAGCCGCAATCACTCCCCGAGCCGCGATCAGTCCCCGAGCAGCGATCACTCTCCTTGCAACCGACCGACTGACTAACCCCCCCGAGCATGACATTATATGGTATGGAATAGTTCTTTGGTCAGTTTGGGTTAGCTGTCCTAGCTGTGCTGTACTCCCAGGTTGTTATGCACCTGGCCAAGCAGGAGAAGCTCAAAAAGTCCTTGACTAGTCTGAGCACTACTTGGCAACAACTAAAAACATCAGTGTGTTATCAACATTCTTGTAGTATTAAATCCAAAACACAGCACTATGCTAGCTTCTATGAATAAAATTAACTCTATCCCAGCCAAAACCAGGACACTGTCTAAATATCTAGTTTCCCTGAAATGAAGAAGCTGAAAAATTAATGATTAATATTCAAGAATCAGACTGTGCACGGTGCTCGGCACTTATTACAGACAACAGGAGTTAGAATGCTCTGCACCTAAAAGTCTGAGGTCCCAACAGAACTGACAATAGTTTCTTAATCAAAAAAATGGGTAGCATGTAATGAAAGCTGTAACTTTGTAAAACAGTTTCAAGTTATATCATAAAGAACAGACAGTCCTCTAAAGTTCATTTGCACTCACTCTTGACATACCATTGCTAACCTAGTGAAAATTCCAATATGGAATTGATATGTTCAAGACCAGAAACAGTACATACTACTTCTTCTAAATTCTCTAATCTTTAGATTTTTCCAGATTATTTCCCCCCAAGTTAAGATTTTTAAGTGCTTTACCTCTTTTTGAACAGTTTGATTAAGCAATATTAGCAACACATTCATTTTGTGCTGTGTTAAAAAGTAAAATTGTTTGCCATCATGCTAAAAGCATGTATTTTGTAGGCTGAATAGGGATATCTTTTTAAACCTAACTCTGTGTCCACTGTGTTTGAATTTGAGTTGAGAGTAGTTTTGTTTCAAGGATTCTGTATATTTAACATTAAACATATCTAGATTTTTCTCTTAGGTTACCATATCAGTGATCATGAACATTCAGCTGAGTTAGGGATAAATAATACATCTTTTATAGAGTTCTCTGATGAGCAATACAATAAAGGGGCGAGTTTCACTATTCATGTTTCACAACTATGGAAATCAAGGCAGAAAAAAATGGAATTATCCAAAGTCACACAGAGTTAGGAACAGAGAGCAGGTCAACTTAGCCCTAGCCTATTCCTGTACACAGTGGCCAAGATACCATTTATAATCACTGCCTCAAATGACTTTTGTTTAAAGTACAACTATCCACATTTACTGGAGACTACTCTTACATTTCATTATTCTTGGCTTATGTTTCCGAGTGACTTTTTTAAGGTTTCATTTCATGAGATCTCTACCTCAATTCTGTTACTTAATGCAGCACAAGCTCCTGTTATTGTATCTTCTGTGAAGAACTAGTCCAATAGTCAGACTGCAGTGAATAGGCATGTGGTATGCAGATGTGAACTGGAAGGGGCAACATTTTAGTTAAGTCCACTGGGATGTAGCCATGCAACTCCTATTAGCATTAATGAGAATCAAGCAGCTAGATCTCAGTGTGTTGTGCTGAAAATGCTCCCTGACGTGTTTGAAGGAATACCATTTTCATACCAAGTGCTTGCAAATGTGCTGGTGCTGCTCCATAAAACCTAACATTCTAGAAAAGGATTCCCAGATCTTTCATACTCTATAGCAAATATGATCTCTGGGAATTGTTGATTGAATAACTCCACAGGATGCTGTACATCATTTTTATTGATAAGGAAGTTATCATCTGTGTAGCCTCAGTATAAAGTTGAATGGGTATGGGTTGTTTTAAAGCATTATGGTTTTGATTAACCATCAAATTGTCAGCTAAAAATTAGTTCAATTCAGGCTCAGAAATAATTTTTTTCTCCTGGCTCTGTCTGTAAACTTGACAAGAGACACAGGTCTGTATGGATTCTGGCCAAGTTGTCAGTTCAGGTGTTCCATCATAAAAGTTTAGCTAGTTCTGTTGAAGACAACAATGGCAGATTTATTGTTTTTTAGTTCAGTAAGTTTTTGTAGGCAAATATTAGGTAGTGGGGAGAATGAGTCTGATTTAGGGTAGTCTGCTTCACTGGGAGAAAAAGTTTATTTAGGATGTTTCAATTCATAACTGATCTCCTATCCTCCATTACATACTTTTCAAACATATTTGCATGGTATGAAGTATCTACATAGTGTATTACATAAGACAACAAGCAGTTAATAACTGCATTTACCATGCTTTTAGTGTATATTCCATGAGAGACAATTCTGGGAAAGGAATATTTACACACTCATTATAGGACATGAAGTAAAATTGCATAATGCATATACATCTAACCAATTACACATCAGATAAAATTTTTTGGAAAGTATACAAGACTACATAATGTCCTCCACCCCCCATGAAAAAGTAAGTCTACAGGGTAGGTAATTACTAAAACATCTACATTGTAGCTCAGGGCAAGGAATGTTTATGATTTTCTGTAGTTCTGCTGTCAACCTCTGCCTTCTGCTCTTGCACTTTGGAGTATTCAGAGTATTATCCCCAGTGTATAGCCAATTCTTTACCCTTTATTTGATTGGCCTATATCATTATCATGAAGTTTTAATACTGAAAATTAAAAGTAATTCAGAACAAATAATTTGATGAATTTCACCTTTCTCTCTTTGAGAGTGATTAATTTCTCAAATTTATTCATTATTCAGAGTGATTCAGTAATTCCTTTAGCAAATAATTCTTGGTGTGTCATTTTAATTGTGAATTATGAATATTACAATCAGTTTGTGCTCTAACTTCTGTGCAGTAACATATGTGTTTGACTAACTTAAGCAATTCAGTTTGAATTTCCAACTGAGCTTGATTATAATGGGTGTTAGCAATGTATGCCAGGCAATCAAAATCCACATATCATGTGACTCATGGTAACTAACCAACCCAGCATGAAGGCAAACTACAAATTTGATAATCAGATGTTCAGTTTAAAATTTACTTTCAGCAAATACTCAAGCAATCAAGCCTAAAGTATACCCAGTGAACTCTGAACAATTGAGTGCTTTCAGAAAGTGATCATAAAAAGATAAACTGAATTTAAAGAATAGATAGTTAAGATACTTCCTTCAACTGGTTGTGGGCTTTGAGTTGCCGACTGCCTTGCCCATTTCATCTTTTCCTACAGAAATAAGTAATTTAGTAAAGCATCGGAAATTCAGGAAAGAAATATCTGAACATCAGTAAGGGATGAGCACGAGGACATTCATTCTTATGTAAATATCCAATTTTTACCCTTTCAAAACTCTTAAATCATGCAAAGGATGAATTGAGATGACCTATACAACCTCTGTATTCAGATTCTTATTTTCTATTGTGACTTCATTCAATCAAAATGACTGAACAGTGGATTTCTGATAGATAATAGTATGTTGATATATAAAATTGTAGGGAATTAAACTATTTGTAATAGCCATTCTGGGCATTCTAAAGCAAATCCCAAAATTGTTTTCAGAAGTGCTGATTTTTTTTCCTGCAACTTTAATATCTATCTGATTTGTGTGAGATACAGAATACTTATTCATATTTCACTCAAAAATATTTGAATCTAGTAATTTGATTAATACTGCAATATTAATGCATGTCATTGGTCTTACCGGCATTTCATCAGTGATCTTTGTGACAACAGATCCCTCTTCCCTGGGTATAACTCCAACAAAGCAAATACCTTGGAAGATGTGCTCATATAAAGTTAGCTTTTGATGTGCTTATTTCCATGACATTCTCTGACTTAACTATCCTTCTTTTTTCTAATGTAATATTTCATCAAATGGTATTAGTCATAAAAAGAGCTATATGAATTTTAAGTTCTATTTCACAACAAAGAAATTTCCCAAGAAAAGAATTATCCACTGTAAGTAATAAAGAAAATAAACCCCAAACCAAACCAAACCAAAAACCATGTGATTTAAACAAGCATCTGAATTTATTACAAATGTGTAGGAAAGATTCAATTTTACCAACTTATATCTACAATACCGCAAAATTTTTTTGGGAATAAAATGCATATATTTTTCAGATGGTGACAGATCGTGTGGTTTTTCACTTATTTGTTTAGATTTGCTAGCTACTTTGACATCACAGAGCGAAGAGGCTAGAGCCTAGCCTTCATCCAGTTGTTGTGAGTGACAAAGTGAATCTATAAAAGCACAAATGAGCAACTGATTATTCTATTTTTAATGGTCTGCTTCTTGTTACATGTCTGAATTAAGGACACATGATACCATGTCAATTCAAGGTATAAACTGTTATATAAAGCCTGTAGCAATTTTTGTCTGATATTTCAAATTATGCTACTTAATCATTTGTATAAATTTATTTTATTAAATTTTGACAAAAATATTGATTTCTCAGAGTAAACTTGGTGAGAGAAAAGGATTTTTTTTCATCCATGTTAAATCCTTGCAATCATTTTGCTGAAAGACACTGCTGCTATCATACTATGAATTAGGGATTTGAAGCTTGACATTAAGGGACTGTATAAAAATTAAGTACCTTTACCAAGCGTGCACATTTTTCTGTTCATCTTTTTTTGTCAAATTATGTTACTCAGTAGAGTTTCTGGACTCTACTGCTTTGAAGGTGTAAAACTAAGAAACAGATTTTCTGTACAATGCCAAGCAAGGACTCAACAGGTTTTTGACATTTTCTGGCTGCTTTGGAGTCAAGTAAAAGTTCAAAAGATATATTGAGAACACAGAAGCAGTTTCTGCTGTTCACTACGTATTTTACTGCAGAGAGTATAGAGGAATATGTGCT
This sequence comes from Egretta garzetta, assembly GCF_000687185.1. NCBI lineage: Eukaryota > Metazoa > Chordata > Aves > Pelecaniformes > Ardeidae > Egretta > Egretta garzetta. The sequence continues at coordinate 1,932,918 of NW_009260268.1, read as the reverse complement.
GGCCAGGCTGGAATGCTTCATGCTAAGGACTGGGTGAATTAGAGACCTTCTGAGGAAAATAGTTTGTGGTTATGTAAATAAAGACTGTTTTGTGATATGTATGCTTAAGAGAAGGTGGAACATAAAGCTAGATAAATTTAGTCTCACCAGGGCAGGTCAAGAAGGAGTCGAGGAAACTTGCTAAAGTTTCAAAAATTAACAATGTTTAGAAAAACTGAACGCTGGCCTGAGTGGTGAATAGATCTCAGTGTGTCATGAAAAGTTCATCCAATAACAGTAAGGCCATTCCAGTCATTTGACTTCATAGTCATTCAAAGGAGTTAAAGGGCATTTCTGCTACTGATGAAAGATATGCCTGAGGACTTTTTCCCAAAATCAAGTGTCAGTACAAGAAGCTGCTAAATTTAATAAAAAGTATTTTTCCATTTGTCTTGTCTTTTACATTATTGAAAAAAAAAAAGAATAGTACTTTTAAGAGAAGACGTGCCAGAAATCTGTAAAATTCAGACTACTGGAACTAGGGCACTAAGTAATATGACCAGGTAGCTGGTTTAGAACAGAACAAACACCTTTTCATACAGTACATAATTGAATTGCAGACTCAGTGGAATTACAGAATGCAAGTCCACTTGAGTAATAAAAGCCTTTGCGGTAGTCTTCACAAACGTGTTATAGGAGTTCTAGCTTTAGGACTTTCATAATATAGAAATGTACAGGAATGACAGTTTTAAAAAACCTTTTATGTGTGAAATAATACACAACAGGTGATAATGGTCCAGGCAAATCTAGATTTTTCTTATGTAGAGAGATATGACCTTAATAACTTCTCATTATTTATGGGCTACTCAGTTGGTGGTAGAAATAAATTGTATCATTCTGTTCCCCTTTGTTATTTAGTCCCTTTATAAGTGGATATTTTTCACAGACCTGAAAAATTTGTAAAAATAATATGTTTTCAAACTGTAAATATTGATTGAGCAACAGTAGGAATGTTTGTACTTTGGATATTTGAGAAGATTCTTGAACATGGAATGAACATTAACATCCTGAAAAAATGAGTTCTGATTATTCCCCTAAGGACAGTTTATGCAGGATTTTAATATTTTTTATTAAATTATGTGATTTTATAGGATAATTATTTAATTTTGAGTTGATCTGGAAGACATTGAAATTCTAACATAAAACTTAGTCACAGTGAACAATATGTGTATGCACATATTGCAGTTTAGTAGGAATGGATTTAAACCAACTACAAAGTAGCTTACTGTACAATAGTAACAAGTAATTAGTACCAAAGTCTCCTTTACCATCCATAAATATATCCAGGCATCTCAAAATATCCGGGTGCCCATTATCTAACATTTAGTTTAGCAAACGACAGAGGCACCAGTTGCCCAGAGCAAATTATAACCCTAACTGAGCCATAGACTCTGCAAGGTTTGACAAGATATTTGACCTCCTTGTTTCTCAGCCAACCCAGCTGTGAAGTTGATAAAGGCAATTGTGTAAAAACAGACCCCAATGGAAAACAGATCTGCCACTGGCTTGGACAACAAATGTGGATGAATAAACGGCAAACACATCAGGGTCATCACATCCTGTTATGCTTTATATATGCTTTAAATAACAGAAGCTAAATCTGAACACTCGATTCATCACATGTTCCTAGGTAAATGAGATTAAAAAACGGGAAATAATGCTGAAATGTAATGATCTTCCACCCAGGATGTGTAGCACAATTTCAGTATTTGATAACATAGGATACAGAATAGTTTTGGTAATTCAGCTGGATTTCTACTACTCACAATTATCCTACTGTGAGGGATACTGATAGTTTTACAACTGTGCACTCTTAAAAGAAAAACAATAGTGACAGTTTTTTCAAAGCTGTAAATGTTACCTAATATTAAAAAAAATAAAATGTTCTAAAATGTAAGTTAAAGATCTTTTAATTTTCGTATTTCTCTTAATTTGAACAATGAGAATTTTTTGAGAACCATTCAGGTCTACTACATTTTCTGTTATTGTTTGGAGGCTCTAAATTCAAGTCTCATACCAGAGATTAATACACTGCTACTCATTGACATAAACAACCATGTTTTGGATGCTTATTACTATATCTGGCATATATATTTATCTAATGTGACAATTTAATTTGAAGAAACACTTTTCTAGCTGCCTTTTAAAATATATAGTAGCCATATAATGTAAATGAGCCATGTGGTTATACTAAATAGCTTAATCATTTATTAAAGCTAGATAAAAGCAATGTGTAGTGTGTCGTCAGTCATAACTATTTCAATTTTCAGTAGTGTTCAGAAGTTCTGCATCTATTGAGGATGACCTGTTATTGACTGAGGGATAAAAAACCACAGCAGACAGTAGTATTGGTTGATTCATGCGCTATTACTTCTGCTTTGTGACTGATGAAAGGCTTTTATAAATATGACTAGTAAAAAATAACTTTTTTAATAATAAGTATTTATGCTATAGGTAGGAAATGTGTCATTCAATGTTATCTAAAATAGGAAACAATATGAATTTCACGAAGTAGTTGAGCAAAGTCTACATCTTTTCTGTAAATTGATCACAGCATTACAGAGTGTCTCTGCTTGTGCCTCTTGCTCATTCCAGACTCTGGTTTTGCATCCTCAAGAGATTATAGTATTTCCATGCTATAGTCCAATGTGTCACTCAAAGATTTGACTCTGAAAAGCAAAAGGTTCCTATTTCCTTGCAGGCATTTCTAAATGCCTAACTACTAGCATAATCTTTGTAATAATCTGAATTGTTGCTGCTGTAGAAGAAAACTTTTAAAACAATGGTACTATATGCAATTTATTTACTGCTGTCTGCTAATGCCACAATTTCATCATTAAAACTTTTTATAGGATCACAAATACAGTCAAATATATCTTTTATATTGCAACAGTAAGAAAAAATCTTACATGGTATATGCATTGCGATGTTATGCAAGCTATCTGAGTTTAAGAATACTAATTATTAGTCTGTCTGGCCAAAGTAGTTCATCATAGGTTGTAAGGGACTGTCACAAATCACCCATATGTTAATTGGAGTTTTAGAATTAATTAAGTAGCTTTCTTCAGTTGTGGTGCTAAATAATTTGTCTGACTGCTTGGGTACACTGACACAGACCAAACCTCGTACATGCAAGAAGTGTGTCAGTATGTTGAGAACAAAAGCCATCAGCGCTCCCTTTTGCTCTATTCTGTATCTTCAAACACACTGCCATTGATTTTAGTCCAGAAGTCCACATTGTTCTGCACTCAAACAAAATCAAATGAAAAATGAATTGTCAGAGATATTTTCCACAGAAAGTAGTTGTTAGGTTTTCAATTTGTGCTTCTCAAAGAAGTAGCTGGTGGAGGGAGGTAGCCTTTAATCCCACTTTGTATCCAAAACAGGAGAAACCCATCCAAAAGCCCAGGAGTAATGTTAACTTTTATTCTAAATAATTAGCTTTTTCTCTTTCATAGTTTCAGCAAATGACAGGAAAAATATTGGGACTGTTCACTTTAAAGCTTGAGGCTGACAAAACATTGTAGAAAAGGAGCATTTTTTCTCCCTGTCCTATACATGGGATTTTAGATTTCTGTTAATGTACAGAAAAGCTTTATACAACAGTTTCTGGCTCAGCTTTTCCTAATTCCAGGAGAAATACCTTTGAATGTGCTCTTTTTTATGGGTAATGCTTTAGTCTCCAGACATAATTTTTAAACAGGACCTTTCAATGCCTAAGCTGACACAGTTGCCAAATATCCCTTCCTCACAAAGTGCTGTTCTTTAATCAGTATATCAGTAAACAGGGGGTTCTGTTCCTTTTAAACAGCTTGTGCATAGGTTATTGTTGTAAGTGTGCTCTACAAGATGGAGGAACAAAATTTGGCAATAAAGCATTCCAGTCTAAAGAATATTGTCGGGCTTTTTTTGCATAAAGATGGCTCAAACCCAAAATCTTTGGTTCAGCTGCTACAGTAACTCCCCTGTGAGGAAAGGCTGAGAGAGTTGGGCTTGTTTAGCCTGAAGAAGAGAAGACTGAGAAGGGACCTCATCCACACATACCAATATCTTAAGGGTGGAAGTCACAAGGAGGGAGCCAGACTCTTTGCAGTGGTGTCCAGCGACAGGACAAGGGGCAATGGGTACAAACTGAAACATAAGAGGTTTCAGTTGAATATGAGGAAAAACTTCTTTACTCTGAGGGTGACAGAGCACTGGAACAGGCTGCCCAGGGGGGTTGTGGAGTCTCCTTCTCTGGAGATATTCCAAGCCCACTTGGACGAAGTCCTGTGTAACATGCTCTAGGAGAACCTGCTTTAGCAGGGGGGTTGGACTAGATGATCTATCGAGGTCTCTTCCAACCCTTGCAATTCTGTGAAGAAATTCTAGTCATATCTGAATTTCAGTCGGAATTTTTAGCTGGAACTCACCTCTCCTGTAGTGCCTACCTAAATAAGAATTATAACAAATAATTTATTGTTCAAATAACAGACATTTTCCTCTCTTCACTTCATTGATTTAGTATATCAAAATTACTTCAGTCATTATGCCCTTTATCTGCATGTTAGTCCAGTTAGTTGCTAAATATGTAATATATTGGTCTGAAAGAAACTGAAAGGCTGGGCAGCACTTGTGTGTGGTGTGAGGCTTGGGGAGGCAGACTCTCTCAGGTAAAATGCTTACTAAAGGAGCAACAAATCCATCATTACTGCCAGAACATTGTGTTCAATTCATACTATTGCGTAAAGGGTAATTACAAGTTTAGATGGTACAAGCCCTTGCATTGCTCTTGCACTGTATCAAATTGTTTTTGCACAGCAGCTGTCATAATTTCAATAAATGTCTTCATACTTTTCAGGTCTTTCTATTTAAAGAATATGGTTTTGTTAAAGACGTTGCAAAAATCCCTATTACCTTCAAGTCTGACAAGTAAGAATAGATTGTGTAAATTTATACCCTGTTTTTTTGCATTATTGCATCACAAAAATTTATAATACATTTGCATAATTCAAAAAGAAAGCCTTCCATGGGATTTATCAGGAATGCTAGGGGGGTGTCTTTACATGTCAGAAAGGAATTGTGCTTAAGTGTTAGAACAGCACTCTCGTAGGTAGGTACAATCTTTGTGTACTTGCCAGTGAACCAGGATGCTGTGTTCATCACCTTGAATGCTTACTTCTGGTTTCAAGCTTCACTTGCACCGGTATGCAGCTGGCACAGTCAACATGCTGACACTTTGAAGCTTGACTTACCTGCTTGAATTTTATAGAGAAAACTGAGTTTCTTTTCCTTTTCTTTTCTTGATGTTTTCCTTGAAGGAACAGACTAAATATAACAAAACCAAACCTGTTTGTAAAGCTCTCTTTCCGGTCAGATAACCATAGCAAATCTGGCAGGTGTAGAATGCTAACTGTAGTGGCTACCAATTATTTTTAAAATTATGAGGAAAAAAAAGTATAGATTTTTGGGGTTTTATTTCCTTGCCTCATTCAGTTCATTTGAGACTCATCAGTGCATATATTCAGTTCTTGTTAGTATTATAATGGAGGCTAGGAGTATGCATCACCTGAAGAAACAACTTTCTTCAGAACTGTCTGGCTTGAAAATCCTTTTGTTTTACATTTTGCTGCAAGCATGCACACATTTCAGTATGTGCTGTGAGAACTACCTCTCTACCTTTAAGCCTTTTACTCGTCTAAAAAGTAGGAAAAAAAGGAGAGATTTTCACAAAGGTGAATGCTTAGAGAAAGAATGTGAATCAATAGAAGAGCTGGAGCAGGTTTGTTGTAACAGCACGTTTTCCTAACATTTGGGGGAATGGCTGCGTGTGTGTGAATGAACTTTGGATAACAGGCTTCAAACAAGTAATGATTCACTGACTGCATGGCAATCAAAAGAACATGTGAGAAGCAGTGTACATTTGCCCTGCCTTTTGCCCTGATCTTTGGGTAACTGGTAGCATAGTTCTATGTCTGCAGCGACAAATAGTATCTAGCTAATTTGCAAGTACAAAATTCATGCGGTACTTGATAACATGATATTGTGCCTGCCAATTATGCAGCAAAATTATGCATACTTTCAGTATGCCTCAGGTTTTTTAAATGTGCTTTTACCATTAAGGTAGGCAGAGGTAAATTCAAACAGTGAGAGTGAAAATGTTAATTCTCACCATTTCCAATACGGAATACAACACAGAACTGGCCATGTTTATGATTATTTTAGCCATTTTACTATATGTATATGCATACACACACATTTTGTTGAATAGCAGGGAGTTGTCATTAATTGGTGTTAACAATAGGAATAATAAAGAACTACAAACATTTGAGGCAAAAAAAAAGACTAGTTCAAACTAAATTCAAGTTCCAAATATTTGGACTAGTTTTGGATTAATTTACATAAATATTTGGAGGTCACTCACACATGAAAGAACGTACTTATTTGTGTGCAAGTATACACACCATGAATCAGTATGCAAAGAAAAATGTTCTTGGAGCTAAAATTAAAACCAGCCAGTCAGAAGAATAAACTTTTTTTGAAGCTGGGTAACAGTCAGTTAGGTTAAATAATGCATAAGAAATACTCAATTACTCTTTACAGTGAACAGTTCCTGAGATCAGTCAGGAGAGGTGTCAGTTTTAGACTGACATTTGTCTCAATAAAATATTAGTCAATAATGGTAAATATTGAACAAAGTTAAAAAAAAAGTCCAACAGCTTATTCATTTTTGCAAAATGTCTGGGAACAAAAAGCTGAATTTGTATTACAAGTGTTCCATCAGCTCTATGATTGACGAGGAATGAATACTGGAACAGGGAGACCGTTTCTTTCACCCATTTATGAAAATTCCTTTTGGTTTAGAAACTAATTCATTAAAGTAAAATCTAAAAAAATTATTCTGAATAATTCTGAATGAAGTTATGTTATATTACAAACACAGTTTCATAGATCAATAATTGTTTACAGCGCTTCACATAAATTAATTACTTTTTAAAAATTGCTTTTGTGATGCATCACTCTGGTCAGATCTTCTGGCTGGATTTTTGGTCTCTGGATTTTCCTTACATCACCTGCGTATTTCTAAATTATAAATAAAGGCTGAAGGCTTGCAACATACTTTTGCCAAAGCCTCATGTACAAAGTAAACTCAGTTACTAATTTTGTATATAAGGAAGCAGAATCCATGACCTTTTTTTTCTTATTAGTATAATACAACTCTTATTGGATTTGTGTTCCACTATAACTGTGCCCTTAGATACTTTCTTACTGAACTGTTACTTCCCATTTGGACTCCAAAAATGTATTGTTTCTTTCTGAGATAATGCATTTGGAATGTGTTTTTTATTGAATATAATTTTCTTTCTGGCCATTTCACAAACTTATTAAGAAATATTTGAATTGAACACTGCTCTCCAAACTACTTAGCATCATTTGTGGATGTTATAAGTGCAGACTTTAACTCTGCTGTTATCCAGTGTATTAAAAACATGTTGAATACTTCAAAAACAAGGCTAAAGTTTGTGATAATCCCACTGATTTATCAATCCAGTTTGAGACACATTTACTAATAATGCTTTTACAGCTCCTGTGTAGTCATGCAACCTTTAAAAAGTAATTTGATCTAGATCATATTTTTATTGTTTCTTATGGCAATTCTGTGTCAGATTGTATTACACTATGATGTTAAAGCTGTTAATCAGATCCGTTATTCCTCTGCTCCCACAAGCTAATAACCTCATAAAAAGAGAAAATAGGTCAACACAATTTTAAAGTTCATGTTGACTGATTCTTATAATCTCATTGTCTGCTAGATGCTTACAGATTGTTTAGAAATATGCTACAGTATATTTGTGTGCATTAAGCTGGTCTGATTATTTTCTGCAAGTCAAAGTTTTCTTTACATCCTCCTCCAGACCTTTAGATTTCCCACATTTGCCACCCTTTTTGGAAAATAATCAGCATTATTCTAAGCTACGATATATGAAAATACAAAATTAACCCTGCCTTCTTCTTTTTTTTTTTTTTTCTTTTTTAAAGTTGAGCTTGGCAACATTCCAGTTGGACATAAGAGGAAAATTTTTTGCAAAAAATAATCTCCCCAGGGATGTGCTGTGCCATCCTGTCCAGACTGTGCTCTTGCCTTGAAAGGTTGGACCAGATGATCCTTGAGGTCACTTCCAACCTGGTATTCTATGATTCTATGATTCTTTTACCTACTTCCACCTGGGAATAGTCACCAGCAGTTTTCTGCACCCTTCACACTTATACCTTCCATGTAAAGTGAAAATATATTGAAAGGCGAGGGATTGTTAAAGAAGCTTGACAGAGCTGCAGTTGTAAATTAGGCAGATTTGGAGGTTGTCTTCCATTCCATGTGTGGTATGGTAATACACGGGGATCCATTATGTCTGATTTCAAAAGTGAGGTTTATATATAATTAGAAATAAACTTCCTTTCATGTTGAAATTTTAAGCAGAGACCAGAGATACAGCACTTGTCTGTAGGTCTGGTAAAAATAAATTTACTAACTCTGTATTAGTGATTGCAGGAAAGGGAAAGATATTGCATAAGTTCGCAAATAAGAAATTATTTTGGGGGAATATCCTTGACAGTATCTGAATATATCTCTGGTGCAGCACAGGTTACCCAAATCACAAATTTACTCTGCCAAAGAGAAGAGTTGGACTTAATTTCACAAATTGACTTGGACTCCTTCTCCTGAATGATATGAATTGCTTAAGAATTTAGAATGGGCTATGAGTGTGTATTTAGAATGTGCTGGGTCATTATCCCTAGGACAGCTGGGAGAACATTGGGTCTGAAAAACTTTGAGTTCAGAACGCTTAGAGGTCTCTGTTTCTTGGTTCCTGGAGATCTTAGCATGACTAAAAAGTCCAGAAGGAAAGGTGGTACCATGCACTATTTCATTGGTACTTCCAAGCATTCAGTACCATTATCCCCAAGAAAATGACTTGACAAAGTCTGGTGAACTCACAGTGAGTTAAAAATCCCTAGGAAGAATAACAAGACAATCAGGATCTCAGTTGGGACTACAGTGCAGATCTCCTTGAATCCAGTATTTTCACCACAGAAACAAACCACTGTTGTATGATTATTAAATGTTCTTCCTAACTCCCATACTTAGTGTTACGATAGAATGGAGAAAGCAGTCATGTTTTAACATGTCTGGAAAAACAGATGTTGATATAGCTACCAAAAATGTCTCAGATCTATGTCCTTAAAATCTGTCAGTTTTATTACTTGCTGGCAGTAGCAACTTAAAACATATAAAAGAGGACTTGATTTTCTGTTTGCTTTCCTTAGGAAACATAGCTGCAGCTGAGAAATATTTTCACATTAATCTCCATTCTCCATCACATTTAATCATTAGTTGTAGAAATTATTAGCATAGGAAGTGGTTTTGCATACTGTTTGGCACCCTCTACTGTGCATAAATACTCCAAGCATAAATATTATATTATTGCTGATGCTCTGCTATAATTAAAGTACAAAGAGGCAATTATATGAAAATAAAAAATTATATCATTAAGTGAATTAACAGGATGATCATTGTCTGATAGTATGTACATGTGTGCCTAATATCTATTTCTTATTATTAGTGCCCCCTTTCACTTAGGGTGCTTTTTATATTCCTTTCCAATAAGTAAGAGTATGTAACTCTTGATTACAGAGATTTAGCATTCTGAAGCTCCATTTGTAACTTTTTGATGTAGCTTTCTGTTCACTCTCAGTTTCAAAATACAAAAATAAGATGATGTGCAGAGCTTCATATACCTCCCTAGTATCCTCTTAAGAGAAAAGTATTTTATGGGAACAAGTCATGAAAAGGTCCTAAACACACATGCTACTATAACCACTTTTTCCTGAAGGAAAATCAAGTGCTATTATGCTATTGTATAACATGACTATAGTACAATGTGATAAAGTGTGGGCATCCCCCTATCTGGTTAATATAGCAACTCAAGGAACCACATACATATCTTGGAATATCATAGTACAGTTTTCAAATGGCTGGATGTAGCCAGTAGGTGCCTATAGATATATGCCTCTGTCAGAGTCCAATACTCTCTGACCAGCTTCTTTTAGATGTTCCATGTCTGGAGGTTGCAATATTTCATATCACATTTGAAGATATCATCTTACTTGAAGACAGATGATGTTACATGGGATTTCTGTTTTGTCATAGTGATACAAAATATACTGAAAACACAATACAATACAAATATAAGTTACACTTATCAATTGCAATAAATGGCTCAATCACCTTACAGGTCTTTCTAACATCCTCACTGACAAGACGTTGGGGACCCCCAATTGCCAGGAAGGTATATGTGGGTTGAAGCCGGCTCAAGCTCATTTCTCTCTTCAAAATACTTCTGTTAGTTCTTTAGTTTTTATACTCTCTGTTTGGCTGAGCCATGTATTCACTACCGCCACCCCCACAAGATGGTCTGTCTAACTCAGGGAGAAACATTTGCACCACCGGCTGACCTACTGAATTGTGATATAGTCAGTTAATCCACTCAAGTGACATTGTTGCTTATCTAAAAAAAAGGCCACCCTCCTGTCCCTTCTGTGTTGAGATAAAGTCAGCTTTCTTTGCAGCATCTGTGGTCAGTCACACACTACATTATTCTCTGAACTTCATAGGCACATCACCCTTGCCCATCTTCACCCTTGCCCATTTCCACTGAGCCTTCTTCCATCTTAGGGGTTTATTGGTCAGTCACAGCCTCCACAGAATTTTACACACGCATCAGCAATGACACATTTTATGAAATTGGTACCACATAGTGATGAACCAGAAACATTCTAAATTAAAAAGTAAATACATTTAATGAACTTAATTCTTTGTAATGGTTTAAAAAAAGGCAAAATAAAATCAGTGCAAATTAAAACTAATAAACATCAGATTAAATCTGTTCCCTCCTACTTCTATGTAACAATAGCATCCTTTGTGATGTGTAGCTTTCAGTGTTGTTTTTAATAGGTTTTTGACATGCAGAAAGTCCTACTCTATGCAAATGAATTAAATTATACTATTTTCAAGATCTGAAGTTAATTCTTTTCATGGTGCACTCTGAGCTACTCATAGCCATAGGATCACTCATTGTACAGTGAATTCTCTTGCATGATTTAGAAATACAATGATTTTCAGTTTCATTCTTCTCTACCATCTAGACTGGCCAAGGAAATTAATGGCAAAGCAGATTTTCATTCCTATGTCAAGCTTGTTAAACAGATGCCAAGTAGACAATCAAGGAGGTTTGAACAAAACTTAGGCAAGATTCACCAGTACATACCAATGCTAGTAATAAGCTTTCAAAATTCTTGCAACCCTGTGGGTCGTATGACTTAGTCTAGGATAGGAAAGAGTCTCGATGCCCTGAGATCCATGTCTTCACCAGGATCTTTGGGAGCTCCACGATTGTCACGATTGAAACAGAGGTAGAACAGAGTCAGAAATGGCTTTTACACCGTGTTCCGGAAAGTTTGAATGTTGTGTATTGCTTGTTGTTCCCCCTGCCTCCTGCAATGAGGTGTGTAGATTTTATTCAGGAAGCATAGGGTTTTTTTTTTTTGTTGTTGTTCCATATTAAAGATTTCAAAATAGTTTTTTTTTTGTTTGGTTTTTATTTTAATTCAAAATAAGTATGAAAAACAAAATAGATTTTTCTAAATTTCATGGGGTGACTTCAAGCCATTTACTTTGCCTTCTTAAATGAGAAATGAATACTAGCAGGGTGCTCTCAGGAGGGGTTTTCATCATGATGTGATCCCTTATGGTCTGTCATCTTCTAGATTTCTTAACTTCACAAAGCTTATTAGTACTTCAAAGCTCATTCCTTGGGCTTCTTGAGAGGGGGTTGTCTGAAGAGGGTGTAACAATTGTGTGTTGCTGTATTACCTACTGCTTGAAAAAACATGCATTGATGACAGCTATATGTGGAAAGGCTTTTTTTGATTGTTATTGTCTTTTATTGTATTTCTAAATGTCTAATTTCTGTACAGTACTGTAGCCTGCAGTAGGTGTTCTGAAGCAAAACATAAAAAATGTATGTATAGCAATAGTTAATTATTTCATGTCATTATGGAGTCCTAGCAGCAGCATGCAATGAAGTGAGGTAGAGTTTGCATTTTTGTACAGTTCTTAAACCCCTGAGAGCAATGAATGTTGCAAAGAAAATAGTCAGGACTTTTAGTGAGAAAACAAGACCAAAGAACTAGGAAATGTACCTAGTTTGTAGATTTCCTGTTATGTCTTCTCTGTCAGGGCTGTCATGGTGTCCATCTCTAATTCATTCCTCAAGTAATATCTTTCCTTCTGATACTGATTTTTTCTGACATAATTACCTCTGCAAAGAAAAATGGTACATATTCTACCAAAAGGGGATTATATTGGACTACACCATATATCATTAAGCATACTATGGTAGATTAGGTTTTATCTGGTTACAAGATGATAAAGACTGCAGAATTTTCAATTCTTTTAATATACAGATGTGATAATTCTGTTCTGCTAGCATCCACAGAATAGTCCTCATAAATTCTAATTCTAACTCTAATTGGGTATAATAACATAGGATTTAACAAGAAATATGGCCTAAATAAAAGCTGAGACAGTTATTTTTTATTTTGACTAGAAGGCTTAGAATTAAATAATTAAAGGGGCACAAGTAGACTATGGCTAGATTGGCAAGTAGGTGTTAGTAATCTCACTTTCTGCCAAAGTCTTCCCCCTTCCCTTTTTTTTTTCTTCTTTCCAGTGAAATTCTGCAGCTATTCTATCTCACCTAGTCTCCTAATGATGACACAGTCTCCTCCCTCTTGTTTTACCTTCTCAGAAACAACACTAAATGCTGCCCTGCTAACCCCTTCCTGAACACCAAGGAGATCTAAAACTGTAGTCTCTATTATTTAATTACTTTAGCTTGAACAGACAAACAATCAATCTTCCCATAGTATTTGAAAAGTGCTATATGGGGATGAATAGATAGATGTTTGTGGATAGATACATAGGATGGAGAAAAGAGAGAGAAAATAAGTTGTATCTTGGAAGATGTTTGGAACATCATAGCATTTTAATAATCCTGCTCTTTTGTCTGTTGAGATATCTAAGCAGGTATATTTCAAAGTGTTTATTTTCTGTTTCATGCATCACTTTTGGCTTTCAGTCAGATAGGGTTTTCCTTTTAGATTACACTAACTGCTTAATTTTTTCACTTCTCAGTCTCTGTTCTCACCTCTTCTTTCATCTTTTCTTTCTTTTGTTCATTCCCTAATGTCTTTTGTTATCTGCTGTGGTTATTTTTCTCTCTCTCTCAATCCAGCAGATAACCTGAGGGCATAAAAATTCTTTTCCCTTATTTTTTATGTGTATTTTTTATTTTACAAATAATTTCTCATCTTCTCCTATATGAATAAAAACTTAAAAGTTTTGATAAATAGAAAGTGTCTCTCTTATTTAGATATGTTGCAAACAGTAAGTGTTGTCCCATAATGATTCAAATAATAGAATTATTATCTCTGTCAAGGAGAATTACATGAACTTTAAGAGAAAAACCTAATCCTGAACACCTTTCTTGTTTGGATTTCTCATCTGATGTACTGAAATATATTAATCTAGAGATGTACTAAAGGAATGTCTCTGCATTTATTCAGGTGGAAAGACAAGTTAGCAGTTCTTTTTTTAATATATGCTACTATAATCTGAATCAAAATGTTATTCTTGTTGACAGAGATAGAAGTAGTAAATTGGGAGTTGGATTAGATGATCTTTAAAGGTCCCTTCCAACTCAAACCATTCTATGATACTATGATAATTTTTCTAAAATTGAAGAAAGGTACATATTTGAAAGTGTTGTCAGGAAAGACAGCTAAATAAAGTATTGTTGTTTTTTGCCAAATTGTATGGCTGCCAGCTGTACCCTCTGGCCACAGGTTAGGTACCTTTGGACTGTTGCCAAGTTAAGAAAATATAATTTTGTATGCACCACTGATTCTTGGTCAGATAAAAGTAAAGGATTTGCTTGGAACCAAAGTTACGCTATGTCTAAAGAAAATATTTTCACCAGAGTAAAATTAAAACCAAAAAAAGCAAGTCTTTGGTACAACTTCTAATTTATCTTACCAAGAAGCTGTGTGCTGCTGCTGGAAGAATATTTCTGTGACTTGGCACCTGGCTCTTCACATTGTCATGAAATAAGGACACCTAAAACTTGTGGTCACTTTAAGAAGAGGTGGATCTCTTTATCTTACATAGGGTTTTAATTACAAATCCTCATCTATTAAGAGAGTATGTATCATGATAATTATTACTGTTTTAGTATGGAAAGTGCTTAACTAAAGAATTAAAAAACTGTCATTTGTTTATGCATGTAGGTATAGTCCCCTTGAAGTGTACTGAAATTACGCTGGATTAAAGCTCCTGAGGATGTAGCACTTTTTTTTTTTAATGATTTAAATGTTATGGTTTAAATCTATTTCTAATTTTAAGATTAATTAAATTTTATATTTTGCACCTATTTTTTGATATAAAATTACTTATAGGCTTTTTTCCTTTTTGAATGGTTTCATATTGTAACAAAATGCAGGTGAATGTAAACATTTATCAAAAACATAGTACTATTTTACTTCCACAACTGTCACAGCTCAATAAATTTTCAGTTTTGTATTTTCTTCCATAGGCTATTGGTCCATAATAAAGCATACCAGGAAAAAAAAAAAAAAAGTTTCAAAAGAGAGATGACCAAAACTTCTACTATAGATCTTGTCTGCAGAGAAAGTACAGCTCTGCTAAGACATTCACATCCTTCTGAACTTTGGTTCCTTATTCATCTTATGAAGAAAAGAAAAGGTAAATGTCACCTATATAGGAGTCTAGAGGTACCTGTCTGTATCTAATCCCATTTCTCTATATGCCCTATGTAACAGGGGAAAAGTGAGGAATCTAGCTGTGACTCAGAATCAGGGAAGAAATGTTACTGTAAGACCTATTTGAAGAGCTGAATGGAAAGAATATGAAGGAGGTGGAGGACAATTCCTTCACATTCCTTTTAAGAATGGGGAAAAATTGCATTATAGATTTAGGAAACGTTGACATTGACCCCAAGGTGCTTGTCTAGCAGCAGAAGTTTAGATAGCCAGAGATAAGTAAAAGTTTTGTGAATACAATTCAGTGTGTTCTGTAGCTGCAGTAAAACTTGAACCCATTTAAAATGTTTTTGAAAATCTTGTAGAACACAGAGCCCCATAGCAGTACATGCATGGAGTTACGTTTCCAAGGCAGACAGTTATAATTACCTTTGTGCTGCCTGAGCTCACAGGATCAGCACTGGTACTGTTCACTACCAGTTTTGAACAGGTGAGTTTCCTAACGAAAGCTATAAATTTTCTGGAAAGCCTAGAAGAAATCTCTGAGTGTGAGTCATGCGAGAGTTATGTTGAAAGAGTTTGTTGTGTTGGTTACATGTCCACTGTCTTTCCCAAGCTTTTAGCATTGCTTTGCCATTGCTGTAGCAGGCAAGAGATGATTTTTTTCCAGCAGCAACAACAAAGTAGGACAGAACCTCTTGAGTTTCCTGGGCCAAACTCAGTGATGTGTTTGTTGACAGTCATAACAGTGAAAAGGAGTGTGGGAAATAAGTCTTTAGAAAGAAAACCAAATGTATCAGTTCAAGGGAAAAGTTTCATTTTCTATCATTTTCAAAGTTCCCTAATTAAAATATAGCTAAAATTAATTAAATATAGCCAATTAATTACAAGTTGTGTAAACTAATAAGGACTTGATTAAAAAAACCCTAACAAATTGGAGATGACTTTCCATGAGAAGAAAAAACAATCAACTGACCAGCAAGGAATGATCATTGGTTACAGGTATTGTTTGTGTTGTCTGAAAGGGTTTCAGTTAGTCATGCTGGCTCCATGATACTGGTTATGTGGATTAAAAAATAAAGACTTTCTTTGGTGAGTGGGCTTGTACCTAATCACATAGTGAAGGGTGAGAAATGAAGGGGGAGAAATTGTGGGAGGGTGAAAAAAAGAGTAAAAAAATCAATTCTCAGTAAGGCTTGGTGTGTTTATTATCTTAGCATTGTGGAGTGGTTGATAGGTATCATAGCAGAAATAGTTTTTAAGGTGCACATTATAGTGTCCTTGAGGCTTTTAGAAAAGGAAACTGGCTTTATACAAAGTCTGGCAAAATTATGAAATGAACAAATGGAAATACAGATACACAGCTTGACTCTTATTTTTTTTTTTTTTTTCTCTTTTAACTATTTTCAGGAAGAATAATCTTGAATGCTTTAGTAATCTTAAATTGCTACCTCTGAAAAAATTTGTACAACAACTTAATAGACATATTCGGATGACTCAGGGTTAACCGTAGAGCAGGTGGTGTAGATATTTCAGGAAAATGCAAAAAATCTAAATTTGATAACATCTCTCTAATAAATTAGGAATTATTTGGTACCTTTTCTTATGTGGTTGGACCAATTTACATTTTATTTATATGAAAAAGTAATTTGGGCAAACAAAAAAACTACCACGGAAAACTGAATACTTCAAGAAGAAAACGGTCCTCATTGAAAATGTAATGCTTGTTTTTAATTTAAAAAAGACAACACACAAAATGCAATGAAACTGCAAAGTTGATTTTGTTTCATTAGAATTAATTAGAACTTTCCAGAAACGCACTATGGGATCTTATACTTAAGAATCATACTAAGTCTGTGTAGCTAGATGCTAGTGTTTATTTCTCTTCAACAAGAATCATACTGCAACCTTTCCAGGAGCTCTGTCACAATCAAGACTGTTTAAGAACCTTCCTGCTCATTTACTACTGTAAAATAACTTTTAACCATTAAATGTCTGAACTTTGTTTTGATCTTGCCTATAGGACTATAAAAATATGTAGTCAGTGATAACTGAAAAATATGAATTTTCAGACAGACTTATCTGTTAAAGCATCTTTCCCGAGGCAAAACCAACAGCTAAAACTTTGCCATAGAGCCAGCAACTGGGACCGGAGATCAAATCTGTCAAGACTGCACAGCTTTCAGAAAATGAACAAATCAATTATGATTGAGTTCTTTTTATAATTTATATGGGTATTTTTCTTTGACTTTATTCAGTATACAAAATGATAAGTTTGGAGTAGTAATACATTCTAGTTTTAATATATAGCTTAATACACAGATATAAACCCATTACTTAATATCTATCTCTTTACTTGTTAAGGATTACAGTACTTTTTAATTTTATTAGTAATATACTAGATACTAAAATGATGTTCATATAGAATTAAGTTTCAGCCGTAACCAGTACCATTAAGATAGCAAAAATAATATGGATCTATTGTCAGACTGGAAACTTACTGCTATTCTGCTTCCAGTGCAAGCATCTATGCAATGAAAGGCTCACAAATATTCCAGGATAAATTGTTTGTAGCGTGATTTACTGAAATGCCATTGGATTTTACCTAACAAGACTATTATAGCAAATGAATATCATGTTTCATTCACCAGTCCCACAAAAAAGGCAGCAGAGTTTTGGTACAGTGAGATTGCACTGCCACTGACTCACAGTATCCAAAGAGTAATGATATCAACAAAATCCACATGAGGATTCTTGACTTTAATAAGGTCTTGATGTACAAACCATTCCAAAATTTTATTGATCATAACAAAATCCTTCTCTAACTCCTGGCTCTGCAAAACCCCAATCACATCAAAATAAAAAGTTCTGATGAAGTTATACATAAAATTTTACCCTTTACATTTAAATTTCTTTGCTTTGTTTCACCCTGTCTTTCTTTCCAATATTTTCACACCTTCTAAAATACAAAGTTGGCTTGTGTGAGCATTAGCACTGAATTTTTGAATAGCTTTATTTTCTGCAGGGCTTTGTTAATAGTCCAAGTTTAATGGGCAATTTATCATAATAATATATTGTTTTATAAAAATAATAATATAGTATATATAATAATAATAAATTCATAGTAATTTCTAACATTGGAAAGTAAGCTACTGTAACTAATGAGAACCTGGACATGGTTTAAAGCCTTGCAGGATGACAGTAGTGCCATTTGCTTCCATCAGTGGAATTATGAACATTTATTTACTCAGGTGCCAATCAATGTCAACATCTTACAAGTCTAAGATTGTTAGGTGTTGCAAGGCTAGAAACACTGTTCTGAACTCTGACTGTATTGTACTGGCACCATTGCATTTCCACATTAGCCTATGCTTGTTGTGCTTTCTCTCAGCTTGTCTACATCCCTGACTGAGTGTCCCTGTAGTGGGAATAGTCACAAAGGTCAGAACACTTTGGCACATGCAGGCTGCATTCTCCATAGAAGAGTGTAATGATTTCACAGAGTCAGATAGGTTTTTCCTCCCTTCTATAGGGCTGAGAGTCTGTACTCAGAGGCCTGAGGGATTTCAAGTAGAATAAAATGGATATAACATCATACTACCATTTAAATCCAAATACAGACAAATTTTACAACCTTTTTCGTAGCTTGTAATCAGTTTCCACAAGGAATGCTAAAAGGATGGTTAGATAAAGAAATTCCAAATACCAGGTCTTCAATGGAATGACATTGGCAAGGAGCTTCTTCTGTGACTGCACTTGTGTGCGAGCTTTATGAAACTGGAAAATAATGTCTTGCAGGACTTCCATAGAAGTCCCCTCCCAGCTGTTTAAAAATATGCTAAAGGTGCAACAGACATTGCAAATGTTTTCTTCATTTTTATGGTTGTTTTACTTGTACAGCACCTATGTTAGGAACAATACAAATTCTGAAGCAAAGATAATTACATTCAGGATTAGCTTCAGTATCCATGAGAATGTATCAGGGAGAAGAAAGGCAATAAGTTAAACTTACAGGCTTAAAATGGATTCCACAAAAAGAAAACAGTAGCATGATTTTTACGTTGAGAAAGAAGAGAGATTTCATAAGACTGCATATTAAGAGAAAAAATAGAACATTTTTTATCAAATCATCTAGGTTTCTTTCAACATCTGTGCTGTTAGTAGGGTATTGGGAAAATTCAAATATTATTTACTTTGGTATATTAAATTTTTAAGGACTCTTAAAGTACCTTGCATTTGAAGTACAAGAGCACACCTCATTAGCAATATAAACTAGAGGGAAAGATCTGAAAAAAAGGAGAAAAGAATAAACCTGCACATGGTTGATTTCTTCTAAAAAGTCACAACCTTTGTTAGAAAATATATAGTCAGATTTTTAGGAGTAATTTTATTTAATTAAATGCTAGAGTCAATACAACAAAGACCACTTCACAAGAATAGAGATTACATTTTTGACCCTTTCCCAAATGTTTCCCAGCTCTGTGCAATTAATTGTGTGGATAAGTCCTCAGACCCCAACTACAGACTATCTGAAGAGCTTTGCAGACAGGATATATTTTGAAAATAGAGTTTAGCAGTTCCCTGAACAGCACACACAAACAATCTGTTTCAGTTTAAAAATAAAAAAATGAATCTAAAACTTTATGTCTTAATTCTCTGAATGACTACTATTTGGCTGCTGTTTTCATGAGAAACACTGGAAAAAAAATACTTTATGCATCCTTAGAAGTAACTGATCTTTAAGTGATGTTAGAAATCTATTAATTCTATAAATTGCAATAAAAATTGAAATAAAAGTGATGGGTGATTTCTCTAAGGAGTCATAGTTATTTCAATATTTTGTATACTATTAGGAAAACTACTGCTTTGAAAAAAAATCTCTTCAGAATTCTGTAACAGAAGAATTAATATTTAAGTTGCTAAACTGGTCCTAATGTAATAAGCTGTTATTTATTTCTTAATTATCTCAATATTACTTAAATAATCATGCCATTCTGCAGCCAAATAGTGACTTTGAATAATTCAGAGAACACTGCAAAGTGCTATTTAAATTTACATAGGTTTGAATTACTGTTAGTAGAAACTTAGTACATGAGCTACAAATCATGTGCCTTTCTTATATTCTATTGAGACTGGTCTTGAGCAAAAGTTGTTTTCCATTTATTTTGCACAGTGCTTCACATGAGCATAATTCAGGACTTTCTAAATTGACTCTGGTGATCTGTGGAGTTTGACAATGGCTACAATACATATTTCTGAAGAAGAGGGGATGAAGTCTTCTGAAAATACCTTGCTTGCTCATGGGGGAACTTTGTTCCTGCCCTCCATCACTGAGTTTTGATATGAAACATAGATCTGATGAAACTAAATATTCTCTGTAGTCAGAATCCTCTATTTTAAACTTTGTTCTTTTAGGAAGCAATTCAAAGACTTGCTCAACAAACTGAAGTAATATTAAAATATTTCTAATTTCTTTGCAAATCTAATGGGAAGGATGAAGGAAAAGAAAGTAAGGGTGGTTGAAAATTTTTAAACTAGAGGATAAGAAGTGAAAAGGATAGAAATAGACACAGGAATTTTGTGTCTCCTCTATCACAAAAACTGTTTAAAGAAACATTTTTCTCTGCTCACTTTGTAAGCTGTTGTGTTGCCAGTTTTGTTGACTAGACATGACTATTCAGGTATGTTTTCATGTAGGACAGCCCTAAATCTTCACCACTTCTCTGTTTTTTCTTTTTTCCCAGACTGGTGTTCAATCTTTTTAATTTACCCATGGCTGACAACAACAATTCTGGATGGGATTGTGGTTTTTTCCATTTTCTTTGTTTTACTGAAGTAGCATCAAAACCAGACACCACCCCACCCATACGTGTTTTTATTGCATACCACAGTACTTTCTATAGTGACTCCCTGTAATATAAACAAGTTACATTAAAATTTAAAAGATACATAGTTAACAATCATTTGTAGTTTAAATTAAAAAGAAATAACACATTTTTGTGTTAATGTGATAATTCTTTTTATTTTCAGAGTCATCAGCTAAGAGAGCACAGACCTAAGGAAACCTGATCATCTGTAAAAGATGATATCCTGAAAGTATTATCCTATAAGAGAAGTATTCAGTATATCTACACTACTAAATTATGTCAGGCAGAAAAAAAAAATCTATATTTCTTTGTGTTTTTCATAATTTCATCCATTTTTATTGGCATTATTTTCAATTAGCTGGAGACACATGCTTATTTCATTCAGCTGACAAGGTTGAAAAAGATGAAAGCAGAATGTTGTGTGACAATATCACAACAGATATGATTTTGAAGTTTACAATCCTTTTCAACTAACAGATTTCTTTTGTCTGAATTACTGTTTAACTATTTGTCTAAATCAGGAGTGTCTTGTATTCTTGCTCATTCCCCTCAACTAGTATAATTTCAGTGAATTATTCAGCAAGAACTTATCTATATTATTATCTATACATGTTTAGGAAATGTCACTCGGGTTAATTTTTATATATACATATATGTATATAAAATATGACATGAATAATGCGTGCAAGCATATTTTAATCCTTGCTGGAAGCCCAAAATAAAAAAAGAAAAAGAAGAGGAAAAAGAAGGGAAAAAATGCAACTTTGTGTTAGATTTAATCTTTAGTTCTGTTACCTTGGGTTTTGATCCCGAAAAATGCTGAACATTGAAGTCAGCAGAAGCAGAGCATGTATTTAGCAGGACTAGGCTTGACTGTTACACATATAAACTGAAAAAAAAGTGAGTTGACTCAGCCAAGAAACAAGAATTCTATTTTTCAAATAACCTTCATACCAAGTGGGAATGATTCTGTCAACATCTTTTGGTACATGATTAATCTTTCTTTCCCCTTCCTATCAGCAGAATCAGCTTGTCATGCTACAGAGTCATATAAATCTGTGATGCTAGAATTGCTTGTGTGATGGCAAGGAAAGTCAGCAACCTAGAAGTTAGCTCATTAGGATAATAAGGAAGGAACAGTTAGGAGAGCATTAATGATATATTTTGGCTATCAACATGCATTAATTCTACATGTTATACTAGTCAAAAATCTGTTTGTGTAAAGTTATTGAAAAATAGTATATTGAAAATGCCTTGGCTCTTGGGCTTTCTCCACTGGCACTAATGAGGTAAACACTGTGTGAAATGTGTCATGTGGATGAGCTGTGTTCTGAGCTTTTATTGTGAATCAGTTGTAAAATATGCTGGATCTCTGCCACAGGAAAAAAAAAGTAATTTCACTTAAGCCTATAAACCTTTTCTGAGTGAATGAGGTGTTTAAACTGTAAAAATCACAATCGGGGAACAATCAATCAGCATGGTTTCAGCAAAAGAGATAGCACAAAATACAATTAACCTGACAATTTTTCTTTTTTTAAATAAAATCACTCCTGACCAGAATTTCAAGAAGTATGATGTTATTTGTTCGTTTGTTTGTCTAAAGCAATGGATTCTGCCTTAGCAGAACGGTGATTTTCAGAGAAGTTTCAGGTAATACAGTTAAGGACTTACACAAAATTACAGAATGACTCTGCTGGCATTTACAACTCATGGGGCACAATGACTTATGACATTAGGACAAATGAAGAAAAGTGAGTAAGTTTCCTAACAGTCAAATTGGGAAGAAAGTGCCCCAAAAGAGTAATTTGTAATGAATCAAAGGAGGACTACAAATCAGGAGAAGGATCCTCAGAAATCCATAGTAATTTGGCAGCTATCTAGAAGCACATGTGACCTACTGCCACTCCCTGAAGGGCAAACATTAGCCTCAGAGTTAAATAGTAGGCACCTCTATTCACTCAGGATACAGGCTCCTGCAGTCTGGAATCTAGCCTTTGTCAAATATCTAGTCATTAGAGCACTAAGCTGGGAAGGGAAAGACCTGGTTCCTAGGCTCATCTTAACTTGAAAGGAATCAAACACACCCAGATGACTTTCCAGGGGGAGTTGTGTATTCTGGTATGCTAAGCTATTGAACAAGCTGAACAGGGGCAGCTTCTCGCCTTCCTCCTGATTCTTGGCAGGAAACTGGAATTGCTGCCTCTGAAGAAAGTGCTCATGTGCCACTGAGCACGTGAGAAATAGTCACAAAGTATACACCTCCCCCTGCCTTATGATGCAAATATGAAAGCTGTGCTGTGAATAGCAGAACTAAGTATTTTAAAAATGACATCCAGGGGGTCTCTCATTAGGACCCTGTTTCTATTTGAGAGACAACGTCAATACGTCTGTGCTTTCATTGAGGATAGGATAATTTTATATAATTATCTCACAGGATGGTGGGAAGTTTGAGAAATATTGGGTTCTTTGGCAATGGACATCATAAAAAAACATGAAAAGCAAATAATTCTGCCTTCATAAAAAATTAAATGAAAAAAAAATTAAGCTGTCATTATATATGGTAGAACTATACCTTGGACATAACGAAGGAAAGTTATGAAATACTTGTTCATAGAATTAGTGCCAGTCTTTCTATGCAATGGATGAAACAGTAAAAAGTCTGTCACTGTCTAATTAAATACTAGACCATCGTGGATATTTACAGTCATCTGTGTCCATGTTAATGGTCAGCATTTGAATCTTAGACTGCAAAGCTTTATAATTCTTTAATAATTTTGATGAGTACGCGTAATATTTTGAGCTCCTATACAATTACTGTCCCGCTTTCAGCATATATGTGCAGTGCTAAGATAGGCAACCTTTTAATTCTCCTCAGTCTGATTTTATATTTATCCTTAACAGCTAAGCACTATCAGTGATGAAATATGAAATTGCTTGGGGATTTCTGTTCTGTTGTCCTTATAGCTATAACTCTGCTGTTTTCCTGACCAGTCCATCAATCAAAACTGCTTGAATACAGTAGGTACGCAAAATAGAGCAGCAACTGAAGGAGTGTCCTTTTGTACTATAGCTGGGAGTGTCTTGTTTCCAGTCTATAAAATTCTGATATCCAAGAAAGGGTGTTCTATATATATTTCACACTCTGTGAAAGAAATTATTTTTGGAAATTATTTGCTGAACATCTCCAAAGTAAGATGTATGTCATTTTTACCGATGACTGATAAAGGAGGTGCCATCTATGAAGCGACAGCACAACTTTTTCAGTCTAGAGGACAATACTTTAACTGAAAACATAATCATATCCAGCAATGACAGTGTCAAAACAATAGATGATCTTCACTACAGTGCTCTCTGCAGATACTGGACTACAAATATCAGAATATCCAAGAAGCTATGTAGTTTCTTGATCACTACAGTTCCCAAATAGGGAATGGCCAAGCACATTCAGCTATTTTTTTTCTCTAGTTTGCTTCCTTGTTTCTTACTTTGTGGTCTTTTTGTAGAATGTACTTTGGAGAAAATGGAGTACTTCACAGTTGTCTTTTCAACACAGAGGGTTCAAAATGTACAGTTGCAGACAATGTGTGTTTAAGTCCACCTAAATACTGTCTTGAATCCAAATAGGACAATGGCACCAGGCAGCACTGGGATGCGAGGCTAATTTTTCATAGAACCATAAAATAATTGAGGTTGGATGAGATCTCAGGAGATTGTCTAGCCCTAAATACCTGCTCAAACCAGGGTCAAGTACAAAAGGTTGCCCATGACCAGGTGCAGTTGTTTTTTGACCATGTAAACTTGGCTTTTGAATGTCTTCAGGGGTGAAGACTATGTGTTCACTCTAGGCAAACTGTTCCACTGTTTGGTAGAATAACAGAAACATAGAATGATTTGGGTTGGAAGGGACCTTAAAGATCACCTAGTTCCAACCCCCCTGCAATGAGAAGGACATCTTCAACTAGATCAGGTTGCTCAGAGCTCCATCCAGCCTGGCCTTGAACACTTCCAGTGAGGGAATATCCACAACTTCTCTGGGCAAACTGTTCCAGTGTCTGACCACCCTGACAGTAAAAAAAGGTTTTTCTATGTTTGAATTTCTTGTATTTCATGTTGTGATTATTGTCTTTTGTCCTGTCATTGGACAACTGTCAGAGTTTGGCTCTGTCTTCTTTACTCCCCCCATCAGGTATTTATACATGTTAACAAAATCCTCCCAGAGCCTTCTCTTCTCCAGTCTGGACAGCCTCAGGTCTCGGCCTGTTCCCATATGAGAAGTGCTCCAATCCATCAATCATCATTGTGGCCCTTTGCTGGACTTGTTCCAATATGCCTGTGCTTCTCATGTACTGGGGAGCCCAGCAGCAGACACAGAACTTCAGATTTGGGTTCACCAGGGCTGAGCAGAGGGGAGGGATCAACAGCTACCTGATACAGTCCAGGAACATTTCTGTCTCATGTTCAACTTGGTGTCCACCATGACCCGCAGGTCTTTTTCTACAAAGCTGCTTTCTAGACAGATGGCCTCCAGTTTATATAGGCATAAGGGATTATTACTAGCCTGGTGCAAGGCTTCAAATTTCCCTTTGTTAATCTTTATGAGGTTCCTGGTGGCCCATGTCTTCAGCCTGTTGAGGTCCTTCTAAACGGCAGCGCAACCATGTGGTGTATCAACCACCCTTAGCAGCTTTGTATCACCTACAAACTTTCTGAGGATGTACTTTGTCCCATCTAGATCATTAATAACTTTTTTTTTTAATACCTTCAGTCCTTTCATCTCTCAGACAGGCAGAAGATTAGAACTGCAAAGTCATTCAAAAATAGATGCTGAAGCTGCTCTTTTTCAGTTCAATGACTTGAAAGAAGGGGAAGATTTCGTCCAGTCTCATTTTTGCTAGAAAAATCTGCAATGTGTTATCAGTGTGGAAGGCTTTTATGTAGTCTACAAATGCTCTTTCTAGCAGACACTGCTGTCCTCCTTTCTAACCATTGCAGGGCAAAATGAAAATTCTGTCAACCACAGAGAAGAGATTTTCTGCGTATCAGCACGAAGTCCTTCAGCACAGGTGTTTTCATAATGATGATATATTATGAATATTCATGTTGTTCAATGGCTCTCACACTCATACTTCCACCTCATCAGTCACATGTCAGTGTAACTCCACCCTATGCTCTCCATAATCTTGGAATTATGTTTGTAATGCAAAACAGTAGTCTGAATTCTAACTTAATTTTCATCACCAAATTTAACTTCATTATTACACGGAAAATATCTTTATTTGTTATATGTCTAGAAAACAGGAATAGTTTTTAGCACTCCATGGAAACTTCAGTGAAATTCCTTCAGTGAGAGTTATTAAATTATAGCAGACTCCTCTCTAAATAGTCATCATCTACAGTTATGTAGAGGACTTTCAAGCAGTATTTTGAGGTAGTCAGCTGTACTCGGATAACCTAGACAAGAGTCAAGTGAGTCAATATCTCTTGCAACTGGCAGCATAAATTTCCTCCAAATTATTCAAAATCATTTAACTCCTAATGACTCAATGCAGCCTTTACAACAAAAATTTTCATTTAGTATGTATTTCATTTAGCATTCCCAGATCTAAGATTTAAAAGATATAAATTTAAGCTTTTAATATGGGCCTTTATACATCAGACAAAATGATGTAATTTAATATTTTTTTAATCAACTTTACAGAGGCAATATTTGTCAACATTTAGTATGTGTCAGAATAATTTCTTCTTTTTTTCATATCTGCAGTTATTTGTTCATAGTATTACAAGATGTGATAACTGAGTATTAGCAGTGAATAACTTATAAAAACATATCTATGCCTATTATTTAACAATATCATATTGCAATAGACAGTAGAACTTAGGTAGCAAATAAAGATGTTAGGTATTTTGAGCTCACATTTTTCAAATTAAGCTCATAATTTGGCCACTGTATTGGAAGAATGTTTTGTAGCATTTTAACCTGGCTATTCTGATGTTTTGCTTTAAGAAATTTTTTTAAGAACTTTTGGTATATGATTTTAAAAAAAGTTTATTTTATTAAAAAAAACTTAAGTGAAAGGACAGTGTTAATTTGAGATAACTCACTTCAGGGGCCTCCTGGACAACATGGGGGCTGAATGAGGTGGTATTTGACTAGCTGATGAAAAATTATTGTTCTCATAGTAAGAAAAGAAAATAGAAAACCTGTTGAACAGTTATGTAGAGGCTTTTCAATAACATTGATACACACATGTATGGTTATTAAAAATGAAGGTAAATGCATGTGTTTAATATCATGCGTGGCAGTTAGGAAAACGTACTGCAAGACTAGGACTGAGAAATAAAGAAGTGATTTGCTCTAAGAAGACCTCAGTCCACCACCAGCCCAAAGTTTGCATAAAATATATAAAGCAAATAAAAGAATTGAGAGAGAGAATCCAAGGCACTTTCATTTTATGGAAAATAAAATAAGTATTTCTATAGCCCTTGACTCATTTTTGTACGACTAGTTGTCTTGTCCCCTAGTTGCACTACCTGTCAAAATTACACTTAGTGTTAAAGGTAAATACTTATTAATAAAGGGCCATTATTAAATAAATCATAGAAATGCATACAGAAATAGTAATTTTCATCAGTGTGCTGATGGCAAAAAGTGAACTCCCTTTTACCCTCTTAATACTGATCTTTCATTTCAAAAAGTTGTTACTTATTCATCTCTTTTTTTTCATATTTATCATCATACAGTTTATGCAATAGAAACATTTATGCATTTGCTTAATCTCAAGCACAATACAGGGACATTTCTAAATAAATAGTTTTGATAAAAAACTTTTAAGCTTATGCTTGGATTTAAGTTCTGACATTCTGTAAGGTTTTTGCATCGTGGTTGAAAAAGGCAGATTCCCTAAGTTATCTCTCAAATAATTTGCACAAAATTACTGATAATTTTCTGTAGGTATATTAGTCTAGAAGAGAAGATTGGGAAGAGATGTGATAGCTGTCTTCAAAGAGAAAGCAAACCCCTTTCTTTTTCATTCAGAACAGGAAGAACATGGAATAATAATTTTACATTCCTGTAAAGAGATCAAGGCTGGACATTGGGAAGATATTTCAAAATATAAAGACATTTAAGTACTGAACTAAAATAGTCTGTGGTAGTTGTTGAAAAGTTATCACTAGAATTTTCAATTACAGACTAGTTAAACATTTTTTTATTTTGAATTGTTCGTATTTCCTATAATTTGAGGATTTCAATATTGTCAGTCACCTGATATTCTCATTCTGCTTGAATCCAAATAATCAGTTCTTTATTCTGACACTATTTATGGAATTTTTTTATTCTATAATATCTCTGTTGTGCAGCCACAGGCTGATATTTCTTTGTTCTCATATACACAGAGAGGAAACAGTTATGCTTAGTCAGAGTCATATTTTAGGGCAAAGGAATAAGAAAACAAGGGGAACAAAAAAGAAGAGAACAAGAGCACAAGAAAACACAGACACAGTCTTCGTTAAGCTCTGAGAATTTCAGCTTCATTCTTTTCAGTTTTTCAGTCATTTTCAGAATAGCAAGTAGATTATGAAATGCGATCATTCTGAGAATTCATGTTTTGCTTCTAATTTGCATTAGGTAGGTCCAAAATATCTGGAGAACTCTGTAAACACTGCAAGAACCTATAATATCAAATAACCAGTGATTTCATTATATCATAAATGACAGGCAGGGACTTCTTATTCAGTTTTGTTAAAGTGGAGGTTTTATAATAGTGGTAGGAAAGAAAGGTAATTTCATGTGATTTGTTTAGGGAAAAGCATCTTAACTAAAAAGCTATGAAAATAATGTGCTAAATGCTGTTCTCATGGGAATCACACATTCAGAATTATATGTAACAAGTGGCAATGCATGTAGGACAAGACTTTTTTAAAGAAATATGATAGATAGTTCCTTTCCTTGCCTTTAGTTTGATAGTTTTGTGGCTTCTGTAGTAAAT
The DNA here is from genome assembly GCF_000687185.1 of Egretta garzetta. Taxonomy (NCBI): domain Eukaryota; kingdom Metazoa; phylum Chordata; class Aves; order Pelecaniformes; family Ardeidae; genus Egretta; species Egretta garzetta. The sequence goes on along the minus strand of NW_009260268.1, from coordinate 1,904,147 downwards.
CTCTTTTACACAAGGTTTGGCATGCGTCATGACACACATAAGGGAATAGTCTCAGAATGTTTGTGTTGACATAGTTAATCAGCTGTTTTCTCACAGATTCATTAACTGAAGAGCCTTGTAGTCTGTAACTTGTACTCAGAACATGACAACTATATCAAAGAATTGCAGTAAAATATTAAGAGCCATGGCTGGTGTAACTCATGTTGAAGTAAGTTCTTTTATCAGAGAAATTTCCTAGTGCTTTGGTGATTTCCACAAGCAGAATATGACTGGTGCAGGTATCTAACTTTTCTGAAAAATGTTATTGATATGCTACCTTATCAGATAGCTTATGAGGTTCGATGGAGGAACTGTTTCAGGACTTCCGTTGCTGATATGTTGAAGGTATTTTTCTGATGCAGAAAGGATTTCATCATCCAGAGCTACAATTATTAGTTTCAGAACTTTCAGAATTAGTTTTAGAACCTCAGTTTCATGAGAAAAATCAGGCAGCATGTGTATATATATGTGTACAGGTATATAATCTGTCCATTTTGCTACTCTTTGCACAAAAGAGGATTTAAAAATTTTGGACATGTAATCATATAAATTTAAGATATCACACACACAATCATTCTTGTAATAACTGTAATGGCTTAAAATGAAGATTTCTTTCTCATCAGCTGAGCCACAGTAACCAATTATGTGAATGATCTCCATCCATTTCAGTGCAAAATTTAACTAGATTTGGGCTTTTTCCAGGTCAACACTAACACTTGGACTCCCTCCTTCTTAAGCTGCCCCATTTAAATATGGAACAGATATCTATCTATGCAGCCTTATTAGAAAACAAATCAAAACAGAGTAACTGGGTAATAATATAAGATATCCTTGGAATGATAAAATAATATATAATAGGTTTAATATGCCTTATAATATAATAGGCTTATTACACCATATACCAGAGCCTCCAAACTATGTGAATTCTGTGAGAAGAGCAACCTAAAAAGTCTCAGTCAACATATATGCAGCAGAAGTCAGATCTATTACAATTTTAGCAAAACACCTCATGCAAACTTCATTGTTTTAATCCACATGCCTCCAAACAAAACAGAAAAATGAATAAAGGATTAAATACATATAAGACCTAGCATTTTACAGCTCAAAACCTTTATCCAAAGGGAAAACAAAGGCAATAAAATATTTCTAAAGACTTCATTTTCGTGCTCTGATTACCTAAGCCCTTTGAGTCATGTTATGATTTCTATAAAAGTGGAGAAAAGGAAAAGGGAAATGAAAAACTGAAAAGAAATTAGAAACAGAAATCACAAAGCTTGATGTAGAAAGTGGAGGCTACAATAAAGTAGCCAACTGGGACGATATCGAATGAAAGATTAGTCTTATTTGTTAGGAATCAGTTCTTGCAAAAAATGGAACCAGGTACCTTTGTACTCAAAAGCAGTAGGGATACCTATTGAACTAAAAGATACCCTGCTTTTCCTGTCAGCAGGTGTCCTGTTTTAGCTCTGTAAGCAGCCTAGTGTACAAAACATAAGTGTGTTCCGTACACTGCTTTCCCTTGGCAGTCTCTAGCAACTGTACTTCTTGTGGAGAAAGGAATTCAAAACATACACATGAAACTTGTTCCAATAGCTTTTCACTGGCAAAATTCCAGCAACTTCTATACTTTTCTGAAACCTTCCTACATCACTGAGATTTTTTCAAGGGACAAAGGATGATTAATTTCAAAAAGTATATTACTACCAATCTGAGCCTCTCTAGCTTCTGAAAACAAAGGTGGTCTGAGATACAGCCATCTATTTTATGGCTGTGTTCTTTGATCTACTCAACTGGCTTAGCTTTGTCTCTTTGATTAGCATATCGCATCTATCACTACTGTATATTGATGCTGAAATGCCAGTTACACATATATTCATGAATAGAAGTGCTTCTACAGTTGTTTTGTTATTTTATTTTCCTACTTGCTTAATCTCATGCTTCACAATGTTATAATAAAACATAAACCATAAAATTTTACATAATAAATATATACACATACATATATGCAATATGCATAAACATAAAAATTAAAATAAAAAATTTACAAAGATCTACCTGTTCTAGAACATTTTTATTAGTTTGTTGAATATGACTGGAAGACCTGAATTCTTTAGAGTATAAATCTTCAACCTACAGTACTTAGAACATGGTTTTGTGACCAGGTCTTTTAAAATAAGATTTATAAGTATTTCCAGTGCACAGGCTACTTCAAGATAGTTGCCTGTCCATATGCTCATCTTCTGCAGTAATAAAAGGCAGCATATCACATTTACAGTGAGGAATTCACTGCCTCAAATATTGTCTCATTTGCCATGACATAAGAACTCACACAGAGTCAGTGCTACTTGTAAATCCATCCACAGCCTAACTGCCTCATGTTAACTTCTTCACAGCACCATCCCCTTGGTATTCCAGTCTGAATTCTCTGCTTTTCATACACAGCAGTATTGCTCTACGATAATTATTTCCACCGTGCAATTCCTCTAAGATATACATATTCAAGTATCTGTCCTTGGTATGTGCATCAAAAGTAAGTATTTGATAGTCTTATTTATTCCAAAACCCCACCTGTTTTTATGAATAAAGTGTTCAGGAATCTTTATAAAGCACCTAAAAGAGGAAAATAATTCTTAGAACAGAAAAACTTCTAGGCTTTTACTGAAAAACATGGAACTTCTAGCAAGCCAATGTACACATTCCACATTCAAGATTACAAACTATCAACCCTTATTTTTTGAAACAATATCTAGAAGTAAATAAAGACAACAAAAGGTTGCAATAATAATTTATTTTCCGATTCAGATAACAAAAATAATAACATATTAAGACTAAGCATAAACAATAGAAGCACACTAGCTTCATAAGGGAAATTATAAGGAAGAATCAAGCAGTGTAATTTTTCTTCCCTTGAAGTTCATGGCAAAACCTGAGTTTTACAAGAACAATATTAAGTATTAATCACTGCTTTAATAATAAACTTTAAGAATGTGTTATAGCCCATCAAAGTTCATGGAATTTATGAATATATTTGTAGTTAAACGTACACTAAAGTGTTTTGCTGACTAGGAATGGCTTCCTGAATCAGAACCTGATATAATAAATTCTCACTTTTTCTGTAAACTAATTAATTTCCTGCTGTTATCTTTTCATTGTTGTTTCTCAAGTGCATGGTGACATTTTGTCATATTCACCTATTTTAGATGAAAAGATGGTTTCATTTTTAAAATCAATATTGGCTTTTTGGACTTATCTTTGCTTTCATTAATGCCTCACTGTGCAGAATATATGAAGATGGTCACAGCAGAACTCTCTTTAATCCTCACACTGGGTTATGTCTTTGATCATCTATTAACTGAGGCTATAGTATATTAACTTTCAGCTGAGTCAAGATAAAAGGTTTCTGTGAGTGGAAAGTTTCCTTCTTTGCTATTCAGCACTCTTGGATATTAATAACAAGCAATATATGAGCTGTCTTTCCTTATAAACAATGTAGACCAGAGAGAACTAACACTCAAACACATTTTTCTGCATAGACTTATTGTGTTTGATACATTGACAGGACTTCATATCATATACCTCTTAAAAGAAGAAAGCCCTTGAAAACGGCAAAAAAAAAGAAAAAGCATGCATAAGCTTTGAAGATGCAAGTGAACTGACATCATTATAGCTTAATATGAAAGAGTGATAGTCCACACAATTTTGTAAAGTTTAACTTGAGTCAGTAGTTTAAAAGGCTTCTTCAATTAATTCTTTTGAATCCTAAACCATCTTTAAGTCAATGAGACAAAATAATGCCATACATGAACAGACTAGAAGCCTGTCTAGTCCCATATCTCTAGTAATGACCAAAAGCTGATATTTCAGAGAATAGCTTGGAAAAAATTGGCAGGCAGAATTAAATGTTCATATATTAATCCTCCAGTTATATTTGTAGTCTAATATCTGTTTCAAAAATGTTATAAGAATTGTCATAGCTCTGACTATTCTGGATATGCTAAATGAATATCCTTATTTTTATTTTTTTTTTATTTTTCAGATTTCTTTGCCTCAACAGCTTTCAATGACAATAAATGAGATAGATTAATTACAAATTATGATCATGAAGCTATAATTTCTTGAATGTTTCATTGTTTTTTGAGATAGGGAAATTTGTGTTATGGAGGAGGATGTATGGGAGGCAGCCTAGTGCTTGGCTGTTAACAATGAATGTTTAGCTACAATGCTGGAGCAGTGTTATGTATTAAGGGAAAAGAGGAATGATTGCTTTCTTTTTTTTTTTTTCCTGTTAATTGAACTTGATATTTGTTTGAAGTTATGCTGTTAGACATTTTCTGGACTTCTATGTCTTTTTTCTTGGGGATGTAACAGCTACTTTAAAATCTTCCGAATGTGATACTGAATTTGAAAAGAAATGTTGGAAGCAGAGTGTTCAGAAAGTGGAGACTGGGGAAGATATTTTTTTGGTCTAGTGTAAAGCTGCTGAAAATGTGTTTCTCCTACTTTTAAGGACTTGGTTTTTTAGCATTAGATGCCTTTTCATTTGTCATTGACTTAAATTACTGTAGCCAGTAATGATCATTAGCAACACTTTTGCAAATTAGTGCCATGACAGTCCTTGTATATTCTTTGGAGTTGAGCAGCATGCTTTTTATTTTTTTTTTGTTGTTGTCTGTTTGTTTGTTTGTAAGTAAGTGATAATTTAACTGAATATCACACAGGAGTTCTTTCTAGCAGGGGAAAAAGTTGAAACACCTATATGCACTTATTTAGTATATTTTATGTTTCTATCAAATAGTTTTCAAGGTTTAGGAGTGTTTCTTCTTTTCAATTTTCTGCAACAAACAAATACTATGAAGCGAAGAATTACACTACAAAGTAGTTGTTATTATCCTATGCCTGGTTTCACTGCATATAGTATCATGTTTTCTCTTTATTTGATGAGCAGAGAAAAAGAATCCAGGAAGTCAAATGTAATGTTTTATCAATGCACCTGTACTGATAGTAGGGATAGTGCAATGGGGTAAGCAGTTCAAAATCAGGAGTGTGCTAGGTTATGCAATAACAACAATGAATGTGAAGGGTAAAATGTAATTCCCTGAAAGTCCAAGATGCCTCACAATGACCAGTCAGGTATCAAGGAAGAAAGACTTCACACCAGGAAGGAAGCTACATTCTTGCTAGATACAGGAAAAGTCTCAGATTTGTTATCTGAGCTTTTGCTCTTACAAAAGGTGGGAAGAGGAGAGACAATGACCATTTTAACCAATAGAATCAGTGGCAGGAAGATATTTCTTAAGTTGATAGAGAAAGATTGCAACTTAATCTAAAAGGGAGAAGTAGAGGCTAGCTGACATACCAAGGAAGGTGAAGGTCTTTAGTGTTATATATAATCCTAATGTGCTTTGCTTTTTATTTTTATAACAATTCTGTTATCATGAGGCTGGGCTTTTTGCTAAACCTATTCTGAACTTTAAATCCTGTCTAGTGAGCAAGTTAACTCTGACCGCTCTCCTGGATGACAGAAATTTCACAACTGTGGCTGTGGAGATCATTAAAAGTAGACTAAGGGTCATTAGCAGGTGCTTGGTTCCCTTGTTCATTGTATTTAAAGAATAATGCCATGTGCCTCCATAGAATGCACAAAGCAGTTGGAAAGCAAAGAACACACAGGTCAGGGGAGACACATTCGTATTTTGAGGACATTTGATAACTAGAAAAGCTATTTTGACAGGCTGCATGTTAAAGGTCTCAGATACTGTCTACTAGCATTTTGAGGAACATTATAGGCTACCTGAACACTTATGTTTTTAAGATACAAATGACCTATCCTGCTCCATGCTTCAGATCTTTTTGCATCATTGAAGCTATAAAAATGGTGCATGGGGTTTTTTTTGGTCCCCAAACATAATAAATGTGTGTCATAGGGGGCTCTTCTGTGCTCCAGCAATCTCTCCACTAGCATAGCTAGAATTCCAAGGCTCTCCTTTGTGGTCAGGGACATTTGTCTGCTCCCCCTCATTCTTCCCTGTGGATCATGCACTTCACTTTGAACTCAATACTCTTTATCTGTACGAACTAATTAGCACAAACTTTTTCCATGCCAGGAAATACGGGAATGTTACATGACCTGACAGGTTTTTCCAAAATAAAGTAATAAAAAGAAGGAAATAAACAATCACAAACCAATCCTTATCCAGTTGACACAGTATGGTTATACTGCATCTTGTGAAATAGTTGCCTTAGGGACCTACAGGAAAGCAGAGGAAGCACTTTGTGAGCACAACAATTTTGCTAAGTAAGAACATGAGGTCATTTTGACAGTAATTTGAATTTCAAATGCAGACCAAAAGACAAACCTGAGAACAGACTTCAAGGCAAACTGCAGGCTTTTTCTGATTAATATATTTCAGTTCTTCTTAACCAAAAATCCCTAATTCTCCTGCTGGAAATCATGAGAGATCAGAAATTTTAAAAGTATATGGAAACATTATAAAAACAAAATGTTAGAAAAAACTAACATTGAGCAGAGAAAATTTTTTTCTTATAAAAAGAATAATTTTATACAGTGTGCAAGCCATTTTCTAGGTCTGATTCTGAGTTAAATACTGAAGTATTTTTCTTAACATATAAATTATTTGAGATAATAGGGAAAATATTAGTACAGATTTTTAAATGAGTTTTATATCACTCTTAACAATTTTATAAATGTTCCATGACCACAGTATTGCATATTTTTCAACTCTTTTGAAGCGGGTAAGTGTCTTTATAGCCATTCTACAAGCTAGGAAAGGAAACACAGAAAGGATAAGTGATTTTTTTTTTCACGCTGGAAAGAGAAATGGGAATGTATGATCAATAGTTGCAGCCATATAATTGGAAATTGGCTCTGTTTTAAAGAGTGCCACTAATTTTGCAGACCTTCAGGAGCTAAATTAATCTCACACAGGTATAAATGTCTAATTATTTATCATCTAGGCTACCTACTTAATAAATAAGTACCTCATGGTAGTCATGTATTCCACTGATTTCTGTTTTGATCTTTGAAAATTATTTTGATTCAGAATTGTCTGTGTGTTAGACTCTCTATTTGGTGCCTGACTTTTAGAAGCAGATAAATAAGATAAATTCAGCTATGAGTCTCTAATACAACCTAGCTCCAACAGTAATATTGACTTCGGGGAACCAATATGCTTGGTTGTCTCCTGATAAAAGCTTGTACATACTATTTTTACAGTTTCCTAAATCCCATCAAATATTCAAACTTCTTCAAAGTGGTGTTTTCAGCTCTAGTATGTTTTATGTAGCCTTCCCAGCAGCAGACTGGAGTTAGCAGAGTAGCCTATTCCCTTTGAGCTGTTAATAAAGGCTCTTTGGACCATCCTCAAAACATCTTCTACACTTCAGAAATCTTTACAGTGCTTCTGGGTTAATTTTTTTAGTACACTAATACTGATTTATAGTTTTTAATTTAAAATATGTAAAAGGTACTGTGACTGAAACATAATGGAACTTGGCTATTGTGTGCTACTCTCTCAACTTCTGAACTTGAACTCAAGAAAATTCAAGGCTAACAAACTCATGAGGCTAAAATCTGAAGTAAATGATGGTAACTTTGGCCAGAAAAAGCAACCTTCACTAGAATTGTCAAGAACTATTGGAGCACACTGGCATATCTGGCTCAATGTTACAAGGGACTCTTGGAAATGAAACTACCACATCTTGCTGAGCTATATTCTTTCTTTATCTCTTTGAATTTTACACTTTCTGTTTCCTTTTGTAGCAGGTACCATTATAAAATCATTACAGTTTGTGGGGTTTCTTGATGAATTTAAGAAAAACAGTGACATGCTGTTGAGATAATAGCAAGCAGGGAAATATGCACACCATTCAGATACAGGACAATATACTACCATTGCTGCAACATATTGTAAGCTAGCCAAAATCCATATGCTCTAAGATGTCTAGTAAAGCTTATATAAAATTTATAGTCGGTGATATATTTTTCTACCTTGAATTTATTATAATAAACCAATTAGTTTAAATTACTTTGGAAAAGTCTTTTTGGGTTATATTTTTCCACCTTGAATTTCTTATCACAAACCAAACATTTTAAATTACCTTGGAAAAGTTTTTTTGGCTGATTCTTCTTCAACTGCCAAACATTATTTTTCTTTACAGTTATGTTAAAAGATTTATCTATATATCAACCACATACCCTTCTGCTCCTGAAAATAAAAAATTAAAAAAAAAAAAAACAAAACCAATATTTCACGTATTTTGGAAACTAGGTTTCTGATGATTGCATGCTGCCAAATCTGCCTGACCTTAATTTTTTTTTCGGAATACTGAGGGACCTCATACAACCTTGTGGGTGCCTGAGCAGAACACCTAGACAGCTAATGAGTACATTTCTGAAAACAAACAAGTTTTGTTTCACACACTGAATCTGTGTTCTCTTGAGATTTTAGAAGTGTGAAGAATATTAATTTCATACATTGATAAAACAATTTCTGAAGTATATTTTGACGCAGGTAGTTTGTAAGGAAGTTATTGATTTAAGGAAATCAGTTGTGAATTTTAAGGAATACAGTTGCCCATTGTCTGGACTGAGGTATTTTTGTTATCAAGAAATTGTCTATATACTAGCATAAGGCATCCTTCATTCCATGGAGACACATATGTGACAATGGTCTCAGCTGTGGAGCAATCTTCAAAAAGTTTGACAGCAGAAAGAAAAAAGTTTCAGGAGAAATCTGTGGGAAAAAATGTATAGTGTTCTTTTTTAACAAAAGTATCTTGCCACTTTCTTCATGTTTTGTACAATTTAACATATTAGACGTATTAAAAATAACACTAGTGGATATTATTTAATAATAAAAATACATATTTTTATGTACTAAATGCATTTGAGCTCAGTCCACCATGAAAAATATTGAAGAAAATAATGCTAGCAGAAACTCAAAGCCAACTTCTGTAATGTATAGAGAGAACCTGAAATCTCAGGTCAATAAATAAATTTCCAAAGCTGACAGAAAGGTACATTGTAGAAAGAACATACAGCCTTTTCCAAATCCTCTCTTGAGTCATAAAGCTGGACAAGTAAGGGAGGCTTATTAATAAACATCCCCCATAGGTTTGCAGGCCACTTGATACTCCAGATAATCCAATTCCTCTCATTATCTTGAGAAGCACTGGCTTAAATGGATATATTCTCCTGGTGTTTCCAAGCCTCTTCAAGTACTGCAGAAAGTTAATCATTTTTTATGATAAGCTGAAAAGGGGCTGATTTTCTCTGATTCCTTTCTGCAGTGATCTTTTCTTTGATGAGGTTCCCATATATCTGGTCCTTCTGAAAGACCCAGCTTATACTTGGCCTTGCTGGTTTATGAAGTTTATTGATAGAAAATTAATTGGGAAAAGGCTTTTTTTTTTTTTTTTTACCTAGACTCTTAAGAATAACAAAATAACTGTGAAATGTATATCTCAAAGACTGGAACTAGATGGATCAGACTGAATCCTGCATTGATGATGATAAGAACTAATTGCAACTTAAGACAGATAGGCTCCTCATAGGCTTTCTCTGACTTCTGTGATAAAAAGGATTCTAGTTGAAGAGTGTGATGGAGGGCGGCAGAGAAAGGATTGTAACTGCATGCATAGTTCTGCTGGTTGTCTTTGTATCTTGGGATGCTACCCTGAAGCACGGTGCTAAAAGCTAGAGTAGGATTTTGTTAAAAATGGCAGAAGGCAGACTTGGAGTAGGTTTTTGCAATTTTTTGGGAAACCACTTATCAGTCAGTAAAAGAATGGATTAGAATTACAAGCTAAACAGAAAAAAAAAACCATTATTTGATCTCTATGCCAAATGGAAACACTGTCTTAGAGTAAAATAATTGGTTTTTTTAATGTCTAGAGACATTCATAATATGCACTGCAAAATGGGTGGGATTTGAGAATCACCCAAAGACTAGGATGTAAAATGTATAACAGGATTTTTGTAAAAAAATATGGTTATAGTTTGGCGACTTGCTTCATATTTCTACTTTTTGGCTAAAAGCTGTGTATATGAATCAAGCAGTAGGCCAGAAACATTCTGCCATTTTTCTCCATTTATTTTATGGCAACAAAAGTCTATGCTCTTCAAGCAACTTGCTGACTGTTATGGTGTACCACCTTGGCTGGGAGAAAGGAAAATATTGAAGACATAATGACTAATCAGTGTGGCCTAGCAGGGGCTCAGAGAGAAGAAAAATACTGCAGTAATAAGTGAAAACAATAATTACATGTTTACATAAATAGAGAAGTATGAAAGAAAATAGAATGATTGGACTCCTTTGGATAGTAAGGACTACAAAATAAACTCGTGTTGCAATAGGGCTAAACTAACAAGGCAGCTTCTTAATAGTTCCTAATTTAAGCAACTATGCAAGGGGTACTCTATGATATATATGTGGTTTATATATGAATGCATTAGACATTATTTTTTTCCACTGTGCTGTGATGCAAATATAACTGTTGTTCAGTCAGCTTCTGAATCTATGGATTCTGTATGCATATTGGCTTTTCTGGATGATGAGGTAAAATGATTTTGTGGTGAATTTCCTCCTACTGACTGATACAGGACTGTCACATTGAATGATAACATCTGTAGAAAATATAGACTACACCTGTATCAGTAAATTACATGGTGACTGCAACAGCTTAGTGCTCTCACAAATGTTTCAACAGAATTTTCAAGGACCATTCCTGGTAAGCAGTTTCCTTCTTTTGGAGCCTGAACTTTTGGTAGCATAGTCTGGGCTGTGCCAGTTGGCCTCAGAGCTCTGGAATGTTCCCAGAGATGCTTAATTTGCTAGCACAGACCCAGCCATATGGTCCTGACTCTTGCAGTAGCCATGGCCATTAAACTGTCTCTCAGACATTCTATTATGTACTGTCTCATCTGGTGCCTCTTCCTCCTGTTGTGCAGTGGATTTGGTTACCTATAGTTTCACAAGCTTTGTTTTCCAGCTTTTAGATTAAATAGACTTCTGATTCTGAAGGAAAGTAAGGATCAAATATGTTCTTCTGAGAGAGGAGATGGCACCTTGTAGTTTAACTAGAACCCATCCCCCCCCAAAGGGAAGAAGTGGATGTGCTCCTTCACATTGCTTCTTTCTATTGAAGGAATATTTCTGTTGTTACTAGATGGAGCTGTCCTGCTCTTCCATTGACTGTAAATCAAGAATGAGTAAGACATTTTACCTAAAGTAGCTGTGACACTTTGCATTTTGACTGGCAGAAGATAAGACCAGATATCTCTCTCAATTTTCTTTCACTTTCTTTCTTTTAGATTTATTGTTTCTGCAGTGGATAGAACTTCAGTAGTCTTATATATGTTTTTCTTCTCCAAAGACAATGCAAGATCTCAGCAGAGAGTCCTACTTAAACAACAAAGGAAATAATAGCTTCAATAATCAGAAGTCAAATGTAGTTAAACTTTCACAGGCCATCTTCATGAAGGATGGAACTTAATCACATGCCTGTATTCGTCCATGAAATAACATGTACTCAGCATAACCCTGGAGCAATAGATGTAATGCAGCTTAACAGTCTTAGGACTGAGCAGCCTAAGTAGCCTCCAAAGCAATAAGATGTTGTATTAGCAACACACAGATTACAACAGTTGTTTTTGAACTAGTGTTGTTACAGGTGATTTACCATAGTTTTCAGTAAAACCATCCTCAAAATGGGCATGTTTACAAGTGCTCAAACACTATAAAATTAATGATAAATTTTCTCAGTTATGAGCACAAATAATTTTATTCAGAAGTAACTCAAATCAACACATAGTGAATTTTAGCCTCAGTGACTTAAGATCACAGAAATAGATTTCAATAGACCAACATACTACTTCCCGTTACACCATAGAACCTGCAATTTCTGCATCAAATATATAATTGTCAAAAAATGGACATTGATAACGAAATTTGGTTTTGGAATGCTGTTCTAAAATGAGATTGGCCTTAGTAACAGAGATTTTGAAAACCCCAAACTGTATGTTTCAGCTATTTCCCAACTACCAAAAATCCATCTCAAGATGACTTAAAATTAATACCTGAAAAATGAAATATCTGAAATCATAAGTAACTGACTCATGCATAGTTTACTAGCAGTTATAAGTTGTATTTCTTGATCTAATCAAGTCTAATACAGTTTTCTCTTAAAACCAAAACTATCTATTTTAAAAAGCTAGCCCAGGCTGGACCAAAAATTCCAAAGTATTTCAATGGTTTGGGATAAGTCCTTCACGATACAGACTTAGACTGCATACATTTCATTCAGAACCAAACTCCTACATATTTTGCACTGAAAATGAAAACAATTTAAAAATTTTATCAATTCTTAATATCTTTATCTGGGTAATTCTTATGATAGTAAGATAAGGACTTATGGTAAACTTGAAATAGATTTTGCTTTTAAAGAACTAGATAGTAGTTTAATTATCCTTTTCAATCACAGGATTTCTGTAACTGAATAGTGCACAAATAGTATTTCAAAGTCAAAGATTGCAGCTAGAAATGTGATTTCCTCAAGAATAATTGAAAGCAATTAAACTATCCATAACATATTACAATATCTATATACTTAATTCTACTGAGGACCATGATTTAGCTTGAAGGTTGTCTAACTGTGCAAGTAAACAAGGCAGAACATGTTCTTTATTTACTGAATGTTATATTGTTATTTATCATTAAATTCAATGTTCCATATGTTTAAAAAACTGGTGACTGAAAACTGTGTAATTACTATTTTTTAGTGGAATGAGATACTGTTACAAGAGATAGGAAACCTATTACTGAACTTCCTAATGTGTACAAGTCAGTATTAAGGGAAAAAAAAAAGTCTGAAAAATGTTGAAAAAAACATTTTCAATCTAGAAAGCCTCAAAACTGGGTAAAACAACCCTCAGGTGTTAACAGGCATGAAATTGTTGCTGAAGGGCGGGGATGACTACTTCAGTAGACACACAGATGGTTCCATAAAAGATCTTTCAATCACATCTCCAGGAATCATGACAGCACGTGAAAAATAAATATTATTTTATTCTTTTTATAAACTAAAGCAAAGACATGAACACTTCTAACATAGATTGGGGAAGTTTTATAAAGTGATCTGAATTAAGCTGAATTTGTTAAAAAGGAGAAGACTAGGTACAAATCCCAAACCAGAAACAAAACAAAGAATAAATTCTTTATCCTATGGTTGTGTCTCATGAGTTTTAAAGATAATATCATGATTCTTTGGTAGTAAATATTTCTGTTTGTGTATGAAATTATAAGTAAAAGTAAGAAAAATATATATGTTCTGTTTAACAGGTACAATTATCAATAAATACTTCACTTGAAAGATTATATTAATTGTACCATCCCAAACTAGTTCTTTTTTAACACAGTACCTTGAAAAAAAGTCATCAATCACTTAGGTTTATGAAATTCTGCATATTTATTTTTACTTTTAGACATAAATTTATCAAATAGAGTGAGCTCAGTTAATTTAAACTGAGACGCAATGGACAGCAGGAAAAATGCATTTTAAAAAGAAATGTTCTTGATTTAACATGTTCAGACAAAACTGTGGATTAAGATAAATAATCAGGCATTTAATCATTCATTTAAACTGTCCACTGCATTTCTTTTGGTTAACCATTCCTGCCTGTAAGAACAGAAATGTCCATGATTTGAAGTAAGCCTTCTGATGTTTCTTCATTCTTCCTATTAAAAATAGCAATCCTGATTAAAAAGAATCTAGAGATATTATTTTCAAAGCATATTGATTTTTAAAAAAATAGCTCAATAAGCATAACTTCAAATGAATATCCTTAATTATATTAGAAAGGGCAGAAACAGTAAAATCTAAAGTGCACATTTCCATGAATAAAAGCTTCTGTTTTAAATAGTCATATAGCATTGCGAATTAATCAAGTTGTAGTGTGTTATTTTCCTTCTACTCTCATCCATGTATGTTTTTTATCTTTTCTTTCATTTTTACCAGGACATACTTAATGAAAATATCCCAAATTCTCTCCATGGTAGCTTAAGGGACACAAGTGACCATCTGCAAAAATTTTATATGAGAGGTTGGACTAGAGTGGAGGTTTTGGCATTATTATTGGAAATTTTTCTCTTTATGGCACCTTTTTGGAATAAACACAAAACAGTAAACCATGATAAAGGTTACCTGGATGCAAACCAAAAGCAACAGAGAAATTATCCTTTTGCTACAGCAGCCTACTGAGTTGCCCACTACAGTGGTTTTTGGCGGTAGCTTTGTTTAATGTCAGAGTGACATGAATAAACAGGAAGGAAGGTAAAATGGAAATGTTGTGACAGCAAGAAACACATTTCACAAGTTTCAAAATTACGTTGATACCAGGAAGATTTCAGGAAATAAAATCTTTGCCCAGCTCCAATGGTGTTGTAGCTTAAGAAATAGCCTGTATGCACATTGCACATCCTTTTCATAGCATATATAGTAAGAAAAATGTGAATGATTTTATACAGTAAAAATAAAACTCTACTAAAAGGTGCAGCTTGCATCAGTGCTTAGTCTCTCCTGGCGAGCTACAGTAACATACTGTAACACACTGCACAGAACTCTTTCATTTTTTGGGTCCATAATGCTCTGGTACATAAATAATCTGTGCTAAATCCTCTACATTTACAGGTATTGCAATAATTGGATTAAGAGTCATACTCAGCATTCTTCTTGTAGAATTTCACTGAATTTGTAGCAATTTTAAACTCAGCTGTTGAGATACTTCATTAAATTTAAAGTAAAAATGTTTATGTCTAAACCTTTGAAACCTGCATCAGGTTTTACCATATTTAGAAGTAATTTAAAATACTGAAAGAAGAAAAACAGTTCCCTCCCTTACTAATTTTCTTGTTGCTCAACCGTATACTTATTCTTTTTGTAGGAATAAATATAGCTATTTTTAATTTTAGAGAATACTAGAAAAATCTAAAAATTATTTACACTATTTAGCCTCATTTTAAATGTTGAGATGAACTGCTCCCTTAATTTAATTCCCCTAACACTTAACCAATTAATTAGTCTTGTCTAAGTTAATGGAGCCAAATGCTAAACTACTGTCCTGTGGATTAAGTAACCTTTTTTAGAA
>NW_009260268.1:1884275-1888910 GCF_000687185.1 Egretta garzetta | reverse complement strand
AGTAGCATTTTTTCCAGAATTCACTGATATTTTTCATTTTGTGTTTCCTCTACATATTACAAGAAAACACATGAAAAAATATATGGAATCACAATTATATGCATCCTTAGGAAATTTGGCTTCCCCTACTACATTGAAAAATGCTAAATTTTTCTCACACTGGTTTCTGTGAGCATAGGATTTTATAAAACCAAAATTTTGAAGGCAAAAGCCCCTCTACATCTGTAGTTCAGCCTATACAATTAAAAACAAAATAAGTTTGGTTTTTTTTAAAAAAAAGAACTTGAGTATTATTTGTAAAATGTTTCTGAAATTTCTTTATGGTATGCAAATGGTAGTACAAACCTGGTAAAGGTGATTATCAAATTTTAATATATAAATTTTGAGTTCTAGTTCATCCTGAACAACTCTCTATCTGGTTGGGTTTGTTTACTGACAATCTTCCCATGTGCTTGTAGTCTAAACATTGTAAGTAAGACTGAATTTACCAAATCAAATTCAGTTATCATAAAGTTGAGATAGGCGATATCACAGTGAACAAATAAAATAAATTTTAAATGTAATTAAAAAAAAATCTTGCACTCTCACTCATCAAATTTACACTACCTCAGCTGTTTTGGTAATGTTTAATTCAGAGTATCTGACATAGTGGGAAGCAAAAAACAAACAACCAGGTGAACATTTTCTTCATGGGCATGTAAACAGAAACCATTGCTTTTTCCATTGTTACTGACAGCAATTGTGAAAAAATGAGTTTAGGAAGCCTTTGTTTAATTTATTGGAAAAACCTGAGCACCCTGAGAGTTGTAAAAGCATATAAAAAGATGAACATTTAGTCATTGCTGGTTAATAATATCTTATTCATCCTGTGAGCTATGTGCTTTCTAAATAGTGTATGAATTTGTGTCAAAGGTACAGGTGAAAAAAGAAGATAGTGATTTTATTATGGTTACTCTTTATTTTACTTACATACAGAGTAATTAATATGTTGATTTCAAATCACCTAGAAGTAGTACAGCTCAACTACTGTTGCTGACACTGTACAAAAAAAATTCACTGTGAGGAAATTATCGAATAAATTACATTCAGTCACCTTCTAAGATCTGAGTCAATCAGAACCAAGGGCAAATTACAAAGAGAGGAATTGTAACTGATTTATATAGCATCAACAGATTGGTTACAAGATCTATAGCATTCTCCACAGAGGGAACTGCTATTCAAGCTTTAGTTACTTTCCGTGAAGAGAATATTTGGTAGAGCACTGTGTGTTTTTATGACACTAGTGAGCAGGAAGAAATTGTGAGTATTATGTTTTCACAACAACTCAGGCAAATAGTTAACTGACATTTAATGGGGAATTTTGTTTCTATTCTGGAAAAATCAGAGACAGAATTGGGTAAAAATGAAGAGGTAGTGCTTGGATACAGTAAGTGTTGTATGGAAATCCTGAGAGAGGATTTTTTTTTTTTTTAAAATACTGATCCCAGTAGTTGAATCTCTTTGCACAGAAGTTTTGGACTGCTTTTTCACAAGTAACCGTGAGCTGTGAGTATGTTGCTGTTTTTCTGAAAGTTCAAAGATGCTAAATGGCATACTGTTTTGAAGTGTAACATCATGAAGGCTGAGCTCCTATCTCTAAACAAAATTGCTAGAGGTGAGCAAGAGGGGAAGTATCTACGTGTGCATTGAAGTTCAAAGGTGTTTTATGTTATAACTCGGTGTTTTATGTTATAAGTCGGTGTGCTTTGTGAGCTTTAAGTAGCAGCAATAAAGTGGGAAGTTCCTGTGTCACTGTCAGCAGACTTTCAGATTAACAGCTTTTCTTTTTACTCTTCCTTGGAGAATGTCATGCACTACTCCGCAGTGTTTTATATGTATTAAATATTTTTGTTCTTATGATAAGCCGTACTGCATTCTCTTTCCAGAAGTGATGTGAGAACCTTTGAGTCCAGTTTATTTGGACATTGCAAACAATGTATCTTGTGTTTATATAATGCTTTTTCAAAGTTCAGAGCTCTTGTATGTGTATTAGTCAAAACTGAAGATGAGACTCCAGGAAAAAGAAAATGTAATAGTTTATCACATTGCATCAGCATCCCTTTCCTGTATTATATTTGCAGCATGGCAAGCTCTTCATTTTACATAATATATGGAAGTATATTTTTTATATTGAAGGACCACATATGCCTAAGGACTGTATCACATAGAATGTACTTTGCATTGTAGTCTCATACATCTTTTCCATCATTTTTCAGATGCAAGGAAAATAATCTGTACAGAGTGTTGGGTGGATGATTTGTTTCCCATCCTGACAAAGATGTATAGATTTCCCTTTTCTCTATACACTAGTTGTCTGCCTAAAGGTATCTGACAGTTTTCCATGTATTCTAGTGATGAGATTTATTATTATTATTTTTCTTATTTCAAATATGAAAGTTTTGATTTACTCATCAAAGAACACTGTCATCTGAAAAGAGGAATATTTCAGGCTGGCAGTGGTCTTCACTTAAGAACACTTAGAGTGATCTTTAATTTCACTGAAGCTGCTATTTTGTATTTGAATGAATGCACGAGTCCTGTTTTTTTTTTTAAGTAACACAAACCAAGCCTGTACCCATTCTAAAGAACTGCTGTTTTTAATAATAGCGAGCCAAAAAATGTATACTGTAAGCTGACAAAAACCTGTAAAATGTATTGAATGAGTTTAGTCACAAATAAAAGGCAAAAGATTTCTTAAAGGCCTAGACTCAAAGATAATTAGAAAGGATTGCATGTACTCAGTGCCTGGAAGTTTGCATTCCAGGTATGTTTTGTGGAAGACTTGATTTAATGGGCATGATCACAGAATGATCAGAGGAACCTCTAATGTTAGTTGGTTATCTGACACAGAACTGTAAATAACCTTTGGATCCCAGGCAGTAGGTACCTGAACATGCATATGTCAACAGATCATTGCAGAACTTAGACTTAAGAGGCAAAATTTAGATTGTCATTCCTTGGTGGCCGTGCTTTCTGTTAATGCATGTCTGCAGTTCCACATTAAATCTTCTTGATGCTTTGATGATCTTCCCCTCAATATGCCCATGAGTGCATTAGATATAGTGTGGCCAAGAACGTTGGATCTCATATCTAAATCTTGTCAAGAATTTTCTCAACTATCTTGTCTCTATGGCATTCTCAAAGCACGCCCACTGGGTAGGACACTGTGGATTGGGGAAATGTATTAAAATTGTCTTAAGCACAAGAAAAAATGGAATCTGCATTCATCCACTGGAAATTAATGCATTCTAGATGATTGATGTAAGGAAGAGGACTGGCAGCTTCTACTTTGGCAGTGACTTGTACGTAGGACAAGGTAGGACTTAAAGGACTGCTTTAACTTCAGGATATAGTGAAGGTTTATAAATGTTGATTGAAGCTAGACCTTCCTTGGAACATCATGTAAGGGAACTAAGTAATGCAAAGCAGTAGATTTAGTGACTCAAGACTGTCTTTAATAGCTCCTGTTAGATAATTTATATGACACTATGACACCCTCTCAGCATACTGTTCTTGTATGCCCTTATCTTAAATATTTCAAATTACTCCTAAACTATGGGACAGGAAAAACTTGATGGAATAGACACTGTGCTTATAAAACCTTTCCTTGCACTAAAGAAGAATGAATGGAAAACACTGTGGAGGAGAATATTAAGTGATTTGACTTAAGTGATTTTAATGAATCTGGAGAATTTCCTAAAGAAAAAAAAAAAAAGAAACTTGGCAAGGATAAATGCAAAATGCTACATCCACCGAAAAAATAAATAATGAAAATCACAGATATAAAATAGGTAACAATTAAAAATGCAGCAGAGTAGATAACATAGCAAGCCATTTAATTTGAGTCAATATTATTTTGTGGTTGTAAGAGGGAGACATTTCACACTGAAAGGTAGTTTAGTTTAGAAGGTAGAGGAGATTCCACTCTGTTAAGAGTTAATTAGGCCTTTACTGAAATACTGCCTGGTTTGGAAGTGAGAGGCCGATAAGCTGCAGGGATTCCACCAGACAAGTGTGACATTAATTTTAACACTTTAAAATATGAATCACAGAATCACAAGGGTTGGAAGGGACCTTGGGAGATCATCTAGTCCAACCCCCCTGCTAAAGCAGGTTCTCCTAGAGCATGTTACACAGGACTTCATCCAGGTGGGCTTGGAATATCTCCAGAGAAGGAGTCTCCATAGCCCCCCTGGGCAGCCTGTTCCAGTGCTCTGTCACCCTCAGAGTAAAGAAGTTTTTCCTCATATTCAACTGAAACCTCTTATGTTTCAGTTTGTACCCATTGCCCCTTGTCCTGTCGCTGGACACCACTGCAAAGAGTCTGGCTCCATCCTCGTGACTTCCACCCTTAAGATATTGGTATGTGTGGATGAGGTCCCTTCTCAGTCCTCTCTTCTTCAGGCTAAAGAAGCGCAACTCTCTCAGCCTTTCCTCATAGGGGAGATGCTCCAGTCCCTTTATCATCCTAGTTGCTCTCCTCTGGACTCTTTCTAGGAGTTCCTCATCTTTCTTGAACTGGGGAGCCCAGAACTGGACACAGTACTCCAGGTGGGGTCTCACCAGGGCAGAGTAGAGGGGGAGGAGAACCTCCCT
>NW_009260268.1:1883309-1883844 GCF_000687185.1 Egretta garzetta | reverse complement strand
GATTGGTCAGGCATGATTTCCCCTTGGTGAATCCATGCTGGGTACTCCTGATGATCTTTTCCTCTACTTGCTTGGAGAGGACACCCAGAATGAGTTGTTCCATCACCTTTCCAGGGACGGAGGTGAAACTAACTGACCTGTAGTTCCCTGGGTCCTCATTCTTGCCCTTTTTGAAGACTGGAGTGATATTGGCCATCTTCCAGTCCTCAGGCATCTCTCCTGTTCTCCACAACCTTTCATAGATGATGGAAAGTGGCTCAGCAATGTCATCTGCCAGTTCTTTCAGCACTTGCAGGTGCATTCCATCGGGACCCATGGATTTGTGGGTGTCCAGCTTCCTTAAAAGATCCCTAACCTAATCCACCTTGACCGAGGGAAGGTCGTCCTTTCTTCAATCTTGGTCACTTACCTCCAAGGACTGGGGACCCTGAGGGCCAGCCTTGGCAGTGAAGACTGAAGCAAAGAAGGCATTCAGTAGCTCCACCTTCTCTGTATCTTCTGTCACCAGGGCACTCATTTTGTTCAGCAGTGGTCC
>NW_009260268.1:1876942-1883137 GCF_000687185.1 Egretta garzetta | reverse complement strand
GAGCTTACTCTTTTCTTTGAGTTTCACTAGAAGCTCCTTGTTCATCCATGCAGGCCTTTTGCCTTGTTTACTTGATTTCCTACTCACTAGGATGCACCAATCCTGAGCACAGAGGAAGAGCTGCTTAAATACCAGCCAGCTCTCTTGGACTCCCCTACCTTCAAGAGCCATAGCCCATGGAATTCTTCCAAGTAGGTCCCTGAAGAGGCCAAAGCTAGCTCTCCTGAAGTCCAGTGTGGCAGTCCTACTTGTTGTTCTGCTTCCACCTCTTAGAATCCGGAACTCCACCATCCTGTGGTCACTGCAGCCAAGTCTGCCCCCTACCTTCACATCCTCAACCAGTTCTTCTTTATTTGCCAACACAAGGTCCAGTAGTGCTCCACTTCTTGTTGGCTCCTCCACCACCTGGGTCAAAAAGTTATTGTCAATATTCTGCAGGAACCTCCTGGACTGTGCGCAACTTGCCGTGTGGTCATTCCAGTTGATTGTTGAAGTCTCCCATGAGAACCAGGGCCTGCGATTGCGAGGCTACTTTTAGCTGTCTGTAGAAGGCCTCGGCTACTTCCTCATCCTGGTTGGGTGGTGTATAGTAAACACCCACCACAGTGTCACCCATGCTGGCCTGCCCCTTAATTTTTACCCACAAGCTTTCAACTTGTTCTTCATCCGCTCCTGGGTAGAGTTCTATACATTCCAGTTGCTCCTTTACATAAAGAGAAACTCCAATGCCTTGCCTCGTAGGCCTCTCTTTCCTGAAAAGTACATAGCCATCGATGGCAGCATTCCAGTCATGTGTGTTGTCCCACCATGTCTCTGTAACTGCGATGAGATTATGGCCCCGCGACCACATATAGAACTCTAGTTCTTCCTGTTTGTTCCCCATGCTGCGTGCATTGATGTAAAGGCACTTTAGTGAGGCAATTGAGCACCTAGGTTTCTCTGGAGGGATGAAAGAGGATTGGCCACAGCCAAGCCCACCTTTAGGGCAGTGAAGTGTGAAAAAAGAACAATTTTTTTTTCTCTTTAAAGTTTATATCTGGGGAGGGATATGTGATAACTCTTCCAGTGTACTGGGAAGGCTGATTAACTGTTTTTCCTACAAATGAAATAAGAGGAAATCAGTTTGTTGGTTTGTTGAGGGGAGGGTGTGTTCTTTCTTTGGGTTTGTTTTGGTTTTTTTAAGTAAAAAATGGTTAGGTTTGATAAGAAAAGAAATTAATTCATGATGGCTTTCAAAGGAGGTGGAAGAATGTCTTTCAACAATGATTTCTTACAGGAATTTAGTAACAACTTTGACATATATTTGATCCTGCATAATAGGTGGAATAGATAAACTCCTGCAGTTAGCTTTCAGACATTTTTCTGTTGGTCTCCTTTTTGCATAAGAACAGTAGATTAACAATCAATTTGTCAGTAATTTTCATGGTAAAACTCATCCCAAGGCAATAGTTTTTATTGATCACAAGTCCCAGTCTAAGCACTGAGGAAGGATTTAAATATTTAATTAGGCTTTGTTTAGGAAAGGACTCATTAATCTGCATGTGTCACTTCATAATTTAACAAATTGAGAAAAAAAAAATTGCAATATATTCTTTCTTTTTATAGCATATGGGATTTTACTGGCAGTGGAAATCACTATATTTTGAGGGACATCAAAAGCAAGATGCTTACACAAAATAATATATGAACTGCAGTAGCTTTCAGGAAAATAGTGTGCTTATCAATATTTTGAAACACAACAAAATTTCAATGTAAGGTATTTCAATGCCGTCTGTGTGCCATTGGGATAGTCTTAGCCATACAATTATGTGTATATTGTGCAAGAATATCAACTCACTGAGTATGTCAAGTGGCAGTTTGAGAAGCTGAGTATATCCGCCTCAGAGATGGATTATCAATTCTGATTGACCATGACGGGATATACAACAAAATGCAGTTTGCTTGCAAACAGGATGTAGTTTGGATGTAAGCCTGGAAATTCTTTGTCCTTGAGTCCATGATCAAATACATGTCAAATAGCTTAACATTTCTTCAAGCAAATTTTCAGGCTATAGCTCAAAGGAAACAACTACCTTGATGATCAGTGCTGTCAAATTTTACCGATATAGCCATTGGATAAATGGAAAGTTATGTGCAAAAAGACTGACAGAAACACAGGACCTATAAAAAGGTGTTGAAGAAGTAGTATGGGTGGGAAGGATGTTGTCACTGAGTGAGCTTTTTGACAAGTAGGTTAAAGAATGAAACAATGGAGAAGGAAACAGCTTTAAATAAAAGAATTTTTGTTTTTCTAGTCTTGGGAGGGAAATGAAAACACAGTAGATGTCAGTATCATTCAGTGGCTGAGTAAAAACTCAAATGAGATGTTTTTCACTTAGTTACTTCACACTGCATGGAAGGGTTTGTTTCAGTGTTGCTACTTTTCTTCAGAGCCCTTGAGTGCCATGGTATACCCATTCATTGTTGGCAATTACTGCTGCAGCGCTCACATCTGTGTTTTACTTAAAGATCCATAATACAATAGAGGCAAAGTTCACCATTCTAAAACATACAGATACCTCAGCTGACTAAGCTGCCTGCACTTAGAGAAATATGAATTTACCTCCTTTGCTGATTTTGCTGCTCTTCTTGCTGAGATGACCTGAGATATCACATGCAGTGAATCTTTGTGTCTCTAGTGCCCTGGTGTTTTTTCTGCTGTTGGGGCCAGTCTGTACAATACTGTTATATTCCATTATTTAATCCCCACAATTTTAACTGTAACTGTAAGTAATTACAGTCTTTCCTATTTGTCTTAACATAAATTGGTAAGTATTTACAAAAATTTAGGCGTGTAGGAACAGTAGGATAAATGCACAAAAGAATCTTACAATATCTGTTTTTTAATTACAATAAATTTCAACATAAATTAGAATTCCACAAAAAAACACCACCAGTGTACCAAAACAATCAAAAGTACAAATGACTTCAGATTTACAGGCTGTAAAATAGTTACCTATTAAAGTAAAATAATAATAAATAGAAGGGCTAACATTCAGGTTAAGGAACATTATTCTCGATTCTGTTACAAAGTACAAAGCCTTAAATGCTGGACTGCCTAGACAACATGGGAAGAAATTGAGAAAACAAAAAAAAGAAATGCAACAGGAGCAAGAAACATCCTAAAAGCTTATTCAGTGTTCAGATTTGGAGGAAATTATTTTTTTACTGCTTCCAGGAGCCTTTCGTGTCCAAGAATTGATAGCTGCAAAGCTTTATAATCATCAGGTAGAAAGAGTTCTGAAACGCACTCAGAGTTTATAGAGTTGTTTCCTGTGTCCTGCACCTGTATTTTTATACATCCTATGGGAATTTGCACAGTGGAGGTTCAGAGTTTTCTGGTAATCACCTGGACTAGCAAGGGTTGCGAAGACTACTTGATGAGCCCACTACACTCCTAGTTTCAGGGGAGTTTTAAGATTAGTATCAATAACTTCAACATGGAAAAGTTCAGGTTTAAGATAATCCACAGTAAAAATTTTAAGTAGCTTTACTTTTAAAACTATCCATAGTTCTATTGATTTTTAGAGGTATGGCTCATGCTTAAGTTGCTGATATGATTTACAAACACTTGGATGGAACAAGGGCCCACTGAGTGTCAGAATACATATTCTGCTGATCTGTCCTCTCACTTCATGGATGCTACCTTTATACTGTTCCTGCCTTCTTCTAAACCTGCTTATCCTTTCTTAAGGCCAAAATTTATGTACAGTTATGTAATTCATACACAATTATATAATTTGGTACTTAAAGAATCCAAGCAATGCTGATACCTTGTAAGAGTTGGAATTCAACTGTAAGTCACAAGAAATAGTGTTTTGTTCTCTTACAGAATAGTGTTGGGTCTAACATGAATTAAGATCACTCTTTTATCAGTGCCAGTCCCAAATGGACTAATTTAGACAGCCCCAGTATATGGTGTCAGATCTGCAAACGTGCAAGTGAACACTGGTATATGTCAGTCTAGATTTCATCTCTAGGCTGATGTTATTTATTCCAGTCACATATACCTTAACATGAGTAGTGCATATCCTTTTGTATAGGCTGCTTTACAAAATGAAATGTGAGCATGGAGTTCATCATAGTTGTGCTGCACTGATAGGACGAGGAGGCAAGAACTTACCTGTCTGTAGATTTAACACAAAAAGGGCACTATAGTAATATGCACAACCCAGGTCAGAACAGCTGTGTGTTCTACCACCTGCTTCACCCCCCAAAAAGAAAAAAAAAGGGGGAAATTACTTCACCCTTCATCTGTTTTGCTGATGTTTCCATCAAAAGTAGGGTTTGTTAAGATGTTTTGTTCTGGAACTCCTGATAAACATTATCAGGAGTTTATGCAACGACAAGCAGCACCACATGCCTGGCTGCAGTATTTGTTACTCATTCTTTTTCTATATACCTACCTATGTATTTATCTATCAATTGATGGAATAATTTCTATTTGCTAGTCTTCATATATTTATTTTTTTTAGTAAATATAGGCAGACTAGGATGATGTCATGGTTTACCCCCAGCTGGCAACTCAGCACCACCCAGCCACTTGCTCACTCCCCCACAGTGGGATAGGGGAGAGAATCAGAAAAGTAAAAGTGACAAAACTCACGGGTTGAGATAAAGACAATTTAATAGGTAAAGCAAAAGCTGTGCACACCAGCAAAGCAAAACAACAAATAAATTCACTCCTTCCCATCAGCAGGCAGGTGTTCAGCCATCTCCAGGAAAGCAGGGCTCCATCACGCCTAACGGTGACTTGGGAAGACAAACACCATCACTCTGAACATCTCTTCCTTCTTCCCCCAGCTTTATACATGCTGAGCATGACGTCATACGGTCTGGGAGATCCCTTTGGTCAGCTGGGGTCAGCTGTCCCAGCTTGTGCTCCCTCCCAGCTTCTTGTGCCCCCCCAGCCTACTCGCTGGCAGGGCAGGGTGAGAGGCAGAAAAAGCCTTGACTCTGCAAGAACTGCCCAGCAGTAACGAAAACATCCCTGTATTATCAACACTGTTTTCAGCACAAATTCAAAACATAGCCCCATAGCCACTACTATGAAGAAAATTAACTCTATCCCAGCCAAAACCATTGTGCAAAAGTGCCATAACACAGGAGTATTTTTGAGTATGCTACAGCTGAGTTTTTTATGAAACAACATATATATTCTGACTCCAACTGTTTTGCCTACAAAGAATAGAGCTTCTCAAATACTGGTGTGGTTTTGGATTGTAAAGTAGCTATCTAAATGATCCATGGTAACTTTCAGGTAAGAAATTATGTTTCTGTTCTTAGTGTTTTGGAAATCTCTTGGACATCTGGTTCAGCAAGCTGCAACAGCACAGAGTCCTGCTGGCTATCATTTGTCACTTCTATTGCTTCTGTTAAGTTTTAAATTGGCTTTTACTACTTTTGTACATGTTCTTTCTGATGATGGGGCTGTTCTGAGTGAAAGAATATACCAGAAAACTTTATCACGTCTCTGTTTTCCATAGTATTTATAATTTGCACTTCATGTATCAAATAGCTAGTTTTATACATAAAGTACATTTTTAAAATTTAAACTAATGAGGAGCAAAGTTTGCTGAAATTTAATGAGCACTCCTTTTTATGACCTATTTTTTTCTACTAGAATTTGAGTTAGAATTAGTTGAAATTCATTTTGCTTTCATTTTACATGTCATTATTTAGGTTCCCACCTTCTACTGCAACACTGACCTCTGGAGCACTATGTTTGCATTTGTTCCCATCCAATTACTCAGGCAATAGTTGATTAACCAAGCCTCTGCAAGTACATCTTTCTTAACACGCTGTCTACTTTGATCTTAAGTTACATATCTATATCTAAAAACTCAACTAACTAGATATAACAAATATATTCCTTATAGGAATTTAGTTGTCAGTTATAGCCCCTAAGCTGTTCCTTCAAGGTGACTTAAATCTGCTCCTGTCATTTTAAAACAAATTAGAATAGTGCTACTTCAGGCCTGACAAGAGCATCCACCCTAACTTCTGCAATGGCTTAAATAAACAGTTTAAAATGAAGTCTTCATGAAAATGGTTGCAAATATTCTCACAGTCTTTAAGACAACTCAACAGATAAAGCTTTCAGTTCAGAGCTCTCTAATAGAAGTCATATGGAAGATTAAAAAATCTTTTCTTTAC
>NW_009260268.1:1827960-1876899 GCF_000687185.1 Egretta garzetta | reverse complement strand
ATGATTTCCAGTTCAGATTTTGAGTTTGGTGCTGTTTGTCTATTAACTGGGATCTTGCTTGAACCCAGGTAAACATTTTGCAACCTCAGCACACTTTGGCAAGAAGTTCTGTACAGCTATCACCTACTTAGTGATAAACCACATCCTTTGCTAGTTTTGTGTATTAATATGCTGGCACCTAGTTCTTGTACTGAAAGCTGTGGTGAATGGTTGCTCTGTGGCCTCTTTCTCCATGACAGTCCTGTTTTGTAGACAGCCACAGTCACATCTGTTCCACACTGCAGATTCTTAGCTTACTCTTTCAGTATGATAACCATTCCATTACTTTGGAACCTCATGGGTCATTTTTTTTCTGCTCTGCCATATATTCCCCAAGATAAAGGGAAAGAATAGCACACAGTCCTTAAAGTGTGAGCAAGCCAAGGATCTATAAGGAGGTGACATAAGCATATAGTTTGAATATGATTCAACAGTATTAGCTACACTGAGCCAGTATGTACTAAAAGCCTATTCTAAAGCCTGTTATAAAAGTTATCACCCAAATGGTGACATTGGTGATCTTCCTGTTAGTTTACAAGGTAAACTTTACTTTTCAGTATGTTATTTGTACCTCCTTCGATTTTCTTTGTATGTCAGGAAGCTCAAGGTAGCATTTTTTTTTGTTGAACTTTGTAAGCCCATTCCTCCAGCTCACCAAGGTTCTTCTTGTGGATTGACTCCAGCCAGCAGCTAAGCACCCACCCAGCCATTAATCCACTCCACCAAAGACAGTAGGATGGGGTAGAGAATAGGAAGAGCAAAAGTGAGAAAACTTGTGGTTGAAGACAATGACAGTTTAATAAGTAAAGCAAAGAGAAAAACAAACAAACAAAAAACACTAACAAGACAAACAAACAGCAATAAAAACAAGTGATGCAAAAGCAATCACCCATCACCTCCCACAAGCAGACCAATGGCCAGCCAGTCTCTGAGCAATAATCCCCTTGGAAGAAGACAACCTCTTACCCCCACTTTCTTCTTCTACCCTCAAGTTTTTATTGATCTATTCAATATCCCTAATGAACACCTAACCACCAGTTAGACATCAGATTGTTGATAAGTACCTAATCCCAGTGATGTAGTCAGTTTTCCACACCTATATAGCCCACCTATCCAAGCCACCTCCCCAGTTTCGCTACTGGAATGCTATTAGCTATCTGGCTAAACTCAAAGTAAGCAACATCCATTGCTCTCCCTTTGTTTACAGGGACGGTCATCTGGGGGATGGAAATGAAGCTGTTAAAGCCTATAGTTCCCTAGATACTCCTTCTTTCCCTTCTTCGAGATGGGTGTGACATTTATGCCTTTTACTGTCATCAGTGGCATTGCAGGTCCCCATGATCTTTCAAAGTTAATAGAGAACAGCCTTGCAATGTCATCAGCCATCTTCAACAGCATGCCACCAGTCCCAATTCCATCTATTGTCTTGTGTATGTCCAGTTGGCTTAAGTGGTCCCTAAATCAATCTTTGTCTGCTCCCAACAGGTACTGAAACCAAAATCTTAGCATATTTCAACATGTTATTACTCCAAGTTTTTGAGTGTTTCCTCCATCTCCAAATAGGTTTAGGATTATTAACTGAGAAAAATACAAAAACACTTTCTCCACTAGAAATACATAAAAGACTTCCTGTAAGAAAATATTATATCAAGAAAAATATCAGCCAAGATTATGCTGTATATAGAAAAATCTCTGTCATTTACTCTCAAATTATATCAAGAACAATCTGTATATGAAAACAATTTTGTAAAGCAAGAGCCCACTTGAATATCAAATATTCACAAATCATAACATATTACTAAATTCTCAGCTTCAAAACATATTTTACTAGAGTATCTATGTTTGCAAATATGATTTTGTTTACATTTAAGGAGACTTCACATTCTAATCTGTTTAAAAGCAAATAAAGATGCTAGCTGTGGACACCATTCTGTGCTCCACAAGATTAGTCACTATATCGATTGTTAGAAATGGACACAGCATGTCAGTCTTCGGGTTTTTTTCCCTAAAAGCAGTTTATTCAGACTTAGGTTGCAGTAATGCACTATTGATAATTGTTGTCCAATCCAATTTTTCTTCTTTATTTCCTTTTAGCCAATAATTTTCATGATGTTTAAGAGTAAAGTATATTTATCTTCACATGCAATCTTATTAACCAAAGTGCTAAAACTAATCCTCATTTACTTCTGTAGACCTCATTATAAATCTGTTTTGAACTTTTCAGCACCATTTCAGCCTGCAGCTACATCAGTGATATTTCAGATCACAGCTTCCCCACTTCAAAGTAAACATTTGTAAGAGTAGGTAAAAATCCTCCATGAGGACGCAAAAAATGTTCTTTGGAAGAACACCATTACTTGGCAAATTGTCAGCAGACAAATGAAAAACTCAGAAGCTGGAAAGCTAGCACACTGCTGACACTGAATAGGAAGATGAAAAGTAAGGAGGATAACACAAAATTGACACTTGGTAAAAGATGCCAGCAAGAAGCTTCAACATTGTTTAAATTTACTAGTTGGACTTCAGGAGCACACCTGTTGGGTCCATAAGATGAAGATGCCACGGGAAAAGCATGCACTATCCATGTCCAGAGCACTAGATATGGATCATTTTTGCCTTCTGTAAAAAGACTGAATCAGAAAAAAAACCATGCCAAGAAACTTCCAAAAACAAAGCACTGCTTTTCAGTCTGCAGCACAGTATTTGTCCCTGATATAAAGAAAAAGGGGAAATCTCAGTGTTCTTGCAGTCTGCTTTCTGCCATCTGTTCTGGTTTTGGCTGGGATAGAGTTAATTTTCTTCATAGTAGTGACTATGGGGCTATGTTTTGAATTTGTGCTGAAAACAGTGTTGATAATACAGGGATGTTTTCGTTACTGCTGGGCAGTTCTTGCAGAGTCAAGGCTTTTTCTGCCTCTCACCCTGCCCTGCCAGCGAGTAGGCTGGGGGGGCACAAGAAGCTGGGAGGGAGCACAAGCTGGGACAGCTGACCCCAGCTGACCAAAGGGATCTCCCAGACCGTATGACGTCATGCTCAGCATGTATAAAGCTGGGGGAAGAAGGAAGAGATGTTCAGAGTGATGGTGTTTGTCTTCCCAAGTCACCGTTAGGCGTGATGGAGCCCTGCTTTCCTGGAGATGGCTGAACACCTGCCTGCTGATGGGAAGGAGTGAATTTATTTGTTGTTTTGCTTTGCTGGTGTGCACAGCTTTTGCTTTACCTATTAAATTGTCTTTATCTCAACCCGTGAGTTTTGTCACTTTTACTTTTCTGATTCTCTCCCCTATCCCACTGTGGGGGAGTGAGCAAGTGGCTGGGTGGTGCTGAGTTGCCAGCTGGGGGTAAACCATGACAATGAGGTTCTCAACACTTACCCTATTGAGAATTGTAGGAGTAGACTTGATGAAATATTGACATGGACCAAGCTTGACATTTGATAAACTGCTAGTCACTGCTGTAGCAAGAAAGCTTTGTTCGATGCTATGCATAAAACATAAATAAAACTATTCCAGTAACACCACAGTGGAATCTATCAAGCAGAAATGTGGCAAAGCTAGTGAACATGGTGGTAGTTTTAGAGGCTGTCTGAACAACAGATCACCTGTTTCTGATGATCTCCACCCATGTCACTGCTTCTGGGAGTTCACTTCATAGGAAACAAGAGTATATAGTTGATATAAGTCTGCCTTCTCTAAAACAAAGAAACCAATGTTACATGGAGACATCAAAAATGTTGCTATGCAAGGTAAAGGTAAGACCATATACGATAAGGAGGAATTAGAAAAATTACTTAAAAGTGTCAGTAGTTTTCAGTGAGAGTTGGATTCCTAAATCTATTGCAGCTTCATTTACCCTCTTTTAAAGAAATCAGCAAAGAACTTTCATAGACTGTAATGCCTGAAGTTTCATATAATGTAATGTGCATTGCAGAAGTCACCACCTATAATATAAAAATGGTTTCCTGCACATGAAGTAGGTCAAATAGCTTGTCAGTATTACTCCTATCTGTATGATGGTAAAAGTTGAGATGTTTATAGTAGAGGACTGCTGCTTCATTATTCCAGGCTTTGCATACCTGATTGCTACGATCTAGGGTCAAGCTTTTCTTCTACTACTTTTTTTTTTTTAAAAAACCATTTCTGTAATTTCTGAGACACCATACTGCTGGTGATCTATTGATCACCTTCATTGGCTACATCAAGTTCAAAAGAAAGGATGGAATTCAGAAAGAAGATTCTTTATTGTCAAAATAATCAAGGTACTGCACTGTGAAATACACCAAGTAACCTCAGTCTTCAGGATGTTCTTCCTTCAGCTAGGTCTAAACTGGCCTTTCCCCCCTTCATGCCTGGAAAAGAGGCCAGAAAATCCATCCTATCTTCTGTTGTTTCTGTTGCTTTCTAGTCTCCTTGCCAGCTAAGTTTGCCTATTGTGCTGCATTGCCCACTCGACTTTTTTCCGCAGTCTTTGGTTCAGACATTCATAAAGGCTTTTTCATACTACATGTGGTGCTATCACTTTCTACCTGATAAACTAATTTACAGAAATGAGTCACAAGATCCAGATGCTAATATTATATACATTTTACACAGGAATATGAATGCAGGTAGCTGTTTGTTCACTATTGCTCAGGAAAGATGTGGCAGTATTCAGAATGGAATTCTGTTTGTTTGAGTCGCAGTTGCATTCTTTTACCACAGTCTGGGGTTTTTTTTATTTCAGAAGACTGAAATTCAATCCTTGTTACAGGCTGATGTTCAGCTTCCTATCCTTATGTTTTGAGGGACAGAAAAGGAAATGATGAAATGAACTATCTATATTTGAACCTACAGAGTTTTGTCACCATTTTTTAATTCCTTACATACTGAGTGTAAATAGAATTATCCCATGTACAATGATGTGTTCAAAGCCAGGAAAGAAAACAAAGCAATGATAAAAATGAGCAATCTGGCCAGGGCTTGGCCAAGGGGATAAAGATGGGAGCAGATAATAATAAAGAAATGACAACAATGCTTGTACAGCTTGAAGGTCAAGGAAAAAATAGAAGAGCAGCTAAGCCTATGACTAATGCTGTTATAAGAGAATATAGGGCATGAAGAGTCAAGAACAGTAATAGTTGTGTTGCAGAAGTGTGCATATAAAAAGAAATCCATCACTTAGGTTGTATTATTTCTTGTGTTTTGTATTTTCCTTTTATGTCAGACAATCTTAGAAAATGCTGAGCTCAATTAAACTACATAGTTTTGTGTCATGCTTTTCTTAACTTATTGAAATATTTTAATTAAATAACTTAATTAGTATTTTAAGTATTTAGGTGTATTTTGAAGTATTTTTATTCTTTAAATATCCCAACACATCTTCTAAAAAACCCTTTTGAGTTAAAAAATAAAAACAACAACAAAAAAATCTATTGCATTAGGACAAACCTTGTATTGTTCCTGTGTTGGATAGAAAGCATAGGATGGAAAATATCAATTGATATTTGTATTTAAAATAATTGGTAAAGTATTTCTCTACGTCATCATATATTTATGTTTCTAACATATATTTATGATTCTACTTTTCAGTAACCCCATTTTGCAATGTTCCACTTCAGGAGCATTTTAAAAGTAGTAAATGGTGATTTAATTTTGATTACTTGTTTAGACATACATTAAATGAAGTTTAAGCAAGTCTTAAAATTTGAAGACAAAGGAGAAGTCAGTGATCTCTTAGCCATCATTAGTATTTTGAGTCCTGCTTTTCAGCACTGCTCTGAGTTCTGGTTAAACTCTATACTGGATGAAGAACAGGGTTCCAAGGAACAGAGAAGTAGTAGGACTGTGAGTGAAGGGAGGCTTGAAAGTCAGTACATCAAAGAATGAATCACCGGATGAATTAAAAGGCAGGAGAAAGTGATCACCCTAGCAGAATGAACAGGATGAGCAAAAAAGGACATACTTATAAAATTTATCAGGTCATACAGAATAGAGGTAGTAGCAGGACTAGCAATGTAAGTTTATAATGTTTATTTGACCTAAGATTGCATCCATGCACCTGCTTTTATTATGCTTTTTCTTACTATGAAACACTATTGCTTCTTTTTTTAGTTGTACAACAAAATGTAGTAGATACTATTGTTACAGAAAAAATTGGCTATTATCTAGTAATTGACAAGCTCATCAATGTTTGTGCTGAGGGGGGAAGAAAACTTTGCTTCCATATTCTTACTTGTCAAACTTCAGCTATTTGAGAGAAAGTGCCATTCCAATAGAAATATAAACAATGGAACACCCCAATTAGGACAATAAATAAGGATATTTTTGTCTATGTATTTTCCCTTTGGGTTTAATAATATGATACAAAATACAGACACTGTTATATATTCATTTAGACATTGTTATGTCTATATTTGTAAGGCACCGAGCAAACCAAGGTTGAGAAAGACCACATTTATTTATTAGTGTTTTACAGCACCAAATTTTTTTTTTTTTTTTTTAAGGAACTGCTTATCATTCTTTTCACTTTAGTGAAGGGACTCTTAGATTCTGATTCATTACATTCAATTTTAGGGCTTTGATGTAGCTAACCTAAATCAAGAGCCTACCTCTTGTATAATTAATGGAAAGAGGCTGGAATATATATAAGCAATGAGGCCCATTTAAGACCTCTATTAGCTGTTAGAGGTAGTTATCTATTTCCAATAAAGGGGGGGAAGGAGCTGATGTTGTCTTTTCTTCCTAATTTGGATGCCTTGGATATTTGTCTAGGCAGGATGACTGAGTCACTCCATTACTTTCAAGACAAGCAAAAAGAGAAACCTGAACTAAAGGCATCCACCTCTTAGTGGATAGACTCACTGCATAGCTACCATATGAAACAGAAGTGCAATTATTTAATTCCATGGACAAATATTATTTAAGATCATGGAAAAATTTTCTAATACCTCTGGCTGAGGTTTGACAGTTGTTTGAAGTGTCTCTAAAACTCTGGAAGGGCAATATACATATATTTCTTTCCTATGAATATAGTCTTCTGCTTCCCCACATCCAGATAAACTAGTTAAAAAAGTTAAAGTGTCTTAATATTAAGAGCTATGGAAATTAGATATATGTGCAATTAGTGATAAGTCTGTAGTCTATGGGTCTGTGCTAAACAAGATCTCATTCTGAGGACAATTATACAACTCTGGTTTTAAATATGGTATATTTTAAATATGGATCAAGCTTAACTTATAAGTGTTTTCATGTATGTTTTGAATAGCCAAAGTAACTAAAGTGTCATTTGTATAAATAAGAATAAAGATGATGAGTTAGAAGAAAGTAATAATATGCAGCTGAGAGCAGTGAGGTTTCAATATATAGTCTATAGATGGTTATTGCATATCATTCAAGAATAAGGTTATCCAGTTGTTTTTTTTTTTTTCCCTGGGAAACAATAAAATGTTAGTTTCAGCTCTACATTAAAACAAAAATTTCCCTGTCTTTAAGGAACTCCCTAATCCATGCCTCTGCATTCTTTTACCAAAAATCCCATGTTCAGAACAGCCAATAGTTTCAGAGTTAGGTCTCACCTGGATGTGCAAAAGCACAGACTCCAATCCTTATTTTTGTGTATAAACTCTCTTGTTCGACACACTTCACCTTGTGTAAATATCAGTTGGGTCAGAGGAAATAAGATTATAACTAACAATGTTATCACAGTTTGTTTCTGCTATTTAAACGTTTTAACACTTTAAAAGAACAACAATCAAAACAAGCTATACAGTGATGCTTCCTGAAGACTGTCCTTTCTTTATAGATAAAATATGTTAGTAAAATGAAGGAAGAATGGAAGGAAGGTATGTGTGATGAAGACCTCTTTTAATTTAAGAACTCTGTACTTTCAGGTATTCTAGTTTGCAGGAACTCTCAGTCTGACAAAATGCTTTATATTTGTGCATGTATGTATACTTACATACACAGTTATGCACACGTGTGCATACACATGTGTGCACCCACACAAACATACAGATACACACATACTGGTCTTGTAACCTTTCTGGAATTCTATGCTTGCAAAGAGGCATTAGACAGCTGCTTAATGTTAGCTTATTTTTTGCCATGAGCTTTAGTGAGAAAGGTGGAATAAAATAAGCAGACTATTATAGCTTTCAGTCAGGAGTTTTAATTGGCATTAATTAAATTGGCTTCCAAAGGGCACATTATGTAGGGGACTTCCCCATTTAAATAATTAGTCCGTGTTTATCAAATACATTAATTCTGGTAGAAAGCCAAATTCAAAAAGAGGAGATACAGACCAGGTAAGTGTTAAACTTAAGTGCCTCCTAATTGTTCTGCACTAATTATTGGGAGCTTTTATTGTGCAACTGTTAATAGTATTGCAGCTTTCTTCAGTAAGAAGTGCTACCAACATGCTTCTGGACTAAATATGTCTTTTACATTAACAAATCTCCTAATGAAACATGAAGAATATGTAGGAGTGTCCAGAAATTGCCTGGAGTCAATAAGTTTTCCTCTCCTTATACAACTCCAAAGTAAATGAATTCTTGTTTAGTAAAGCCAGAAAGTAATTTTGTTAAAGCCTTGTTTTATTTAGCACAGAAATAATAAACTTTTATGTACATTTTTATTTCACTAGTTAGTAAAACATTATGTGGGAACTGTAAAATATTGAGGGTCTGTGTATTCTACTTGACAGAATTATGTTTCCATAATAACAGAACTCCCTTCTTTTCCAGTTTGAGGCTCAAAAAAATAAAAAAGCCTCTTGCATTTTTTTTATTTCCCAAATTTTACTTCCTGCTCAAAATTTTAGAGAATACAAAATATATCCAACTGCTTTTTGATACTAAGAACATTGCTTCTACCCTGGTGTCAGATACCCCCAAATCTGCATTTCCACAGCTTGTAAATGCTCTGGAAAGATATGTCTTAATTGATTTATTTCCCAGTTATCTATCCAGGATTCCTGCATAAAGAGAACTTTTGCTTTTATGATTAAGAAGTTAGAACTGGAACTGTTAGATACATGGAGATCTTTCTTTCTCACTTGGAGATAACCAGGGAAAATATTTAATCAATGTTATCTGAGTGTTAAGATGTGGTAGGGTTTGGTGAATCATTTAGCCTAAGCATATTTTATTTCAGCAACCTGGGGAACACAATTCTTTTGAGACACAAGAAGAAAAAGGCTTGTTTTCATTTTGTTTCTTTAAATGAACTGTGTGTACTAATGTTCCAGAAGTGATTAGACATTTAAAAATTGGTAGAACCCTCTCTTGCTGAATGAGGTGAAACCATCATCACTTATCAAAACAAGGCTATGTCTCAGCAAAGAGCTTTGTACAAAGAACAGAATACAATATTGCAAAATAATCTTTATTAAGATTGAAGAGAACGGTGATAAATCAAATTCAATAATTTTTGAGCATAATTTGAACAAGTGATACCTAAATTACAGGAGGATTAGTGTTCAGAAATTTTTGATATTTAATCCAAGAAAGGAAAACATGGCAGCCTAATGTCTTGTCAGCATCTAGAAGGATTCACTTTCATGCGTGCAAAATTCAGGAATTTGAGTCATGCTTAAGTCAATACAGGATGATTATGTTATTTTTTCTTCCTAGCAAAACTCCTCATAGCATCCAGCAGACATGTTTTAATCTGCTTACCTTGTATTTACATTGATTTTTTTTTTTTCTTTATACCCTTTCTCCAATAAGTCTTGATTTAAGACAATAGAGATTGGTAATTTCACTGAGGAAATTCACTGTATAATACTGCACAAGAGCAGGAAGGCTGCCAAAACATGAACTTCCTTAAAGTTGCATTGTTCTGCTTCTGAAGTGTCTACCTTTCAGCCCACAGAACCTGGGCCATAATCCTTCTCTACCAGTTCTGTAGCCCTTCCTACTGAGACACTTTTCTCTAGGCATGCACTTTTGTCCATGGCACACAAAGAGGCCCTGTGCAAGGAGGGTGTACACAGCTTAAAAACACACAGCAGCTGTGTGCATGGCTAACACATAAAGTGTATAGGTGTGGTACCAGGTTAAGCATGAATGTACTTACCAGCTTTGAGACTCCTGAATAATCTCTGCTGACCAGTCAGTGGTCAGTCAGGTGTGGAGTGTCACTTCCCATAATCCTGGAAATGTCTGACCTTTGATCTCGCTGATTTGTCGTGTTTGACTTGCCTGTTTTTTCCTTGAGGTATTATATTTTCCACATCCCTGTTTTTTCCCCGTGACTCCTTGAGCTGCCAACTATTTCCATTGCAACAATTTCTCTTCTGCCTGTGTTATTACTTATTTCATGTGGCTCCCATTCATGTACTCTCAAAGCTTAACAGTGACCTTCTCAGTGAGACTGAGCCAAGGTCACGCACCTGTGCTGCACCAAAGTAGCCCTGGGGTCAGGGATCTCAAGTTGGGAGCTGTGTGTTACACTCTGTCTATAGTGTAAATTGTCTAACTGCTTGCATTATAAAAACATTTTATGTACCTTATAAATTAGCAGTCATAAATGAAAACTTCTGTAAATATTTCATTCTGTAGTCTTTATCAGATAGGATAAGGAATTTTCTTTACAGGATATACTACTGAATAATTATTCTGTACTGTAGAAAAAGGTAGAGGGAAACCCTTATGATGTCTGCAATATGTATGTATGTATGTATGTATGTATTTATTCCTACAAATCTTTCTTTGAAAGCATACAGCTTCAGATTTTGGAGGAGGGCTTCCAATACTTTCCAGTGTTTTCTCCTGATGCCCACAGCAACAGAAAACGTCATGCTAGTAACACAGCTTAAATATAAGCATGTTTTATGATTTTGGGAGTGGGTGTTAGGGTACAGTACAATTGCTGTAGTTCCTGAGCATTTTGAGCTTTGTTGAGGGGGGTGGGAAGGCACAATGAGCATGGTGCAGCTCTTAACAATACTTGCTTTTCCTAATGTTGATTACTAGACCTGTTGGCAAGCCTCTCTCTCATAAGAGGAGGGGAAAAAGTCCTAATAAAGACTGGGGAGGGAACCAACTGTTTTATACCCCTGAGGTCAGTGGATAGGTGTAAAAAGCAGGTGCCTAAGAGAAAATATAGAGAGAACGGAAGGCAACTAGGTTTTGGAATACATGGGAACAGAGAGAGATTTGGGCAAGGGCAGTAGGATGTGCTGGAGGGTGAAAAGTAAAATAGAGAGAGAGAGCAGCTTCAGACAGAGTGTGAAAGGCAGCACTAGAACAGCAACAGTAAGAATTTACGCAATGAGAACATGCTACTTTCCAGAACTAGAAAAGCTATAAGCATTTATATCACTTCAAAACATTGGACCTAACCCATTGTCTAGTGACACTTTTTTTCCTCTGTGGTTAAAAGACAGTTCTATGACATAATTCTTCAGTGCGATTTAGCATGTGTCAGGCAGTGATTACATATGCTTGTTTGTTTTCAGTGAGCACCAAACTTCTAGCCAAAGTTTTTGTTTTAATCTGAAAATAAACCAGCGGCTCTGTGACATTGGTGGGACTCTGGCACTTGTATCCATTCTGTCATAACAGTCTGCACAGATTTCCATTTCAGCCCTTGGCAAAAGAATCTATGTGCCCAGTTCTCAGTGATCTGAATGCATGTCAGGCATTTAGGGATGTTTCATGGGCTGAGAAAGTTGGAAAATAACTCCACGTATTATTTTGAAAAATGAGAATGCCAGATTTGTTTCTTTCCTTTTTGACTAGTCTTTTCCTTTTGTGTCTGTGATGAACTTAGTACTGTTTTTAGGCAGTTGGCAGTGAGAACTGTGGGTTGGTACATATTAACTCATTCTAGTTATATAACATAAAACCAGCATACAGAAAAGAAATGTCTTTGTGAAGGAGGAGAAAGGATGTCTGCTTTCAGTGGGAAGGATGCACCTCCCTTAGTGTTCAGAGAGCACTTTTCAAGCAGATTTCCTGTTTTTTTCTCACTTTCTGTGTTTGATTCACATTATGGCATGGTCTTGAAACATATGAAGTGGATTTATCTTGGATGAAACTTAATTGGATCGTGCTCTGGAGGTGCATTGCACAGTGGTTGCAAACGGGTGAGCAGTCAATGACTATAGTCAGTTTAAAACAAATGAAGCCCAGCAACAACCAAACAAAATCCTGAAATGTGTACAGTGTTTGTCTCAACAGAGCCACTGTCCTGCACAACTTGATGTATATAGTCTCACACTTCCATCACATACCAATGAACTGTGTCTCTGTCAAAACACTTTATTTCAATTCAGCCCAAGCCTCGAAAGGACCAGTTGTCTTGGGTAGCTGAAACTGTTGTCTAGATTAAGAAAACAGCAGGAGAGAAGTCCTGTATCTGTCTTTTGTGTTTGTCTTCAAGAAGACTGACTGAACTGCCTTTCGTCACAGATCCTGAGCTGAACTGCACTGGCTGTGGTGCAAGCAGCAGCACTAATCAGCAACGCAGTGCCGTGCAGTGCCAGGGTCACGGGTCCTGACTTAAGGCCAAAAGAGCAAACCATGAACTCAATACTGGTAGCCCGTGACCATAAACATGCATCAGCTCTTTTGATGCTGTTAATTCAGATATGTTCTCATCAGATCTCTTTATAAAATTCTGATTTTAATTTAGGGCTGTCTGTTCTTTTGTCAGACACCTACGTTCACTTCTTCATAAATACTTTAAAGATTAATTCTGTTAACAATACTCACACTGCACTTCCTGACTGCTGTAATCATTCAATAACTTCTTTCTGAGCAGCTAATGAAAAGATTAAGACAGTTTCCCCTCTATCTCTTTAAGTCACAGATTGCACTCTTTCTTTTTTTTTTTTTTTTTTTTTTTTTGGTACTGTAGATTTTAATAAATCATTTTTAGTGAAAGGCCTTGTAAAACTAATAAAATAAAAATCCTATGCTGATATTGTTTCTATAATGAAACCGTATACAAAGAAAAGCAGCACATTTCACCAGAGTATTTTTAAACCATTTTCTTAATGAAAAGAAGAACTTCAATTTATACTCTTTGCATTCAGCAGCAGTTTTCATTATTCATTTAAAAGGCTAGCACTAGATTTATGAATGTCTCCAAAAAAAAGGGACAATAACCTTTCTATGTTTACTCTTCTCAGATTCTGCCCAGCTCAACTAATAAAATTCTGTTATGACAAAAAAAAAATAAAATAAGACTTTTGAAATTTTTCACAAAAGTGAAGAGTAAATTGAAGTAGAAGAGGAAGTAAGGGCTGGCTTTTTTCCATGAAACAGAAATAACTCCAGTGTCTAAAATTTAGGGTGAAAAGCAGAGTATTAGCCTATGAATAATATTTATATTCATCTATTTTTTTTCTTCAGGTGGTGGGATTTTGTACAAGGGAAAAGTAAAATTAACATATGATGTGTATGTATAAAATAGAAATTTACAACCACCTGACACCTTTTGAATCCTTTGTCTGTAAGTAGCAATATAAGAATGTTTTTATAGGTGGCGGTGGAGCTGGGTTTCAGCTCTGTGACTTCAGCTTGTGACTAATCATTCATGAATGAACGTAGTTATTAATCCAATTATAGATCATGGAGAGCTGCAGCTCAGCAGCTCCAGAAAAATTTATTTGCTCCTTGCAGATATGTAGGTATGAGATAAATACATAATGTTCATATGGATCTATAGAGGATTACATAGAATTATTGCTCTGTTGTGGAAACTTGATAGCAGTAGATTTTTCATATTCTGGATATTACAGGCTTCTTCTTCCTTCCAAATCTTTTCCTGTGGTCCAAGTCCTACTAAAATCTGTTTCTACTTTGCCCAAATCTTCCCCCTGTCCATGATTACCCGTTGTTTGTTCCTCATTTTTTTGTTTATGGGACATTGGGTAGGGAAATGCTTTTGTGTTGAATTACACAAAAAGCAGTAATTGACATGTGAGGAGATCATTCCAGTTAATGCAGGAAGTTTTTATCTTGGT
The DNA here is from genome assembly GCF_000687185.1 of Egretta garzetta. Lineage (NCBI taxonomy): Eukaryota > Metazoa > Chordata > Aves > Pelecaniformes > Ardeidae > Egretta > Egretta garzetta. The sequence goes on along the minus strand of NW_009260268.1, from coordinate 1,862,910 downwards.
AATTTCAATCTGTTGTGATAAGTATTCATTATTTTAAAAGAACCATTTCTTGACATCTCTGAATAGTGCCCATAGCTATTACATATTCTGATCTTGGGAAATCAGTTATACCCACTAAATATGTTACCACAGTCCTATTAAATGCTTGTTCCTCTGAAAGTTCAAATACAACAACCACCTTGACAGTCTGATTTTAAATCAATCAATAAATAAACCTCACTGTAAGTCAACGCTGAAAATTTTTAAAACCCGTTTGTTAGTTTTACAAAATCCAAAGTGGATTAAGAATCCTGGTAACACATGAATTCCCTGTTTTGTCAAAAATTTTGGTTCAGACATTAAGTTCCTGTTCCCCTAGAATACCAAATTGTAAATGACTCTTTCAGTATTATCAGACTGACAACCTTTTGGTTCACTGCAGTTAGACATTCTTTGATCATGAAGGCTCTTATTGCATTATTAAACAAAAGTATTGGAGCCCTGAGGTAGGGAGATGGGAAATTCAACTCAAAGCAGTTTCCATAACCTCTTATTTGATAAAGTTATTTCTGAACAATTTGTTAAAGCCCATTAAATGGAAACATTTGTGCATCACATACTTGTGTGATGTCTAACTTGGGTAATTGTGTCTTCAGGCCTCAAAAGCTTAGCTCAGTGCAAACCTGGTGTGCCACTGATTAACAAGTCTGAGGCAGAAGTACAGAAAAAGGAATTCTGATTCATCTCCCTGACATGTCCTGTGTCCCCAGACTTCTTATTGCGTATGAGCCAGGGACAAGCTGCCTCTCAAATACTCTCTGTGTCTGAGAGGTCTCAGTCAGCACTTTGGGATGAATGCACCTGTCAACTTGATACTCACAGCCATCTTATCAAAAACAGTAATGCGTGGATAAATCAAATGCAGAATGATGGCGATATTTTGAATTCACAACAAGAAGTCGTAGGCTTTCATTGCAGTAAAAGAAAATTAATTGTAACATATTTCATGTCTATTTGACTTCAATATTAATTAGGGAAGTACAGACAGAAAAGTTCACAAAATGTGTAGATAAGAGCGTGTTAGATATTGGCTAAAATGTATCTGTTAAAATGAAAAAAAGTCAGCATAATCTTAATGCAGGCAATTTTTAAAAAAATATTGGTTTCTTTATGAGTGGAAAATATATTTTTATGAAACTGAACAAACCTCATACTTTTAGTTGGTTTTGCAACAGACACCTTGGCAATGACAAATATGCAGGCTTAAGAGGGAATTGAAAACACCCAGACCGAGGTGTCAGAAAATAATTGCTTCATAGAACTGTTTATCTCTCAGAGGTCACAGCTTTTCTTAAAAAGAGAACCATCCATGCTTGTTACAGGGGGCTTCATCATTTAAGTTTTGCTTTATGCACAAATGGAGTTGTTCTGTAGATTTTACCTTCCACCTATGAGAGAGTATCAAAAATGTGAGGAAAAAATAAAGGCATTGTGTTTGTCCTAAAGAATTCACAGGCAAGATCACTTTACATTGAATTAATGTGAGGCTGACTTGCTATTACATATAGCTTTCTGGTTTGTATTACAGTAATGAATAGTTTTGATAAAACTCATGAAGAAAATAAATAAGAGTAAGTGCACTAGATGCTGTAATATTTGAGCCATTTAAGAAACAGTATAAGCACTAAGATCAGTTACCAGGAAAATATGTCCTGGAGTGATGATTCTCCAAATATATTAGAAAGTAGCAGGTTTTGTTTTTTTGTTTCTGGGTTTTTGGTTTGGTTTTTTTTTTTGGGTGAATGGTTTGGTTTTGGGTTTTTTTGTTTGTTTGTTTTGATTGCTGTTCTTTCTATGCATAGAATGTGATTCTTAGCTCTTTATAGAAAGAGATGATTATTTGAGCTTGATGACATTTGGTAGTAACAGATATATTCAGTTTATCCAGGGTATGAATGATCATGTAGGTACATCCGTCTAGTCTCTAGAGAACAAATTCAACTTGTGCTGCCACAAACCTACATTTTGTTCATGAAATTTAGTGTACCTTGCCTGAAGTTCTAGTCTGTTTTCACATTTTTTTTACAGGAGCAACTTCTTTAAATTTGGCATGTATCAAGGATAGTAATTGTCATATTAGAATATTATTGTAGCCAGTTAGGTTTTCAGAACTTTTGCTAATGAAAAATGCATCTGGAACTAACTGGGGGGAACCGTTCTTGTGGTTTAAAAGTGACTGGATAATATTACAGTTATAGAACAGTTTGATGGCAATCTTTAAATGAGTATTGTACGTGGACCTGAACATTCCCAAATCAGCAAACTTGAAATTAGCAGTTGTTTAAAAAAAAAATAAAAATCTGAATTTAAATTAGGCTTTCAAAATCCTCAACAATTAATTTAGCTGAAATTAAAAGTGTGACACTGCTCAAACCACTCCTGAACTGTACATAAACAAAAAAGAAATTAAGTATAATAGAAATATTAGATGAGCAGCCTTACAGGAAAATGGATCTAACTCAGCAGTAAGAAGAGTGACACTGGCAACAAAACAAGTTAAAACTCCCCAAACTAATTTTTATCCTATATTTTGAAGTAGAAGCAGATAGAGCAAGAAGCTTGACTACAGGTTTATTGGTCAGAGGCTTGATCCCATTCTTTATCAAACAATAGAATGAAATTATAATGACAGTAAATAATAAAATCACAGCAAAATCTCTGGGAGATTAATTTAAAAGTAGCAAAGGATAAAATGCCTGGCTGTTTTGAGGCAATAATATGATTGGATTTATACCTAGGAGTGTGCTACAGGTAACTGTCTCTAATTAACACCTCACATCAAACATGGACAAGATGGCAAACATGCAACCATTTGGGACTGATGTTAGATCCACAGAAAAAGCTTTGTATCCTGGTAAGTAATTACAGAGGTGAAGAGAGCGGGAAAACTACTTATACTGAAATTAACCACACCAGTGAAGCCTTTACAATTGAATCACAACTGGGAAAAAAACAGTAGATGGACTACAAAAATGAACACATTTGTTTTCTAGTCATAAAGCAGATATTCAGAGTGCTAGATGATCTGCAGAGTATTTAATTGCTGTTGTGGTGAGCATCTATCACACATTAGTGCTGTTACGGATGTTGCTTAAGATTTCATTTTAGTCAAATTGTATAGCTCTACGTGTATGAGTTGTACTGAAATAGATGACATTACTCACCTGACTAAGCTTAGCATTTGACCCATTAGCTCTTAATTTGTGGGTTAAATTTCTTTTCATAAATAGTTTATAGGCATCATGTTGCTTATTGCACATTCATTTCCTTTTTCAGAAACTCATCTTTGAGTCTTGGTTTACACTGAAAGCAAATGGCCATTATTATTATTATTTTTTTTTGTCTTCATGAAAAAATAACTAAGTAGCACTAATTCTGGTTTCCATGGTTAGAGGTTGTCAATAAATTATTAACACGAGAACGACTGACCTTGGGGAAAAATGATGGCTGAAATTTTTAATGAAAAATTATAGGCTTTTTGAAAATAATTTTGAGCCATTTATGATTAACATTTCTGTAGGTAGCTTGAAAGGCTTAAGTTGTTTTTCACATTAGATGATTTTTTTATCTCACATGCGTATGCTTTCTTTAATAATCAAATTTCTTTGCTAACATTGTGAGTCAGCTCCACTAACTGACTTTTTCCTCTGTGACTCTGTGAGGTTTGTTTTTCCTCCTGCTAGTCTAAGTTTTCTCCTAAAATAAAACAGAGCACAACCTATTGTGCTCTAAAATAAATAAATTAAATATTTTTGTGTCTTGATATGTAATTCTGTTTAGTACGTTTCTGCTTATGCTCTGCAGAACAGCAGAATGACTGTCTGAGTTATATGATAACTTGTAACATCAAAAATGTTTTCTCTTCCTTATAAATAAGTACTTAGATAAATATTTCCAAAACTTCCATAATGTATGCTATTTAGGTACTCAAGAATCATGGCCCTTTTCTTCAAACTCTTTGTTCCTTTATTGGAACATGCAGTCTAAATCATGGAACTAGTCCTATATACTTCAGTGGAACTGTGGTGTGAGCGCATGTGCAGAATGTGTGTCCGAGTTGCATTCTGTTCTGCATTTATTAAGTACTTGAGATAACACTTGCCAAATGACTAAAAACATTTTTTCATGAAGAAAAAGGGTACTCCAGGAACAGATAAGCAGAATGTTGAATTTTCTATCTAATTGTGAAAGTAGTTTACAACACCTAATAACAGACCCTATATCTTAGGGCTGGTCTTTTTGATGAAATGTTTTTTTCAGGTTGCTAAATGTGAGCTATGTGGCTTTCCAAAGGCTTTCATGTCATTTGTTTTTAAATCCTGTAAAGATTCTCCCTTTCATTCATCGTTTACTTTTATTTACCAGCCATTTTAGCAGCTTGGTTCATTTAGCTTATATGATGGCACTTGTTTATCCATGACAACTCATGCTATTAATTTCACACATAAAATGTACCATTATGAAACAAAACTGTCAAAAAGCAGGAGCTGTAATCAAATACTTCATACAAAAATGAGTTATGTCTCTGAAGGATCCATTTTCAGCACCCAAACCACTTTAGAACTCATCATTCATTCTGTTTTTTCATGTACTGTTGATACCGAATTATTATCTAACAGATCTTTTAGAAATCCAATATAAGTTCTGACTGGTACGGTTTTTTAATCACACTATTTTAAAAAAAACCAAAACACACCAAAACAACAACAACAACAACAACAAAGCCCAACTAAAAAACCCCACCAGCATTTATTTTCATGTGTTGGTAGACTGTAGGAAAGTCATATTTTACATAGCCAACTTGACAGTTACTTATTCCTTTATGGACAAATTCTGTTGCTTTTCCTCAGAAAACACATATGACACGCATACTATAGTTTTGACAGTTGTCTGTGTTTGTAGGACTTTCTGCAATACATGAAGTGCCACACTGTACATCCTCCTTGTCACACCTTTGATCCAGATTTGGTAAAGTTAATCTGTATATTCAATTATAGCTATTTGCTTATCATTGAAGTAATGGAACGTGCACTATTGGTAATAGCATAAATTTCAATGGACACACTTTTTCAACTAGACCTTTATTTTCAATCCTGTTTGGTTTTGAGCACCTTCTGTCTTTCCTCATTTTGTTCATATAACATAAGGATGATTCTTTGTTGCTTCTTAGTGTAACCCATCTTATGTATACATGTATATATAAGTCTGTGTGTGTATATATGTGCAAAAGCAGAGGTCTAGATGTTTTTAAAGTACTTGGAGTCCCACCCATCCATAAAGGAAAAAGCTGTAACTGAATTCAAAGTAGAAGGAGAATGGGACTGTTGAAGAAAAAATGTCTGGCCAGCCATGCTGCAAGCTGTATAGCTTCCAAAGTAATGTTTTAGAAAGCAGAAGTAAGGGCGTTGAGAAGGACTGTTTTTAAAATAAAAAACCTGGACTATACCCTTTAAAAGAGAGCAGAAAACTCACTAATTCATCATACTTTCTAGTACCTAGGAACTATTACCCTTTGCAACAGCAGTATAACTCCTGATATTGTCCTTCGGGCAATGCAATTCCTGCTCATCTCCTTACTGAGCATAGACATACCACAGGTCTTTCAAGTTGTTAGTGTATTTTATCAAAATCCAAAGAGGCAATATAAATCCTTCTATTATTAAATTTAAATTGTATACTAGTTGTGCATTTAATTTCTATCATTGTAGAATTATTCTATAAATTCTTATTGCATACTCGTCATCTGTGGTTGTGAGATAGCAGATTTTAGAGATAAGAATGCCTCTGAGCTCCTGCTGATACAATTCTGAATTAGAAAATTTTTTACTGAAATTGTACAATAATGAACATTGATTTAGTAAAGAACACCACTAAATTCAAGGCATCCTGTTTACAGAGTCAAATAAAGCTTTATCTATACTTATGTGAATGCATTTTTTTGTCAGATCTAGAGCTGCATTTAGTTCAACTATTTTACTGGTTTTTTTTTTAAACTTTAACTGTTGTTTCAAAAATTACTCTGGGTTATGTTTGGGGTTTTTTAATTATTATTGCTGGTTTTGTCTTTAACTTAGGTCTACCCTCACTTTAACCAGCCCTCCAGTCCTGCAATCAACAAAACTTTGAGTTTTAGGGGAAATTGGTTGCCATCAGAAATGTCACCATTTTATGATTAAACTGTTGGCAGCTCTGACAAGGCAACATCATTAATATTGCCATGGCAGAAACTCCATGTTATTTAGTACTATAGGCCTTTGTTGTTTTGGTGTTTCTTGCTTTTACGTATTGCTTAAGTCCTGTGTACACAGAGATAACATTCATATGTATTGCATTGCAACTCTGGCTTTACTTTGGATTTATAAATGATTCACAGCAAATTCAATCACCCTGTATGCCTTTGAAGGTATGGTATTGTATGAATAACCAAGTTCTTAGGGCAGGAGGAAAATTACTGGACTTACATGTGAAGTAACTTTGGAAGATCAATATTATACAGTTAAGGATGATGATGGCATTATATGTTCTAGAGTATGAGACTATGATAGTATCATATAGTCATTTGAATAAATGATATATAAGTTACCATTGTCTTAACAAATGAAGCAATTTAAAATGTAAGCTAGATAACAATAAGGACTTTGGAGGCTTAAGACGAAGCAGAAAACAAGGCAATAGCAGAAGACAGGTAGAAAAGCAATGAACTTCACAGGTAAAAGATGGAAAAAACCCTCATGTGCCATTTCCCAGTGTGGCCTTGTCTCACGCTTATGAATACAGAACAGTATTTATGGGTATCTAGAGCACGGAAGCATTGTCCACAACTCTGACATGAGGAGTCAGGAGATGCCTTTTGCAGGGGAAGTTGCTGGTACCCAGACAGTTCTCTGCAAAATATGACTGGTAATGCTTGGAGAGTATGCTTTTACTTCAGAGCAGTATTTTCATAATTCTCCCAATCATCCTAAAACTGCTTGGAGTGAAAGGAAAACCACATGTCAAAGTTAGCAGTTCTTTGCAAAGATTTCTAAGTTTCTGGAAAGCACGTGAAAAGAGCTGTGTTTAGCTAATGTTAGTATTAAAGTTTCAAAGAATGGCATTCGTTCTTATGAAATCTTACCCTAAAAGGAGTTAGTTGGTGTGCTGACCAAAGGAAAGTGCGTTCAGAATAAACTTCTTGAGGATTGAATAAATGAAGAAATTAATATGATTTAGATGATGTTACAAAACACAAAGGCAAATTATCTTTTGTAAGATTAAAATTATAGTACGTTCTTTGCCATTAGACTAATTATGTCAGACTTCACAAAACTCAACCAGTTTCTAAGAATGAAACCATTTCTGGCTAAATCCTTCTGATGCACCTTTGTAATGCTTTATTCACTTTCACTGCAAAGTTTTGTTCCACTTTTCATTTGAGTAAGTCTTAAATTACTTCACCTGAAAAGTCAGCTTGGCAGGTTTACTGAAATGGTATCTTGAAGCCCATCATATTAATTTCAGGCACACGGATGAAGTTGCAACATTATTATCAACCATTTGTCTGTTGTAATTGGGTCTATGTGCCAGTGCATTTATTTAAAAATATTTTTTGTTGGTTTATAGGTTTTTCTGTCCTGAGAAACAACTTTATCAGAATTTTTCCTTTTTTTTATTTTTCTGAAATAAATCTCTTCACATTCAGTCACAGCTACATTTTTGAGTGTAATGCAATATAACATTAGGTGAGACTTCCGGTACTGAGAGCCAGTTCCTGAGGAGAGCAGGCTGCTGGTGTTTCTCTTCTTGTTCCTGTTATCTTCTTCTCTGTTAGTGACCTTTGCTATTTTGACAAGTGCACAAGAATAGCCTTGTAACCCAGGGAATATCGAGGTACAGTTGTAACAGGCTTACAGGATTTGTGTTAAGCTAACAACACAGGCTTCAAATGCACCAGGACTGGTCTTGACCAGCTTGGAGCCGTGTTTTAGCTTGTAATAGCAATGGTCTAATGACCAAGTGGTTATCACAGGCTTGGATTTAGCTTTTGCTTACTTTGGTATAACTTTATGATGTAACGCCTTGTTACATATATTTTGTAACCATCAGACAGTAATAGCAAGTATTTATTCTGTGTAACAAGAACTGTCTATGACTCTAGAATACAATACAGCATTGAGGAGTACAGACATGAGGTGATTGCAGGAACTTGAGAAGTACAGGCACCAGTTAATACTGGAGGCCACAGAGTCTCAGCAATGTACATCAACAGTCATCAAAGAGATGCAGTGTTAAGAGTTGTGTAAAACCAGTTTAAAGGTCACAAAGAGATTTAAAAAACCCCACAACACACACAAGTATCCAAATAGGCAAAATACATCATACATAGTAAATTCAGATGCAACATAGACTTGCAGACTGAAAAAGAACAAGCCATAGAGCACATCAGCAAACATATGAAAGTAACCAGAAGCAATCCTAAAGTGGGGAATAAGATACCATCAACATGATACTCCTCTGGTGACGGACTTTGGTGAAGGGCTTGGGATGTTCACAGCTCACTGTACACCCCCTTCCCATATGATCAACTTTAAGACCCAGAAACACAGAGGAAGGGTGAGAGTAACACCAGAGAAATCTACAGAGGTATTTCATATCTTTTTATGTAGTTTGAAATACCTCCTACATTTAAATGAATATGAAGTGAATTAGTTCATTCCATTATATGTTTGCATTTCCCAGTATTTCCAGACTAAGGTTTCTGTAAGTTTGAAGCTTTCTATTTACCATTCTGTTAATGCTGCTCTTCGCTGAGTTGAGAGATTCGATTTTCTGTATATTGTAATCTACTGTTTGAGCTTCTGTTAAAATAGCATAGCACCATTTGCTTTCCCATTCAGACTAATTTCTCAAGTTCTTCTTAAATAGCTGTCATTCTATTTTGAAAAACATCAGTTTTTTAGAGAATTTCTTTTATATTTTTCACCAACTTTTTTCCTCTATGATTTAATACTTGCAAAGGTTAGCCTGGGATTCCCCCCATTTCTAAAAGTCACTGAGTACATAAAAAAATGTTTTCTGTAGCGTTGTGCTTAGATTTAGGTGTATTTTGATACGGTTTTCCATTAAAATGTCTGTGTAAAATATTTCTTTTGTATGGAAGGTATTCAAACAGGGAAGGAAAAGAAGGCATTTTGTCTGTCTTTTCCTATTTCTAAAATACCTTACTGTATATCATGATACTATATGTGGTGCATACTGTGTGAATTTAAATCTTTTTTCAAGAACAAAAAATTTTTTAGAATGTGTCCTGTCATTAGAGGCCTTTCCCATTCCCATCACATCACTATGCTCAGTGGTGTAGCAAGCACTTGTCTTGCAAAACATACGCTCTCACAAAAAAGGAATGGTGAGGAAAGATGTAAAACAGGCAAACAAAACTTTTAACATGAAGTTGTTATTTTTGATGGCCTGAAATCACATTCTCTCCAGTTTGCTGTAGATATTCCTCTCCCAGTTGTGTTACATGCCACTCTGAGATAGGGCACCCATCCCCTGTATTCTATATGCTCTGTTCTCTGCATCTGCCAAAAGAGCAATCATGGGCTCCTGATTTGGTGATGATAGACGGAGATGTTGAAAACAAAAATGTTTTCTCCTGGGAATTCCACCCTATTCCTGATGCATCATTTTATAATATTTCATCATCTTGAACTCCTGTTAAATCTTAATACCTTCAGACTCCCAAAATTGCTCACTAAGTTGCATTCTGGTCTGTGGTACAAAACTTATTTGTCTATGTAATCTTTGCATCTTTTTACCTCAGCTTCCTTTCATCTTCTACAGAGACTTCTAACAGTGAAGGCTGTAACTAAATTGCTCTTTACTTCTTGAAGTCTGTCACTTATACACACTGGAAACTCACTTTTTTTCATGAATTCTTTTGCTAGTGTAATTATACAAATACTGGCCTGTATTAAAAAATAAAGGAAAAACTAGGTGAGACAGCAAGTGACACATTGAAGTGGTGCATACTTCTTAAATGTTTAATGATATCTCCTCCCACTTTTATCTTGTCTGCTTATTTCTATTCAATTTTTAAACTGTACGAGAAAGTGGGTTTGCAGGCTTAGCTTATTTGTGCATTATGGGAGCAATTAGTTGCCTGTACGGCATTCATTAACAGGTGTATTTTTTTTTTTAGTATGAACAAAATGTGTTTTGACACTATAGGTATGGCTGTAACTTGACAAAAACATTCATACTTTAAATACTTAGGTTTTTTTCAGAGTATCATTGTTAAGCTTCTGATTATGAATCAATATCAGATGAAATACACTCTTGGAATGATAGATATTATGCCAGAGGATATCCTGTTTCAAAGAATTCCTTGTGTTTCTTTCACTGCCGTCACAGGAAAAACAAGCAAAATGCAAGAATTCTGATTAGTGAAAAAACTGAAACTACTTCTGTCTTGAAAAATTAGGGGACTGGCAGACTGTTAAACCAGATGCACAGCCCATTAAAAGTAAAGCAAGATTTTATTATCAGTATTTTTCAAAAACATCTGCAGTTAAAAAAAGTGTTATTTCCAGCTAAAACTTGTGAAGGATACTGAAAGCTTCCTTTGCATGTACTTCCAAGCAGAAGAATAATTTTCTAAATATCAGCAGTGTTTGAAATACTGTGAAAGTTTTGCCAACAAAACAAGCTGTACTGAAAAATGGAAGAATGCATATCTATTGGCATAAATATTGTTAATATGTTTAGACTTTACTGAGTTCTACTAGCTTTGGACACGCTCAATACACTGCTTGTATTTTTAAGAAGCTTCCTTGAGCTAATGAATTGAGTTTTTGGTAGACTGAAACATAAGTTTATTATCCAGAAAAGTTATTATCTTTGCTGCTGACTGGAAATGAAACACAGGATGTTTTTCTGAAGTTGGAATTTTGGCTTGTTAGATTTTTGATATAGTTTTATGTGTTCTATCTATTGCAAAACAAGTATTAATAGCAGGTGTCTCAAGAAAATTTTGAGAATAGGTAAAGAAAAACTCTGCTAGCTGCCATAATAAACATTACTTCCTCAAAGCAAAGCTGCCATGTTATATACTAACTTCTGCCTCCTCATCAGGTTTGTTTGCGTGGAAGATATTTAGCATATTTCTGCTTCTCTTGCAATGGAATTCCCAAACAGCTTAAGCTCGTGAAATTCTCCAGAGCTTCCACTCTAGATTTCCAGCCCCTCTTACCTAATTAACTAATAGGCTTTTTTCCTACAAAGTTGTAATGAAGTTACTGCATAAACATATTAAAAAATGCCATGTGCAAGATGAGTCATTTTCATCAAACATCATGAATGGCATTAAGAACACCAAGGTCTTTTGAATTTAATGGAAGAATCATTCAGATTTTTAGCATCATTCTGAATGTATTTTTTAAAGCTGTATTGCAATGTATTACAGAGCACTTATTGTTTTGTTAGCATAAAAACAGTCATATAAACATCAGCAATAATGGTTTTTTGCTTCTTCTATTTCATTTGCATTTCTCTTTCCCCATGCATACTCCATCATTATTTTAGTTGAGCCTTAACATAACTTTCCTCTGATAAAATTGTTGAGCCTTCAAGCCAAGCCCCAATATAAACCCTTTTGTCTTTTTTTCTTTTTTTTTTTTCCCCCCAGAAAAAAAAAAAAAGTTGTCTAAACATAGTTCCAAGTTTCTCCTTCATTTTTTCACAAGGCTGCATGCAGAATTTGCTGATCTGGTACTCAGAAGCTGATTTCTATACTTTCCATAACAAAATGTGAAAAATTAAAAAGTTTTACTTTTCACCGGTGCATGCTGTTTCTCACCTTCAACATGGATTTTCATGCATTTCCTTCCTGGACTTTGTTTTGTTTTGGACTTCTCCTCCAAACTTTCTCACTTTCTCAAGCATAATCCTACTTCCTTTGAAAAAAGCACTATATTGTATGTTTTATATTACTGGTAATACAATGCTTTCTGTTTCATATGAGTCTGTTGTAATTTCAAATTATTTTTATTTTTAATTTTTTTTTCTCAGAAGTGTGACCCTAATAAAATAATACATTTTATAATGGGTTTGGTGCTATATTTGTCATAGAGGGAGTTCATTTTGAGTAGGTCCTCCTCTAAGAAATGTCAGTCCTTATAGTATATAGAATTAATTTCCACTGATCAGCAAGAATAACATTGCAGTGAATTTTATCTCCTACATACAACTAACATTTTGTTCAATTCATTAAAACCGTTTCATTTGATAAGGTTTTCTCAAACAGTGTTTGCAATCTACTTATAATTACTCCACCAATGGAAAATGTGATTTATTTCAGTATGTTGATTCCAGGTGGTTACCAGTGAAACATATGTAGCTATGAATCTTGTAAAATCTTTTATATTGCTGTAGTTAGCACCCTCCTGTATGGATCTTCTTTAAAGCTATGAAATCCAAGAAATGTTTAAAACATCTTGAATGTTATGATCTATACGTTAGATACAGTCATAGGTATTAGGCATATAGCCATAGGTACTGGTGTTGAGCAAATAACAGAGATAAATGCTTTTGGCAGCAAATGCTTACCATAGCACTGGGGGTTTGTCTGTATGTGCTTGTTTTAAGTATGTGTATCTTCTAGTGCACCATTTCTGGTAAGGGGAATTATTAATGACTTCATAGAAAGGATGCATGTAGGTCGAGGTTGTGCTAATAAAAAAGATAGTCATGCTGTTAGGAAACTACAACTTAAAAGCTGTTGAAGAAAAGTGGGGGATTGTAAGTAGGATCTCCAAAAGTACAAACATGAAATTGTAGCACAAAATGAAAGTGCAAGCACAGGGTAGTGTCAGAGGCCCCAGGGATATAAGTAACTCAAAAATGGTCAGTACTGTGTCATTAAAGAAGCGCAAACCACATAACAAATAGAAAATTCATCTACAACACAGAATTACTAAGTAATGAAGTAAATACAATTATGCCATCTGTGTTAGCAACCATAAAAAGATGACTCTGAGTGACACTGACTTCAAGAGTGAGAAGGACAAAACTGTTGTCATAAAAACCATATTCCTTCTGGCAAAGAGGAGGAAGAGGCCACCACAGCCATAGTTAACAGCAAACTCCTCCCAGAGAAGGAGACGGGACTTTGATTTTTTGCAATTCCTTCTAGCACTCCTGGGACCCAGGAGTGCAGGGAGGGTGAAAACATTGGAGAAAGGGGTCAATATTAGAAAGTTTGTGTATATCAATTTTCTTTGTGTCACTACTGGGAATGAGCTGAATAATTGGTCAATCTGAAGTGTACATGTTAAAATAAGTGTAACAAGACTACTACTAACTCTGTGATTAGATTATTTAGACTTAGACTAACAGTAAATTCTTGGCTTCGTTTAAAATTGTGCATGTGTTTGATCTGGTATTAGTGGTCTGAAGGGCAGGCTGTTAACATGGATGCAATGTTGCTTTCTTGACAGGAATAATATTTCTAGCAGGCAGCTCATATATCTGTAAGGAAAATGGTCAGGTGTGACCTTCTGGAAGTGGATAGCATAATTTTGCACCAATGATGGTGATTTCCAGGCTCAAGCTCTTCTCAGAGATTTTATTAGCAAGAAATTATTCTTTTATTAGTAATGAAAAAATTTTGCTAATAACTCGTAAATACCAGGACCTACACAGAAATAACATGTCTACACATGGAAAGATTACTGCAATCTACACCTTTTTCTCCTTCAATGCCTAATATTGCAATCGACCAATCTAAAAGATTATAGTTTTTTGTGATATGCAGTAGAATTCGTTTGTTTTCTCTGAAAAGTTTACTATGTTAGTGATTTCTTTAAAATAATCTTTTTTTTTTTTTTTTTAATTCACCATATGCTAAAGATCACAGGGCTTTGGGTTTTTTTATTTGGATTTTTTTGTTATTGTTTTGGGGTTTGGGGCTTTTTTTCATAATACAGAATTTATAGGCAGTGGTCACATAGATCCCTGACAAATTAGGAAAAACCTAAGAAGTAGCTCTGCAATGGTATGCTATAAGTATGGAGTCCTCCTCCTGTTTTCAAGTAGGTGGTGATAACTAGGACTCCAAGGTGCTACACATTATTAAAACCATAATAATAATATAGTACCTAGTGCTCCAGAACCACCAAGATGGAGGGCAGTGCTTGCTGCTACTGTTTCAGCTCCACGGGGAATGTGACATGAAGTGAGGAACACAATCTTATGAAAAATCTCAGACCAGCTGTTTTCTATAAATATTCAATAACATCCAATAAAAATAACTTCAGAATTTTACATGGAGAGACAGGATGTAGAATTAAAGAGCAGAGCATATCTCTGGCAGGCAGTATATCCCTGTACTGTTGTAGGGGAGCACTAACAGCTACCTCAGGAAAACACAGTGGGTAGGGTTCCTCTTAACTGTCTTTTGACCTCTGCAGATAGTGAATTATCTTAGGCTTCCATTATAGTTAATTGAACAAAATAGACATCTTAAGTGACTTATCTGATTCTGAAATTGGTATTTAAAATCGCTTGTACCACAGAAGTAATTATCTCATCTCCTAACTGTAAAAGGATGAGTAGCAGAAAAACAGTACTCGGTGATTTTTGTATCTCTGGTCTGTGCAAGGTGTCAAGAAATTCAGTACTCCTTTAAAAGGTCTGCATATTTTCCTGTATGCATCAAAATGCTATCTGGAAAAGTTACTTCCTCTATGTGTAACTTAATCCTGCTCAGGGTAACTTCATAGCAGCCCTGCAACACGCTCAGTGTGTACTGCAACCAGAGGTTGCAATTCTTGCCAATCCTTTGAGAGATCACACAAAAATAAAAGCTTTCTAATACTTCAGAAAAGGTTTAGAAAACAGTAATCAACCACATTCTAGCTCAAAGTTTGGCATTTTCTTTCTTTCTTTTTGTTTAACCTCCAGAAGTTGAAAATTCTAACATACCTTTCTACCACAAAGTTCTGCATTTCCTACTCCTGTGTGCCTATTTCATCAGATGTGTTTATCCCATTAATGAACAGACTGTAAGGACAGGTTTGTAGATCATTTTGTCTGATCTCTTGTGGTTAAAGTGGCCTAAATATCATAGTTACCCTTGCATCTACAATTGTATTAAATGTGTATATCTGAAAAAAGCACAGCATGTACTTGTTTAAAACAAAACTTTCAGAAAGGAACTGTGTTTTAATGTCAAAAGAGGAAAAAATTCCCCATTTAGTCTGACAGTTTGTTATATTTCTTCATTAAGAATAATGTTTAAAATACCTGGCTCTATTTCCAGCTCCCATTTCTGTGAAGTCCTATTGTGGTCGATTGTTCTTTTTAAATGTTATTATAAGATTAAGAGAACAGAAACCCCAAATATTCATACCAAATCCACAAAAATATATTTCAGAAATATAGTCTTGAGTAACATAATACTAAACTGTTAGTGTGATGCTTATTCCTTGAGTTAAGATGTTGAAATTTGAAATACTTATGTTAAAACTGGAAGGAACACCGGTAAAACTGGAAACAGTTGAAAAACAGTAATATAAATTTCCTTCTATGCAAAAATCCATAAGTCACAGTTATTTACATGACAGCAGGTGAAAAAAAAAGTTTTTATTGTAGTGAACATTAACTTGAGAAATTTGTGAATGTGAAATTTCTTTTAAAAACTGGGAAAGAACTGGCGAGGCGTAATGGTTCAGCATTCCACTTTTTTAGTTCTAAGAGACAGTTGTTACTTGGACATGACAGACATCTTTTTCTGGATCAAAGCATGTTTGTCATGGAATGAAATAACTTGGCATTTTGTCATAATGTTTATCAAAGCATCTTTGCTTCCTGCAGGACAAACAAAGCCACTTAGATCTCTAAAACAGATATGAAGTTTCAATCAGTACTAAGTGTCAATTACTTTCAAGAAAAAAATTGTAAAGATGAAAAATATAAGGAAAATACAGCTCTGAAATTCAATTTCTGAAATCTTAAAACCTTAAGAACAACTCCCATATCTAAAAATTAGATTCTTAAAAATATTTTTCTTCATTCAGTTCAAAATAAAATATCTTGTGAGTACTTTTATGAAAGAAAGCTTTCAGGTTTTAGTTCATTCAGGCTGTTTATTTTTTATTTTAAAAGATTCAGTGTATCAATTCTTTGAGACAACAATCAATAACTTTTAAGATTTATCAGTTAAAAGCTCTTAAAAATTTCCATGTTTTTAATGTTCTGGAAATGCTATATGGTGCTTATTTTTAATCAGAATGCTATTAGGGTTATTATCATGGTGGTATTCCCAGGCTATTATATATTTCTGCACCTATTTAAAGCAGCTAATGTTGTAATCTTCTTTAAAAAAAAAAAGCTGTTAACTTTGTTTTGTATCAGCTATTTTCCAAAAAAACCTTTGTTGAATAAGATTAAGTGTGTTTCTATCTTTAAATCTTTGTTAATTGAATCTCAAATCCATTTTTTCATCATTAACCTCAGAGTTGATGGAAGTGCAGCAGCCTGCAGTTACTTGTGTCACTTTCCTTCTTTTTTAAGTTTCTGTATAATGCCATCAGCTTTCAGTCTTCTGGAAATTCCACCATATTCCAAGATTTATTAAAAATTTATATCATCATTAAATGTTTACAATGTGTAGATATTGTTTTATACCTCTTTGCTTACTAATGGACTGGAAAGCACTTTATCTTCCTTGTGTCGTAAGAGGATTCATCATGCTGTTTCCTTCTGAGTAAAGGATAGAAGTATATATTGAACTCTTATTTTCTTCCATCATTAACTGCATTACCATCATATTCTAGTAATTAGTCTTTGTTAGCATGTTTTTGCTGTCCTATGCTTCACACACTTATCTCTGTTTTCCCTGCTCCTGCAGTCCATGGATTTCTCTTTGCTAGTATGCACTCCTCTAATCAATTTTCTGAAGTGATAACCACATTCCCTTTTGTAACTCCTGTATGTTTCTTTTTTACTTAGATGTAGCGTTTGCCTTCTCCAGAAACAGGGTAGGTATTTAGATGAATCATATGGCAGGATGAACAAGATGTCTTGTTTAGATGCATTTGTACTACATGTTGTAAAAGACCTGATGTTCCACAGCTAGTAATATGATTTTATTTTCCAGTGCCTGTTTGGCACATAAACAGGGTGAATATCCAAGGGATCTGTTATTTCCAGTTGAAAATACATCTAGTCTCCATTTAAAATTCATTGCCTCCATTTAAAATACCATTTGAATTTTCTTTCTTGGAGCTGCAGAATATTAAGGATATAAAACTGTAGTTCTCAGTCTTCTGTACTTGCAAAAGTCTAGATTAATTTAGAGTGAATGAAAGATTGACTCCTTCCTTGTTATAGGCCAATTGCAAATTCTTAACAGCAGTCTCCTTTCCCAATTTCTTTGTAAAGTCCCAGGATGTAATGAATACACAATGAACATGGCAATCTTCCTTCGTACTTTATTGAGTGAGATTCTGGTATTGTATGGAGGATAAAAGGAACCATTCCTAATTAAATCATGGGCAGTTAAAATTCTATTTAGTATTGATCATGCATTTAACAGCAAAGACTCCAAGATACCAGATCACTATCTATTGACATTTTAGCCCCTTGAGAGGTAATTAATGATGAAGCCAGCGGTATTGGATTAAACATTTTGCCTGTGGTTTATTCTCTGTGTGGGATTTTCTTCTGGCTGCCTTTACAATGATCGCACTTGGGAATAAACCAACAATTTTAAGTTAAGGTGCCATAACTGTCATATCAAATAAAAAAGAATGTCATTTGCTTTTGCAATGATTAAATCATTTTGAAAAGGTAAAAGGCTTTGTAAAAGTATTTTCAACAAAGTTTGTACAAAGTGTCTTGAATAAATAACCATTTGTGTAACTTCTAAACATTTATATCTGAGAACAACCTTAATGAGAATAAATTATTTTTGTATTTATTAAATATATTAGCACGATTTTTTTAATAATCCAAATGCATAATTTTCAAGTAGCAGTCAAGCTAAGTACTATATATTCAATCTTTTTTTTTTTTTAAGTGAAGGAAGGTCAGTGTTAACAAAAGACAATATAGCCTTGTGATTTCATTTAGCTAAATTTTGATCTGTGTTGTTTTGAAATAATTAAAATGATATGGTGAAGAGGAGCAAATATTAGAAAATGAAAAAATATTAAATACTTGTTTCATGTCAGAAGGGTGATATACAATTCAAAGCTTTAATTAGTTCTTTAGGATATTTAAAATAGTTTAAGAGCATACACTTTACCTTTTTCAATCAGACTTCACAGAATTTACCAGTGAAGAACTGGAACTTGAAAACATGGGCTTGTTTTTAATAGTAGCCAAAAACCTGAAGAAAATAGAGAGCAGAACAGGAAGCGTGATTATGTCACTGAATAAATTTGTAGTACACTTGCAGCTTGACTAATGTGTGCCATATTGAAAGATGAAGCAGAAATAATAATAAAAAAAGGAAAAGGTATAAAAAAGATAAAAATGATCAAATGTAGAGAGCTTCCTGTGCGAAGTGAATAAATAGGTTTAGCCTCTTCAATACGGAGAAAGAGGTGATTCATGGGAGGACATGATAGAAAGCTAGAAACTCATGAAAGCCATAGAGAAAGAGAACAGGAATGTAGTGTTCATTAACTCCAATACAGGAACTAGGTGGCACTTAATGCAATTAGCAAGGGGTTCAAAATAAACAACAGGAGGGAGTTCTTCACATAACATGTAATTGAACTGTAAAGCCACTTCATGTGGATGCTAGCAGTCTACACAGCTTAAAATTATGGAAGAAGAATCCATCAAGATAAAAAAAAAGGATGGCATGTTGTTCAGAATCACCGAACTGTGAATTGCTGGAGGCTGAGAGAATATTCTGGGGAAATATCATTACATGCTTGTCCTGTTATGCTTTTTCCTAGACATTACCCATTGGCGAATATAATATTATGGGCCATATTAACTTCTGGTCTGATGTGGACATTCATGTCTTTTTATAGTTAAAGGATCTACTGAACAGAGGTGTAATTATCACTTGCTGAAATATCTGCAGAACAGTAGATATCAGCACGCGATGAAAAATCTGCCGAAGTCTTTAAAAACAAAAGTCAACCAATGAGCTTTTAACTGTGTTCCTGCAAAATCTTACCTGTTTGTAAAATTCAGCTAAAATAGCTTCAGTGGACGCTACATATTCTTCCAAAAAAACCCCATAACCACATCTCTCTCCAAAAAAGCTCATAAAACTTTAAAAAACTACAGGTCCTTGCTAATTTTATTTAAAGACAGTCAGCCAAAATCATGTAAACCTTTTGAAGTGTTGCACTGCTTTCCCAATTGTATTCTATTTGTGTGAGTTCAGAAAGTATTTCTCCAGCCAAGAAGTTGTGAGATTTGGTCCCATGGTTCTTTTGTCTCCTGCCTCATCTTCATCATTAATTCTTTCTGGTTTTTCTTCTGAAGAAACAAGCTAATGTTTGCATGAGAAAACATGTCCTTCCTGAAAAAAGGAGCAAAATACTGGTGAGAAAACCAGAAACATACCAAATCACATTAGAAAATTTCCTTGGCACATGGCTTTATTTCTCCCTGGAAAGAGAAAAATGAGGAAGAAGAATCTGAACTCAGAATGTGGAAGGGCCTACGGAAGTTACATATTTAAGTAGGTGAATTACCACATTTTAGAACTGTTTGAAATATTTTGAGGTAAAGATTGTTTCAGTAAAAACAAGAGCCACAGTTCCCAACTACATCTATTTCTGCATCTCCATTCAGACAGAGTTAAAAATCAGTATTGCAGTGATGATCCAGTGGTTTTGGAGATAAACAAAGCTTATAGAGAAATAAGCTGAAAGTTTTATTCTGCCAATAATTTCTGTTTAATGGTGTGTTACTTAGCTACCTAGGTGCATGTTATAAGTATTTTTAAATTTTAAGTTTTTATGTGTTCTGCTGATGAAAAAGAGAGATTTTAATGTGATGTCAATTTATTGGTTTAAGCCTACTCAGTTGCTCTGCTTCTTTCTTCTGCCATTTCTATCATTGATGTTTTCCATTTTCCATCAAACTTTTGGAAGTGAGAGGCCAGTTACACCAGTCCACACGTACCCTGCTTAAGATCCAGAGAAGATCCTTGACTTCGTGGAGTTTCTGCATTTACAGCAGAGTATGCAACACCACTGAATTTTAATTGTTTTTTTTTAATCCAAAGCATACTTCTCTGCAAACTAAGGTGACCATAGAAAAAGAAATCAATTAATTGTGGACCACATCACATTTGACATTCATATCTGAGAAGTTTTATTGGCTTCCAGAGCAGCAAGTCTCCTTGTGTGAATAGAGTAAATAGGTTTTGGCCCAATCTAGCACATTTTTAATTTTTTTTCCTTTGTAGAGAAACATTTAAATAACATTCTTAAGACATTCACACAAAAGGGAGGATGTTCTAAATAAAGACTTCCTATTGAGATTGAATTCTATTGTTCCGAGACATTGCAGCACATATTATCTCTTCCTACTGAGATTCCTCTCTCCCTCCTACTGCATTTTTTAATTGAAATCTTTTTGTGGAAAAAATGACAATTCTGTATTATGCTTGTAATTTTAAATGTCAGCAAATTATATCAGTAAGCAACCTTCAGAAGGGAGTTTGCATTAATAATTGTGAGTTTCCTACAAACTGAGTGATGTGTAAGTATTTGTCTGTGACTCCTTTGGATTATCAGACATGGCATTTCAGGGATTAACACTCTGTTCTCAGAATCTGAGGAGAACTGGTCAGGAAAGAATTTATGAAATTTTTCAGTTTGACATTTTTGGGCTGTGACTGCCCTATTGACCAAGGCCTTATTTGGGACATGGTATTCACAGCAATGTCAGTGGCCTCCTCATGAGATATTTCTCGATTAAGAAAACCAAACAAAACTGAGTGCAATTCTAAAGTAGCTGAATGGAAAACTACGTCCCATGCACAGAAACAGTGGTCCTACTTTCAGAGAGAAAGGCAACATACATAAACTGAAATTAGGGGTCAGCTAGGACATCAAACAGTTTGTGTGTCACACTTTGTGTGTCACATCGCGTAGGTATGGCCTAATGCATACCCTGGGTGTCTAAACAGGAAGTCAATTACCTGGTTTTATCTCAAAATATTTGTGCATAAATATTTACTACATATTGGCTTAACATACATATATAGTCTAGATTCTAATTCTAAAATCTATTTGTGGTGATTACTGTTAAAAGAATGAATAAGTTAAATAAGGAGACATACGGACATTAATTTGATGGATTTGGAGAGACTGAAAGCACCCCATCTATTTTTCTTGTCAAAATGAAGAGGTGATTTGATTACAGCCCATAAATATTTTCACAGGGTGAAAATAAAAGATTCATTAATTTAGCAGGAAAGGGCATAACAAAGACAGCTGGCAGGAAGATGAAGCCACACAAATTCAAATAGAAAGTTAGAATTTAATTGAGAGTATAGTTGATTCTCTATTAGAGTGCATGGAGAAGCAGTACCTCCTATAGCTCTCGTGTTTCAGATGAGAACAGTACCTCTCGTAAAGATAGATTTTTATTACTGTGTTTAGTAGAACTCAGTTCACTGTAGCTCCAAGTGTTTTTAAATATTCATTTCAGGCTAACGCAAAGACTTTTCTCGTTTTTTTTTTCCTGAGGAAAATAATCTGGAGCTGAGGGAAATATTTTATAGAGACCACTTAGTTTTTCATATTCAGGATCATTAGATAATTTTGACTTATATATTTTAATGTTTTAATTTTATATTTTATTGTTCTTATTGTATTTAGTTTTTTACATTTAAATGGTATTATTATTTTGTTATTAATCTAAAATACATTAATTTTCCATTTAAATATTTTTGAAAAATTAAAAAAATAAACAATGCTTAGACAATTTTTTCTTTTTTTTTTTTTCCTCTGCCTTATTCAACAGAATAAAGATTATTTGGCATCACTGAAACATTTTTCTTTCTTCTGAAAAAAGGGTTTGACCAAACATTTTTCAATCTCTGAATTTACTAAAGTTATCATTTCATTTGCAAGTTGTTAAATTCAAGCTAGACTGAAATTTAATAGCAAGAAGTCAAGCTAGTCAAGGTTTAAGAGTCTCCTTTGGAAAGTAGAAGAGTTTGTATTGGAGGTATTATTAAAATCTAAAGAACGGGTGACCCCATTTCCAGAGCTGGCAAGTTGTTTTGCAGGATGATCTAGTGCTTCTGTTACAGTCAAGGTTGGGAAAGGTTACAACTCTACTTGTGGAAAGGCTCAGGCTGTATGTATCCAAGTAATACTCCAACAGTTAGGCAACCTTTCTCTTTCATCTCTTTACTAGAAATCTCAGATAAATTCACCTCTCTTTTCCTCTCTTCTGAGTTTCAGGTCAATACAGCTGAGGGTTTTGTTTATGAAGCTACTTGTCAAATGGGATCCAGATACTGCTGAGGCACTAATGCCTTTTTAAAATTCTGTTGTGTTATATTTGGTTAATAAACTTGTTTAGTTTACAATCAATACAGATGAAGGACTGTTTGTGTGATGCTTGCTAAGTGTTATTAAAAAAAGTTGCTGAGTGAGACAGAGGAATGGATATTTGGTTCTCGTACCTTCCAGAAAACAACACAGACCAAAATAACTTTTATCTGTATAGATAAATATATCATTTTTATTTCATTGTAGCATTAGACCCAAATTAAGACAATGATAAATCTTGGAAAGTAAAAATGAGGCCTAAAGCATTCTTGTGAAGCACTCTCTTACTATTTCTCAAAGTCATCACAATGGAAGAAATATTTGCATGTCGTTTGCAAAGGCACAGAAAAGAGGAGCTTACAGAAAAGAAGTATTATTAGTTCCCACAAGGCTTTATTTATGGAAGAAACAGAAGTCTTGTTTTCAGTGGAGTAGCTCTATTCTCCTCAATTCATATTCAACTGGAGCCTCTGCCTCCAGTCCTTTGGTCACACTGTGGACAACATTTGATTTTATGTGAAAGAGAGCTAAGACTGAATGCATGAGAATTCTTTAAGCAGACATAGAAAAACATTAACAAAAATTATAACTGCACATAATATACTTCAGCAAGTACTAGTTATTAAATTGACAGGTCAATCAAGGACTTCCAGGTTTATGCCAACATAACTGCACACACTCCTGAGAAGATAATTTGGGCCATTAATATATTATCTTAGATGATTCCTTAATGCAAACACGTAAATTGCTAACACTGAACCGCATTAATTAAACTACATCTTATTAATTACTTGTAGACTTCTAAAAAGGCAGTCAAATGTTGCAGATATCAGTTTATAACCTTTAATGATGCTCTGTTACAGGAGATCCTATTTTACTGCCATGATACCCTCTATAAATTGGCTGCTCAGTTTAAGCTGCACAGGAGTATTACAGATCCTGTGCATGCTGTTCTGGATTTCTGTTCTTTAGAAATTTTGTACAGGCTGAAAGGAGCATTCATCGTAGGAAAACTTTTTGACTTGAGTAGGATTCTCTATCAGAAACACGATGTCCTTTGAAACCTCTACTCTTTTTTAATGCCTGGGACATTTTACTATATTATGGTATAAGCAAGAAGGATCTCTTTTTTCACAAACTTTTTTTCAATATACTCATGAGAACAATTTTAAGTTCTTGGCTCATAGTTTCTCACTGCTTTAACCTGTGTATTCCTTTTCCCCATAGATTCTCTCAACACCAGTATGCAGTATAAACTTTGCCATGTTTAATTTAGAGTGTAAGATCCAAATGACAGAGGTCTGTCATTTTTCTATCTGGAAGAGGCAGTGAACACCTGGGAGACTAGAAATAATAAAAACATATACTAAGACTCAATATTAACACATATTCCCAGGCTAATTTCCTTGTCCCAAGATGTTTTTTTGCTTCTTATTCTTGGACAAAGGAAACATATACCAAGATTACCTTACGTATGTATTTTGAAATTACAAAGTACATTCAATTTAGTAGCAGAATTTTCCTCTTGCTTAGCTTGTGTTTCTGAAACAGATGCTAGCAACAGTTAGAGGTGATAATCAGACGACAGAGTGGGAAAGAGGAGGGTGCCCAATCCAAAATTTATTGGGTGCTATGGGACATTAGAAGAGAAGTTTCTTAGGCAGAATACACTAATAGGCAGGAAAGAAGGGTGGCTTTCAGTGGTCTGCTTGTACTTTAGGCTTGAAGAAGAATGAGTACAGGGAAGAGTTTTGATTGGAAGGGAAAGAAGGGCATATTAAACTACAGTTAGAGAAATACTTTTGTGACATAGTGGGGCATAAAGTTCCCACGTATAAAATAACCATAACAAAAGGATTAGTTATAATGAATTTATAAAAAAAAAAAGAATAAGGATGTGAAGAAAGAAGGAAAAGCTTGTTTTAGGTTGAATTTTTCCTGAAAACTTAGCAGAAATCTTGCTGATTCTGTGTGGTGGAATTCCTATTTTTGGAACTTAAGCACTCAACAAATTGTGAGTTGTGATTGGTTTGTCTCTTTCTAAAATACAGAGTAGCATGACTGTCTAGCCTATACATTGCAAGTAAAAATTGCTACTAATTAAGCAGATTTCATTGCAGTTAACGAGACCTGAGTTTTCAAGAAGTGGACATTATTTTCCAGGTCTCTGTAAAGATTTTCATGGCCACCTGCCTCCTTCACATTCTTAACGGTTAATCATCTTGCTGGCAGCAAAATTTACTTTCGAAGTTCCATTAAGTAGCACTCATGTTCCAATGCTGGTCACACTATTTTTTAGATTCAGCAAAGATGCCTCTGGTACCCTTAAGATGATTCGACTCTTTTAAAATTATTGGCTTGGGCTTTAAGATCAAAACAGACTGAGGATAAAGCTTTCTTGTATAGACAAGAAAGACAAGTGTATAGACAAGTGTATACACTCCTTTTGGTGGTTTGAAAAAAAAAAACCAACAACCAACCAAACCCAACGTCGCAGTATTTGGGGACACACACACACACACAGAGAGAGAGAGAAATTTATCATTTGAGATGTGATGCAAGTTCTCTAATAAACTAGTACAAAGAACAGAGAGAGACCTAAACCCTGAAAAAATACACAATGTGTAACCATGTAACCCAGTGATACAGTGCTGCCATGATTTGGTATAGTTCATAAGGTTTGTACGGAGTTCACATGGCCTCAGGTGTCAGTTTTGCTCCACATGAACTTGTCTTGACCTGCCTGCAGCTTCATTTTACTCAGTTTAGCTGTGACAGCAATTTCTCTAATTGACCATGTCTAAGGAAAATTTCTTCTACTTTTTGGCTGCTTGTGTTACAGCCATACACAGATTTATGCAGTTAGCAGTGTATACAGTTAGTTTTATGCAGATAGCAGTAGCAAGGGGTTATTGCAGATAGAATAAGTTTTTTATAACACAGTGATATAGTGTAGACATGTATAGGCCCGGTATGATATCAGGGGCCTTGAGAAAGAGGGTGCAGCATGGAGGAGTACAGGCATGAGGGACACAACACCAGGAAAAAGAGTAGAAACTCAAAAAAGTGTGTATAACAATTTTAACTACATTATTTTATTATTCTTTCTTTTTCCACTACAATTATATCTGGACTAATAAGGATTAAACTCTTAAGTTTTCAGTTATTCTAACAATAAATTTTTGGCTTTAGTTACATATAGACTGTGCTTCTTCTTTGCCCATCAACAACATTTTGAGCTTAACAATTGCTCTAAGGGTCTGCTCTTGTAATCCGCACTGAGCAGCATAACTGATGTAAAAACTAATGACTCTGTCACACATGGCATATTTTTACAAATTATTTTGAAATATAACCTGGTATTTTTAAAAAACTAATTTTTAGAGGTGCAAAACATTGTTTGCTAATATTTTTTTTCCAACCATAATGAAAACAGTTTAATTTTAGTCTGTTCTAAGTCAGTGAAAACTCTTCCTGACACTAGTTAAGTACTAAAGGTAACGACAAGGAGGAAATATTTGTCAAGGTTTCAGTATAACAACTTATTCTTCTTTGAAATAGTTACATTTCTTTCCTCTTTTTGCTGGAGCCTTCCCCTGAAGAACACTATGATAAGTAGATTTGGTAAATGCAAGATCAAAACAGTAACTTTCACTGTAGCATAAGCATTTCCCTTACGTGCACTTAAAACCACTTACATACACTTAAAAGCACTGACTAGATCATATTGAAAATTTTTGCTGGAAAGTACAATGAAGACTGTTTCCTAACATGCTCTCTTTCTGGGGCTTGCTACAGTCTATGCAAGTCTCTTCCTGAATATAGAGGCTATGATGATTTTCTGCTCCCTGTCAGCAGGGAAAGGGGTAGGTTAAGCATCTGTTAAAAGGAATTAATGCAGTTGGACATGGTATATGTGACAGAACTTATACATTTCGCTCATGTCTTTGGTGATCACTACTTCATGGACACTGAAGCCTTGATTTTAGACAGAATAAGAGATGCCAAGAGGCTGTTTCTGCAGATTTGGATAAAAAACCTGGTGCGTCTCATAAGGGCAATAAGAAAGCAGGTGAAAACTAAAGCAGCTTTAGGCAAATGAAGTTTCTGCTTTTTTCTGAATGCTAGTGGAAGGAGGATAAAAGTTTGGCCCCAGCTGGGTTATATCCAGACTTCCATACTATTTGCTTAACAGCAGTGCCTGTTAAAAACAAGAATCCAAATCTGTTTAAGGTATTTTTCCTTAGTGTGGTAGCACTTCAGGATTTTGCATAATGCTCTAAAGGTGCAGAGAGGAATTATCATCTCTATTACAATTGGGTAACAGAAATACTGACACTTCACTGAAATTATGCATAAAAACCTGCCAGAATATAAAACTAAAATTAGATCTTTTGGGTCCTCCATTAGCTTCTTTAGTGCCACTAGCAACTATTTTTCAAATCAGTATGCTGAATTGCATGGATTGTGGTGTTGGACTACATTGTCTCCAGAATCAAGATCAAGATCCAAAACAAAATAAAACCCCATAGGTATGAACTATGTAAAGAACGACACACGATGCGCAGTACGGAAGAACTGCTTCCTCTGCTGAGCTCTAAATACAAATCGGAAGTTCCCAGCCCCTCAAAAACCTCATTTAATTCCACATAAATCTTGACTAAGATATTTTTACATTACGTTGTGTTTTTTAAACTGTGAGGTTGCCAGGAAGAGTGGATCATTCTTGTATATTTCAGGGACTGCCTACTTTTTTAACACTAGGTGAAGTGGTGTAGCCTTGGCTGCACACCAGGTGCCCACCAAAGCTGCTCTATAGAGAAAATGTAATGAAAGTCTCATGAGTCAAGATAAAGACAGGGAGAGATCATTTGCCAGCTACCATCATGGGCAAAACAGGCTCAACTTGGGGAAATTAGTTTAATTTATTACCAGTCAAATCAGAGTAGGAGAGAATAAAAATCCGTGAATCTTAAAACCCCTTCCCTCCACCCCTCCCTTCTTCCCAGGCTGAAGTTTACTTCTGATTTCTCTACCTTCTCGCCCCAAGCTGTGCAGGGAGACAGGGCATGGGGGTTGGGGCCAGTTCATCACACGCTGTCTCTGCTGCTCCTTCCTCCTCAGGGGAGGACCCCTCACACTCTGCCACTGCTCCAGTGTGGGGTCCCTCCCATGGCAGACAGTCCTCCACGAACTTCTCCAACCTGAGTCCTTCCCACAGGCTGCAGTTCTTCACAAACTGCTCCAGTGTGGGTCCCTCCCACAAAGTGCAGTCCTTCAGGAACAGGCTGCTCCAGCGTGGGTCCCCTGTGGGGTCACAAGCCCTGCCAGCAAACCTGCTTCAGCCTGGGCTCCTCTCTGCATGGATCCGCTGGTCTTGCCAGAAATCTGATCCACTGTGGGCTTCCCATGGGGTCACAGACTCCTTTGGGCATCCACCTGGTCCAATGTGGGGTCCTCCCTGGGCTGCAGGGGGGTATTTACTCCAGAGTGGATGTCCGTGGGCTGCAGGGGGACAGCCTGCCTCACCATGGTCTTCATCAGGAGCTGCAGGGGAATCTGCTCTAGTGGCTGGAGCACCTCCTCCCCCTCCTTGGTGTCTGCAGGGCTTTTTTCTCCCACATCCTCTCACTTCTTTCTCTCTGGCTACTGTTTCACAGCAGGGTTTGTTTTTTTTTCCTTCTTAAATAAATTATCCCAGAGGTGCTACCACCATCGCTGATGGGCTCAGCCTTGGCCAGCAGTGGGTCCATCTTGGAGCCAGCTGGCATTGGCTCTGTCAGACACAGGGGAAGCTTCTGGCAGCTTCTCACAGAAGCTACCCCTGTAGACACCCCTCCCAACCTTGCCACGCAAACCCAATACAAGTGTAAATGAAACAGGTTATGCTAAGCTCTGGCATTGTTTCTTGTCATGCAGAAGTGGTTAACATATTATGTAAAAAAAAAAAATCCCCAGAAGTTTGATTCACTATTAATAAGCTGGACATGGAAAAATATTTTGACAGTCATTTCATCTGGAGCTGATACACTTTTGCATGAGAGACTTACAGTTCACCTGCTTTATGGATTATTGACCCACTACACTGCTTTTATTGCTTGGCTGCAAAGCAGTTGCTCATGATTAACCATAGCCTAGAGTAGAGGATCCAGACTTCTATTTAAGTTACCTGAAATGTTTGCCTTGTTTTCTTTTCATTTGCCCTTTTGTTGTTGTTGTTTAGAAACTAGGATTGGGGAGTCTGTCTACTTCATGTTTTCTTCTGTTTGTTTTACTTTAATATAGTCCAACCCCCCCAACTTTGGTTTATTTTCTAATTCCCTTGTTTTTGCAGGGTTTTTTGGAGGATTTTTTTGTTTGGTTGGTTTTGGGGTTTTTGTGTGTGTGTTTTTTTTTTCTTTTCCAATTGCATTTTAAATAAAGAGGATTGGGAGAAATTATTTTGCCAAAATTTGAAATCCATCAAACATTATGAGCTAAAATCACCTCTCATGTGCTTTCACTGCATTCATTAGTGCTGTGCCAGAGATTAATTTGGCCTCCTGAGTTCATATTTTGGCAATGAAAATAAATTATTAAGATTTGTATTCTTGGAACTATATACCTTTCTTAGTAAAATTGTAAAATAGAGCAAAATAATGAATATTTAGCAATAAATTTGCAAAATCCATCCTTTCACCACTCTATTTCTTTTAAATATTATTTAAGGGACCATTAAAGAGAAGGTCATAGAACAAGATGGAATTTTCACCTGTGCCTTTAGTTTCCTCTTTTCGTACCTGACTGTTGTGAAACACTAGTTACTAGTAATTTTTTCACTTTCTCAGACATCAAAAAGTCTGTTGAGCTTTTCCAGAGAAGTTCACACCAGAGATACATGAGAAACAACAATGTTGTTTTGACATTCTGACCAATGATAAAATTATGTCATTTATCATTTTCCATTCTTTAAGTCAAAAAGGTAAAGATTTTTAATCAATAGTTGCCACTTCTAATTGCATCCTTTGTTTTTCCTGTCTCTCTGGATTCCTACTAAATCATTTAAAAATCATATGCTCTACCATTACTCATAGGAGTACATTGAAAATATTGAAAACCCTAGGTGTCTTGTAAACAGAGGGATAGAATTTTAACAGAATGGCATACTTTTTAGATTTTGGTACAAATAAGTTCATTTTTTTTTTTTTTGGTTGAAACCTTGTTTTTTTATTCAGTATTTGTATTTACTTAAATAACCAAAAAGGTTAAGGATTATTTTAACCTTAGACTAACAACACTGACAACATGTAGTCATGCTGATTATGATCTCTGGAGGAAGGGACTTCCTGTTGAGAAGTTTGCTCAAAAAGTGGCAGTATAAACCTAATGAGCACAGCTGAATGTATTTTTACTTATTGAATTTTTTTTCTTGAAAATTAACCTTTAAAAATAACATAGCTTTGAAAAGATAGAGATTTCATTTTTAGCTATGGTTGTTTTTTTGTTAGGTAAACATCAATGCCAGCAGGTGGAAATGAAGAGTTTGGTTTTTTCTCCCTCTCATTTGATGCTAAAATTTCACCAGTGAAGTATAGCCATAAAACGGTCGCTTGTGCTGTCGTAAAACTGTGTTTTTCAATCTCATCATAATCAATCAAATACAAGTCCTTGTTTAGCATAAAAATATATACCGAGGTCTGAGAATGAATTACAAATATTTTCCCAAATTATTTATAAAGCTTACTAGTGTATGCCAAATGTTAATATAATTAGATCATAATAAATAAAATTTACTAGCTCTTAATTTTATGAATTTTAATAATTCTGGATAAAAATGGAAATGACCAATTATTTCTTGTTTCAAAGTATACATGGTATCTATATATAAAGACAAGTTACAATAGTATATGATAAATTATTAAGTCTGTAATGTTATGACAATTTTGGTATAATTCTTTTCAAGGTCACTGCTGTACCACAGTAGTCTTCTTGCAAAGTTCAAAAAGTATTAAGATACAGTTAATTTTAGTTATAGGTTAAACGATATTATTTGATTGTCTATAAAGGACTGATGTCAAAATCTATAACCTTGATCTTATTATCAGTGTCATATCAAGCTGCATTAATTTACCAGATGTTGTCAATTTGTAATTTACACTTTCAAATAATACACTAACTTTGAATGATATCTGATCAGAATTATAAAAGAAAAGGTGCTTCTTCAGTCTATTTTTGTTGAATAATAAAAAGCAAAGTGACATGTTGCTAGTATGATTTTGACAGCGAAATAGTTAATCTTAATGGTTCAGTAGATCATGTGAATGAATGCTACTGTCCTAGTTAAATTTTGTATTAAATCTAGTTAATCAGATAAAGTAAAATTAATATGCTATAAAAGAATAAAATTGTTATTTGCCAGAGTAATCTAGAGGTAGAGTTAATTATTTCCCTAAATTTCACAGTATCAATGAAATTCATAACATGATGCAAAACCTTCAGCTTCATCTAAAGCAGTTTCTTTTATTTGTCCAGTGAACTCCTAATGAACCCAAGCAGGTCCGTCAATTTACAATGGCAAAAAAGCAAGATCACATATCTGACAGTTGCTTTTTAAAAAGTTGCTTAAGGCTTTAATTGACATAATGATGTAAAAAGTGTCATTTAGATATAGATCATTCTTCGTGCAATTGGGTATACATTTATTTAATTTGAGTATGAGAGTGGGAGGAAATATCTGTCCTTAAGGCTACTCTTTTGATCTAGAATGAAGTTACAGCTGTAGCTATAATCTTTGTTGTCAAAATATATTATTCTTTTCCACATAAAATAAAGAGTGGATGGATCATATAGTTAGACCAGCAGCAGATTCATGTGATCTGTGCCCATTTCCTCTACAATTAAATGTACTTTGGCCAATATCAGTTCAAGATGACAATGTTTAGAGTTACAGAGTTAATAATCCTTTCAGATAGCTCAAAGAGTCATTTGAACTATAGTTTCTGTATGTTCAACTGTCCAGTCAGAGACATTGCATTTATCTGTGTTCAGCAAACAACTTTGTAGGCAGGAGTATGATTCTTTTTTTAACCCTACCATACTGCCGTCAGAAAGAGAAAATATTATTAAAATGGATGTCTCTCTCACTATAATAAATCAGAAAGCACTACTCTCACTAGTGAAAGTTATCTGTGCTGTGATTACAAAATAAATGTTTTGATTCAATATTTTCTGTCAGAACTCTGCCTTGGATACTGTTTTGGACTTTCCTAAAGCCATTGAAATAAAAGCAATTTGTATTTATTTTTTGAATATATATCTATTTCTACTTTTTTTTTTCATTTAAAAGAAAAAAGAAAAAAAGAATGGTTCACATATTTCAGTCTTCT
The DNA here is from genome assembly GCF_000687185.1 of Egretta garzetta. NCBI lineage: Eukaryota > Metazoa > Chordata > Aves > Pelecaniformes > Ardeidae > Egretta > Egretta garzetta. The sequence goes on along the minus strand of NW_009260268.1, from coordinate 1,830,986 downwards.
TGGAACAGCACACGTATACTTGTGGTTCCCTGCAGGCAGGTAATTTAGGATTATGGAATCCTGTAAGTGTTTGGAAGGGACATCTAGGGGTCTCCCATTCCAGACTACCTCCTGAAGTGGGAGCACTTCCAATACCAGGCAGGTCAGCTGCAGCTTTATGTACATGAATGTTGAAAAATTCTAAGGGTAGAGGTTCCACAGACTCTCTGGGCAGCGTGGCCATTGCTGCAGTACCCTTGAAGTGAAAAGTATGTTCCTAATGGCAACCAGAGATTAAAGCAACCAGTGGGCCTGGCTCCTAAACTGCCCGCAACATCACATATTGTTTTACAGTGTGCTGTGCTATGGAAGCCGTTTAAATCAGCCTTAACAGTGGAAGAACTGCCTGCTGTATTCTCCCCGGTCGTTCATTTGAAGCATTGCACACGATCTGAAGAAATCTGAAGCACAGTCTCTCCAGCCGAGGGACCCTGGTCCAGCAGAGCTGATTCCACAGAATCTCATTGTCATCTCATTGGTAGTTCACTTTGCTTCTATGTGCTCTCAGACAATTTTCTATGAAGAGCTTATTTAAAAAGCACAATACAATGTTGAGGTTTTTTGTCCTTTGGAACAGGAACTGTGTCCTTTACAATATGCACCAGGTTGGCAATTCACTCACATATCACTAATAATCGTAAGCCTGTGAGAAAGAATGTAAACTTTCTGTGCAAGAAAGGACAAAGCAGTACAATTAAATAGAATTTGTAAATGCTTTGTAAAGTGGAGAAAAAAATACCATTTCAGGCAAGCCTTCTTGCTAGTAGTGTCAAGCTAAAATGGTATTTTTAATGCAGTATTCTTCTCTAAATGCCTTCTTAAACATTTTCTTCTTGCCAGCTGCAATACTGAGTTCTCAGTTATTGGCAAAGTAAGGAGGGGGCCAGCAAAACAATTGCCAAGGACTTCAGGATGGCAGACTTTGGCCTGTTCAGGCCACTGGTTGAGAGGGTCCCTTGGGAGACAGTCCTGAAAGGCAAAGTGGTCCAAAAAGGCTGGGCATTCTTCAAGAAGGAAGTCTTAAAGGCACAGAAGCAGGCTGTCCCTATGTCCTGTAAGTTGAACTGGAGGGGAAGACGACCAGCCTGGCTGAACAGGGAGCTGGGAGAGTCTACCAGCTTTGGAAGAAGGGGCAGGCAACTCAAGAAGAGTACAGGGATCATGTTAGGTCACGCAGAGAGAAAATTAGAAAGCATAAGCCCAGCTAGAATACAAACTTGTCACTGTTGTAAGAGATAACAGAAAAATGTTTTTACAAATACATTAACAACAAAAAGAGAGGCAAGGAGAATCTCCATCCTTTATCAGATGCAGGGGGGAACATTGCCACCAAGGATGAGGAAAAAGGCTGAGGTACTTAATGCCTTCTTTGCCTCAGTCTTCAATAGTCTGACCAATTATCCCCAGGATATTCAGCCCCCCAAGCTGGAAGACAAGGATGGAGAGCAGAATAAACCCCCCATAATCCAGGAGGCAGCAGTTAATGACCTGCTGTGCCACCAAGATATTCACAAGTCTATGAGGCCGGATGGGATCCATCTGAGGAAGCTGGTGGAGAAGATTGCCAAGCCACTCTCCATCATTTATCAGCAGTCCTAGTTAACAGGAGAGGTCCCAGATGACTGGAGGCTTGCCAGTCTGGGAAACTACGGGTCTGTCAGCTGACTTCAGTACTGGGGAAGATTATGGAGCAGTTCATCTTGAGCGTGCTTACCAAGCATGTGCAGGCCAACCAGGCGATCAGGCCTAGCCAGCATGGGTTCATGAAAGGCAGGTCCTGTTTGACTAACCAACTCTTTCTATGACCAGGTGACCCACCTAGTGGATGAGGGAAAGGCTGTGGATGTTGTCTACCTGGAATTTGTAAAGCCTTTGACACTGTCCCCCACAGCATTCTCCTGGAGAAGCTGGAGGCTCATGGCTTAGACAGATGTAATCTTCGCTGGGTTAAAAACTGTCTGGATGGCCAAGCCCAGAGAGTTGTGGTGAATGGAGTTAAATCCAGCTGATGGCTGGTAGCAAGTGGTGTCCCCCAGGGCTCAGTTCTGGGGCCAAACTTATTTAATATCTTTATCAATGATCTGGATGAGGGGATCAAGTGCACCCTCAGTAAGTTTGCAGATGACACCAAGTTGGGAAGGAGTGTTGATCTGCTCGAGGGTAGGAAGGCTCTGCAGGGGGATCTGGGCAGGCTGGATCGATGGGGCGAGGTCAATTGTATAAGGTTTAACAAGGACACCCTAGGAAACAAAGTCCAATAGGCACTAACAATGAAAGCTTCTCCTCCCTGCCTTGCCAAAGATCTGAGCTGAGGCAAATTTCTCTACAGGGGAAATAATAACTTCTGACTCCAATTGGTCTTGATCCTTTCTTTTAATACTGTTCACAAAGGTCTCATTGAGGTTCCTCTACAAACCTAAAGATTTTACCCTGTGAGTACTGTATACGAAGACTGGAATTTGGCCACCAGTTCATGTCGCATCTGAACGTCAGTCTACAACTGAACAGCAAGCTGAGTGATGGGAAGGGATGGATGGGAGAGGAAGAGCTGATGCTCAGGCAAGAGCTAACTGTTCTGTCAGAGGAGATGGCATCTGTTCCAGTCATGCTGAATTATTTCAAGGGCATAGATCATGGCAGGGATATGTTCTCTCTGTGCTACTGCAAGATAAATGGTGACTCAGGCAAAACTGGCCAGAGACATCCACTACACAGCTGAGAAGAAACAGAGCAAAAGCAGTCTGTTCATTCATGTCCCAAAATATGGAGCACACCATAACCAGCCCATCAAAACAAGGATGAGGTCTCAGTGTGGCTGTCATTTGTATTACACAATAACTAAATCTCAGTCTAGATTAATTGGACAGATTAACAGGCTATAATTGCTACCCTTGGTTTTTGTTCTTGGAAGAGTTACAATGCAAATTGTTTCTCTAGCATTACGTTTTCTTGTATTTCTGCAAAGTATCTCTATAAAGTAAAAAAAA
>NW_009260268.1:1758469-1827948 GCF_000687185.1 Egretta garzetta | reverse complement strand
CTCACTCTTGTGTGTGTGCACACACACATACATATTCTATGTGTCTTTGGAAATATCAGTAATTATGTCTCCAGATGCACTGGAACAGCAGGGCAAAAAGCAAGGCTATAGATATAGATTATTAAAAACATGAAAAGCATCAGATGGTAACTTAGATCCAAATTTGTCTTTGTCAGCTGAAAAATCCATGGTAGATTGTGGCTTGTGAGATGAGATTTTTATGAAATATTTTTTTCTCATTAGGAAAGACCAGTCCATAGTTAAATCTTGCAAACAAATAGTTAAAATAGTAACAAAAGATGTTTTATTAACAACCTAGTTTCAGTGATGAACAGAATAAAAACTTCAGTCCTGAGATCAGAGGATTCCATTTCTAAAGCAAGCTTTTACAGTGAGAAGGGAAGTATTTCTGGAAAAATAAAGGAATCCACAAAACCAGAGAGGTTTTTGGAACAGTGTGCCTCTCAAATGAATGAAAATTCACGTCAAGATGTAGTGGCATACCTCAGCCAGGAATAGAGATCGATGTGCCCAACAAGTTCATTTCTGCTCCCCTTATATGCATGTGCTCTTTAAGCTGTATGTGGAGAAGGAAAGCAACAGACTGGAACCTTAGCTTAGATCTTTGTTAAAGATGTTGCAAGTGGTTAGCTTTTGGTTTCTAAATGTTCCCTCTCTCCAAGCCTACCTTCTCAAAATCCTTTTGAAACTGATTATCTGAAAGATGTTTTTATTTTTTCACCTTTCTTCTTTCTACTCTTTTTTTCAGAGTGACAAATACATAGAAAAATAGGGAGATGAATGTATGATATAATTAAAACCATGTCTTTCTAAATACACATGCTTGCACATGCATACACATTCTAAAAAGGTTTAGAATGCAAGAAAGGATTTGGGGTTTTTTGGTTCAGTATCCATATCAATCCAGAAGTGCAATCTCAGATTTTATATTTGAGTTTAAAATCATATTTAAAAATCACAACTAAATAATAATGACAATCTCTTCTTCTCATCCCACCATGGATTTTTTTATTAATGGAGAAGAAATTTTCACTCTCACCTTTTTTCTTGTGGTTAAAGGTTATTGACACTGAAGAGCTGAAATTCTGTTCTTTCTCACTAGAATATCTCGCATGAGTCTCTACAGTCCTATAGCTAAACTTCATCTAGTAGCTAAATTAGTTTGTTAGACTAGAAGCCACATCTACACTGTTGCAGGCAAACTTATAGTCACATCTGCACTGAGATTTCAGATACTTATTTGTTCAGCTCAGAGAAGCATTAGTGCAATTATCTATAAAATTCTTTGTTCGCATTAGATAGGTGTGAATCGAGTCTTATAACTGTCGAACAAGTTAATTTTAGTTCATGGTAAGCTTTCTCTCATCATTTATATAGAGAGATGATTTACCATTATGGGCACAGTTGCATACTAGATGAGAGGTTGGATGGTTTGGATGCATTTGGATGGTTTGGAATATGTAAGACAATTGTGACAGCTTGCACTGTGGCTTCCATTATTCAAACATTTCCTAGCTTTCTCTCTTACTGTCAGGTGTATGAAGAAAGTCCCTCCTCCTACTGTTGTAGAATAAAACTAATTGAAATTAAGTTCTGTAGTTATATTTTGTCTCACCTGTTAAAAAAACAAAAAAAAGTTTGTTATATGGAATAGTGCTTGGTTTGGTATGTATCAACTGTTAAATCTGTCTACCTGATAGACAGCACAGAAGAGAATAAATTCCATATTGTTGCACCATAAAAGCATCATGTAATTGGAGCACCTGTTTTCTACCCTATGCAGTATTAGGAAGACAAGGCCAAATAATATATTACCTATAATCACACAGAAATTAAATGTTAAAAAAATACTAAGATGCGGAAATGTGTTTTGAAATGATGACTGTTTGATTGCTAAAGTGCAGAATAGGCAGGCTTAAATAATTTTATAGTAATTAGAAATAAATGGCTTTGAAAATGGAAATGGTTCTCTCATGGTTCAAAACTTTTCTCAGTCTGTGTCACATATAGCATCACAACAGAGTGTCTTTCTCTATCTATGCAACCCAAATAAAATGTTAGAAAGTAGAAAAGTTTTTCTGAGGTTAAGAATCTGAAAGTGTTTTTTAAATCTGAGCAAAATAATTGTAACTTAACAGTATTTTCATGTTCCTGAAATGAGGAAGAACTGTAGATTTCAGAGATAGGCTAATAAGGCCATCTCTCTATTGATACCACATTGTTCCTTATACTGAATTATCTAGCTCATTCTCCTATTATTTGGGGCAGACCTCACAAAATGAAGCTTACATCATTTAAAACTTCATGAATCAGTCAAGACAAGACCTTATGGGGGCATATATTCTGATAATAATGTTACTTTATCCTTCAGACTAATATAGAAAAATAGAAATAAGTAGATGGAGAGAAACATGGTGTCTGATGGGAATTAACTGTTCAAAGAAGGAAAGTAGATTACTGCAGCCCTTGGTAAGATGCATCTTTATTATTTCTGTCTCTGACTCAGATTTGTTTTCATGTTTGCTGTCCACTACTACCCCTAAATCTCTTCCAGTGTGCCAGCTTTTACAGTTCCTCCCAGTCATACTGGTTTTGGTTTCTTTTTCCCCAGGTGTATTACCCTGAGCTTTTCTATGTCTATTTTGTTATTTCCTGCTTGTGTTTCTCAGACTTCTTGTGTCGCTGCTGTTGTCCTCAGTAGAGTCCTCAGGCACTTTTCAATTTAACACTATGTGTGAATTTAGTTCTGCTGTTTGCCCATCTTCAAATCATTAATGAAAATTCTAAATAGCAACAAACCTAATACTACACCTGACACAAAAAATACCTAGGAAAGTTCATGTGACCATTCATGATTTATTATCTATATAGAGCACTTCTATTAGTATTTTTGTTTCAATTACAATAATTTTTGCAGGTATAAAATTGCACAGAAGTTATCTAAATGCTTACGTTAAAGATACACAAATATTATAATACTTCTGTTTCCTCATCCTAAGAAAAAAAAATCACCTTCTTCTGGATATTTAATTGAACTAGTAATTACTTTTGAACATGTGGGTTGGTTGTTTCCTGCTTGAAATAATTACCTAATGAAGGCTATACCAGGGCTACCAGCAGGAAGCTAACAACTGGTATATTGGTGAAAAGAGTTTATGGAGCACTCCTGTGCGCTTTTTTTTGCTTTATTTTTCTTTTTTTTTTTTCTTTGCCAGACGGAGGAACAGATGGATGTGTAATGCACACAAAAACTAAGTACATGATCTCAGCTCTCAACCAGCAGCCGCAGTGAAATGTACAAAAATCAGTTGTAGCTACTCTACAGTTGTTGGCTCCAAAGGGATTGACTCATTGCTCTACACCCAAATTTCTAAAGTGAATATTTAGTTTTCAACTTCCAAAAGCTCAATTAGAAAGTTTATTTCTGAACAATAGAACTATCACCATCATTAGTGTGATTTATGGTCGCAAATCATTAGATAAGTGATAGCACATTGCTTCATTAATTCTTTAAGGTTAATTTTATGGCTTTGGAGAGGTGTTCTGTACTTGTGCTCATATTTCTAGAATATATGTGTTCAGTATTTATTTGTGCTTCTTACTTGTATGTGTTATAATTAGAATGCCGGTTTTCAGTAATGGTAGTTTAACTTTCAAGTATAATAATATATGTTAATTTTTTTTTCCTATACATGCACTATTCCCTCCTTCCCTCATTGACATTTCAGTCTCAGCACAGTGAGAACACAATCACAGTTGTAAATGCATTGTCAGATTGTGCTTTGGTTTGCCAAAATCGTTCGTATATTAATTTGGGGTCATTGACTGTTAACAATATGAAATGTCATGAATATGAACTAAATCAATGTGATTACCACAGTGGAAAAATTAATCACCTAGCTTGTCTTTATCATTTGACTATGAACAGATAGGAATCTATAAACATAAAGGCAACTAAAAAGTACCTAGGTATGCTCTTGCATATTTATCCTCTTGATAATAATATCTTTGAAAGGAAGGCCGCAAGGGACACATTCAACTTTTGATGTAAAAAACTGAGAATTGAAAAAAGATTAAGTAAATGAACGAAATTTACAATCCTTTTTCTAACTCATAATAAATATTCATAATGTTAAGTCATAAAATACTTCAGTAAAGAGTCAAGGAATAAGTAGAGAAGGTGTAAGGAAACAAAAAAAAAAAAGCAAGCCAGAAGGCTTTTATGCTGGTAACATGGAACCTTTTTTGTTTCCCTGATCACCTGCAGGAAAAATTTAGTTACACACAAGAAGACATGATAAGCATTTAAGGGGATTATGTTTGGAAAACAAACCCAAAAGCTTTTGTTAGTATTTGTGTTACAAAAAACAAACTAGGATAATATATTTGAATGTGCAACTGAATTGTGAAGCCAAGATAATAACACAGAAGTCAAATCAGTTGATGAATGATTCTGTATTAAAAAATAAAAGGAAAGGGATTGTGAAAAATAAATTATAAACTCTCTAAAAGGCAGTAGATACTGGATTCATCAAAAGTGCTTAAAAGTTCATAAGTATTTTCTTATTTGTATATGAAATGCTACATTGTTGCTCACATTGCTTAGCGATCTTTTCTTGAATTGGTTACCATAAAATTGGTAACCACAAAATTGGTTACCATAAAATGATGACGTCCTACCTTTCAGTGCACCCAGATCAAGATCCCCAAGTACTGCCTGAAACAAAGTTTCAAAGTCACATGAATAACTAACTATAGGAACATATGTTTAGGTTTGAAAGCAGGTATTTCCTGGCAGAATTGCTATCAAGTTTATTTAACATGGATAAAGGAACACTGTAATTGGACATCTGAAGAATCAAATAACTGCAGAGCTCATATAACAAAGTCAATGTTACCTAAAGAATTCTTTAGAAATACATAATGATGTGTCACATTAAAAAAATGGAAAAACGAGCAAGAAATCAATATTATTAATAATATATTAATATTAATAATTTAATAATATTCCACATACTAAATGAGCTGTTAATATTTTCAGAACTTAGTCATTGAAGAACTATTGATAAATGTTCTTAAAAATCAAAGCAAGACAGAAAAATTAAATTTGACTTTGCATCTTTTCAGTATTTCCAAAGCAGATGTTGAGCAGAATTTGACCTCTCTTTTCCAGCAAAGTTTGGGACAGACATCTGGGAATCAGTTTGTTTTGGCAAAAAAATAATTGTGACCATTCCTAGCTTTATTTGGCTTAGAATGTTTCCTCTATTAGTGCAGCTTTTAATACCCCACCTTTTTTATAACTGCTAAAGTTTCAAAGCTTCTACTGAGCACTACTATTGTTAGTCCCCAATGTCACCAGTGACACTGAGAAGTTGACCTAATTACTCCCTAGAGTTCATAGACCACCTCTGTTAGACACACCTGAACATGCAATGAATGAATATAATAATCAATAGATTTCTTCCACAGAAAATTCATGACTGTAACTCAGCATAGTTCCATTATGAGACCCAAATCCAGGATCTGAAAAACGGCTTAACTTTGGTGGAAAAAGCTGAGAAAAGAAAAATGACATATTTTAAAATATTTTGGGGCTTTAGCACTGTGGATATTTTTGGGTCTAATCACGAATTAGTACGTATTTTTATTAATGACTTGGTAAACTGAAGAATCCAAAACTTCTAATGCACTCTGAGTTTCCTGGAGCAGTGGAGGCTTATGAGTTCCCTGCTTAAAGAAATCAAATTCAAAGTATTGCTTCAAAAATAACTCTAATATAAACAGATAAACATATGGCTCAAATCTGAGGGAGTATTAGTGTACCGTACTTTAGTATCAGGCAGTATATACCAAAATTATGGGTCAAATATGAAAAGATACCAACATAATTTGGATCTTCCTAGTGGAGGTCAACAGGTCAATCAGAGGAACATGCTAAAATTCAGTGGTATTTTAACTAAATGACAAAGTAGTGAAAATTTAACAATTGCAGATCTTTATATATGACTGTGTTTTCCCTGAAGCCTAAATCAGTGAATATTTACTAAGGATTACATTTTAAAATGTGACCACATCTCATTTTTCAAAATATCCTTTTGGAACTTGTATTCCCAGTGGAATATACAATAGCCAGGCAACTTTATATGAATGGGGAATTTTACTCACATTTTTGTGGTTAAGCTCATAGTTCCAGAGTATTTGTAAGCTTGCCAGGCACTTCTCATTCCTTTTGCTCTGGATGTTTTTGACTGTCTTTTACACAGACAATGTTCCAGTAGGTACCAGCATGAACCAAGGAAAGAGACTGAAATGAGACAGAATTAGAGTAGTATCTCATTACTAAGGTAACAGTTTCTGCAAGGATCAGTTCAGGATAGAAATGCAGGGAACCAGTACATATTGCTGAAGCTCAAGAGAAATGTGGAGGAAAAGATTTTGGGATAGGAAGTGAAAGGAAAATGCAAAGGCCAATTTTCCCTAATACAGAGCAGGAATTTGTACATGGTGTTTTAATTTTCAGCCTCTGCACAGAAAATTAATCATGGAAAGGTATCTTTGTGAAATCAAGCGGTTGCATTAATGTAACAGATTAGGGCTACTATTCTGTGCATTCAGATCCTTCATTGAGTGGAATTGAACTCACAGAAAGGTTCACTTCTGTTTGCACACTTCTCCCTTTGTAAAGTGCATTGAAAATTTTGCCCTGAATGTCCAGAGAATTTTCTGTAATCGACATAATTTGGATAGCTCCAGTTGGAATTTCTTTTGTTCAGTGTGAAGAAGACCTTATACAGTACTCTTAGGAAAACGGTAGGTACATCAGGGACCAAAAAAAAAAAAAAAAAAAAACCAAAAAAACCCTGGTAATTAAAGAAGGAAGCCAGGATATTCCAAATATGATTTTTCCCAGAATGCACTTCTCTTTTTCTGTCCAAGGTATACAGTCTTCATCAGTAGCTGTAGTACAAGGTGGCCTATGAAGACAAGAGCTCCTGTGTAGTGACTTTCATTTAGAATGGGAAGATTCTCATCCCTGTTATTTACTCATACCTCATAAATACAAAAATTACCTAGTCTCATTTGTGTCATCATCAAAATTATTTGCAGAGTTGACTTTTGTCTGTGTGGTGGGGCATATAAAATAGATATAGGGCATATAACAATAGATATAGGGTATGTAAAAATAGATATAATGGTTTTATATGGTCTCTTATTAACATTGAATTTCTATGTCAAGTCTTTTACTACTACTAAAAACTTTCACTTGAACAGGGAATTTCTCATATTCTCTCACAAAGTAACTTAAGTAAATTTCTGTGGTTGAACGGAGTCCTTGACTATGCCAAACTGATGTTTTTGATGGACTTTCTCACAATTTGTGGCTGGTTAATCCAGATGATTATCTAAAAAAGATAGATAAACTCAAATTCCTTTTTAAGGCTCTAATACAAATACGCACAAAGCAAAAAAAAAATCTATATCCATCAGAATTCATGGAAATTAATAACTAAGGAATACAGCCCATTTTTCCTTTGAAATTCATGGAGGTCTGTCCTGTCACAAGTCTTAACATTTGGCCCCATTATTGTTGAGGACAAACATATTTTAAAGACTTCGTTAGTGGATCTCCAAGAAAGCCATTTGTCCATGATGATAATTTGGAAATGCTCATATCTTGATTTTTACAGCTTTTTAAAATTTTATTTTAAACAGTCAAATTCAGTTGAATGAAAAAATTATTGTGAAACACCAAGCTATGAAGGATTACATGATGAGGTAAAGCAAACAGGATCTATAAACTGTCACTTCTGAAACATCTTCATTTTCTGCTGCCTTTTTAGAAAAAGTGCATAATTTTTTTGACAAGTGTAATATTGTTTCTGCTGCCAATTGGGTCCCATGAACAGACTTTCCACCTTTTCTTAAATGGAGTTCCATATTTGCATACATATATTAAATCCTTGTGAGATAACTGCATGGAATTCACTGTGTAATTACATGAACTCTGGGTACTCTGTTTTTCAGAACTTAACATATTATAGGGAAGCAAGTAAATATCATGACATTCAGGGAAAATAGATAATAGGATCTTTCAGCAATAAATTTCCAATTACATATCTATCGAAGAAGACTACATCTAATTTTCAAAATCATACATAGCACAACATATTTAGTTAAGGAAAGATTTTTATCTAAGAAGTAACTAATACTACTTTGTTCATCTTTCTCAGTAGAAAAATTGTAACAGAGTCCTTTGACTAACAACTTCAAAAATAGAGTTAATTCCTTATTCAGAAGCTAATAAAATTTTTTGATAGCACTTCATAGAAAGTAAACTACAGAGTAAAACATTTTGTTGTACACGGTTAGCATAATCTTTCTTGATATTTTCCTTAAAAGTATATTTTATAAAAATAACTGTAGATATAGATAATGTGTTTTTATAAATAGCACATTTTGTATAATATAAACTCCAAACTCCTTCAAGCTGAATCATAATCTCATCTCTTATATAACATCTTTACTGATGTCAATTTGCTCTGAACTGCTTGATGAAAGAACATTGAATTAGAATAAAAAGCAGAGAGACTTCATGTTTATATAGCGCTTCTTTTCCCTCCTTTCAAACAAAGCCAAACCAGAGCTCTCTTTCCTTAAACTGATGTGACTAGCTATTGCTGAATCCTGTAAGACCAACAGAGAGATGATGCAGAAAGTATGATCTATATTTAAAAGTACCATTCAATTATTCTGTATTAATTTCCTCTTTCAAGCCTCTATAAGCTGGGATTTAAATATGTAAAATATGGCTGAGTAGATGTTATATTTACTTCTAGTTCTAATACTGAAGGCTTCTTTATTTAGTCCTTTTTAAAAAAACAAACAAACAAACATACAATTGTTCTTCTCCTTCATATGGTTTCCCAGAACAAGCTATTCAGTTTTAGTCATGGTTTCAGATGTGGGTCTTAAAAGCAAGACACTCTGTTTTTTCTGGTAACATGTCCATCTGTATTCAAGGCATAGAAGTTCATCATAATCTTTATAGAAGACTTTTGAATCTATGAACCTCTGAATGAATACAGTTGTATGCGAATTAGAATCAGAAGTTTCCTTTAAGCCTTTTTACCACTGAGCAAGAATTTAATAGATTTCATAAATATGGTTATAACAAACTTCGTCATCTGTGTTCTATAGACATACTATCTCTGTTAACTTTTGAAATTAATTGATGAACTTTTTAATGATAAATGTTATGAACAGCTTTAAAATATATGCATTTCTTCTTTCTTTTTTAACTCTTAACTTTCTGGAAGGCAGCCAGAAGTAGATTATTGTTAGTAAAAAACCAAAATGTACATGTATTTTTAAAATTTATAACATCTGAAACAGCGTCCTTCTGCCCTGAAGACATTAATTAAAGAAATCGTTATGGCAGTCATTCAAGAATGGAAGTGATCTGTCCTTCACATCTACAGAATATGTCATTGTTTAGGAACCATAAACTGTAAGAAATAACTTTAATAACAGTAAATCTGCATAACTCTTCCATACCCAGGGTAATAATTTGAAAAAGGTTATACTTAAACTTCAGTGAGGCATCTTTCAAATGAAAAGTTATTTAAGGGCTGAAATCAATTGGCTATAGAGTATCATGTTTTCTGATGGGAATAATAGAGAAAAGATGACTGGAAGTTGTTTGTTACAATGATAAAATGAGTTTTTACCTCTGGTTATTATCAGCCCATACATTCATCATTATATATTACTCAGTTTTTTTATTATATTGATTTATTTTATTGCCCAAGACAGTTTGTACTTGTATGAAATTCAGAAAACATTGATTTACTTAAATTATTCAATGCTTTAGTGTATGGCTATTATGTCATTTAACACTTTAGACAAATCAATACACTTTAAAAAATTGCTTTCCTTATTCAGAAGGTTTGCAAATGTAGTTTTCTGGAATCATTAGTTTGCTATAAGGTGACAATGTTTTATAAATAATCTATGTTAAAACTATAAGGGGTTATATATAAGTATAAATACATAAATAGATACAACTAAAATGAATAGTTTAAGATTGCCTAAAGCATACTGTAATGTAGAATATGCCTTTAAATTTACAACATTATTCTCAAAGGTATCATGGTATGGCCACATAAACCTTTTTTGTTTAACTAGTAACCATTGCTGGATGTTAAGAATGTTTCTCCCAGTACTTTAAAGGCGGCGAAGTTTGACCATTTGACACAGAACAACCTTTAATTGTCTGCAGAAAGGTCTAAGGCAGGGGATAAATCTTGAGCACTAATAGATTTTTGTAGCTGGGTTACAGATAAGAAGTATACGATCAAACATGACAAGTGAAAACATCATCTACAGGCAGATAACTCCATAATAAGAAATCAGTGCCGTATTCTTACTGAAATGAAGTTCTGAGAAAATTGCTTTTGTACACTGTGGGCACTTCGGCCTTTATTCCTTGTACACAATCACTTATGGTGTCTGAACGAAAGTTATTCTACAAAATGAAAAGTCTCACATTCATTAAAAGAGCCATTGATTCACGTTATATATTTTTTACTAAATGTACACTAGAACAAAGAAACTGTTGAACAAGCAGCTTGTACAGCAACCTTTCTCTGCAAAAAAAATCCTTTTCACCTGCTAAATAGAGCAATGAGAGGCTGAGGGTTAATCCTGAAAGCGTTTATTATTCACATTTCAATGTATTGACAACAATACACCAGCTATCATATATTACTAGAAAGTAAGTATTTAATTTCCATCCATTTTACAACAAAAGACATTATTCAAATATGTCATGGTACTTTTATTTCCCTTGCTGCAAAAATCTCCAGAAAAAACCCAAACCTGTACTTGGTTTCTTTATTGGTAATTTACTTCTTCAAAATCAGAGTGCATGCTGACTATGTCTTTTGACTGGATAGTTCAAACTTCTTTATGCACATGTTGGAGAGCTGTTGAATTAGCAGGATATTTTTTTCCTCTTGTTTAAAGTTCCTTATTTCCATATATCTTCTATTCCAATTACAAGGAAAAAAACCTTCCACCTATCCATTAGCAGTTTTCCTTTATTTGTCTCATCCCTTTCCTTAGCCACTTTAACTCCCTTAGATTCATGTTAACTCATATTAATGCTTGGAGCAACATCTCTATAATAAATAGCAGTATACAAGATTATTTCTAAAGCTTAAAATTGTACATACAATCCATATGCATAATTCATTTCCACAGGGGTTTAAAGTTCAAACTTGTTGCATTGTGAGACTCCCTCTGTTTTGTTCCAGGGTCCATGGAACTGTTTCAGATCTTGAAAATAAAAATGCTCTGTAGGTAGCAGTATGGATCAGTTTGTTCAATAATCTGTCCTACCTGAAATAGTGTGGTGGTTAAGAAACACTTTTAAGAATCTTAAACCATCCAATATTTAGAGTGCAGAATACATTTACATTGAAATAATTAAAATTGCCTTCATTCTGAAGGAATTGTCTAGGGCTTTCTACAGTAACATATATATGTTTCCTGCAGTATTTGTCATATTACTGATATTTTGTCAGATGTAAAATATTTTATTGGAAGGACTGATGTTTGGGAATTAAGCAAATGTAATGCAGGATCATATCTACTTATCTATTTATCTATTTATCTAGTGAGGTGCTGCAAGGAAGTACTCTACTATTTAAAGCATTAAAAAAAAATGTGACAATTCTTAGGCTCTTACTATGCAATAGAGGTATATTCAATAACTAGTGAAATATGTCCCTGCCCATGGCAGGGGGGTCAGACTAGATTATCTTTAAAAGTCCCTTCCAACCCAAACCATTCCATGATTCTGTGGTTCTGTGATCTACCTTCTGGTCACATGGAAGTTTTGTCTGACCCGGAGGGACACAGAGAGGAAGGGCCAGCTGGAAATTCCCACTGCTTTCTTGTCACACTACAGGGTGCTCCTAAAAAGACTCAAGAGTCAAGATACATCCTCTTCAATAGAGGATCCTCTCTTCCAAGGGATAGAAGATATAAGATACAAGGTGGGTATATCATGAACTGTGGGAATTATATGCTTATATAAGGAATTTAAGTGTAATAATAATCAGTCTAACAAAATCACGCTGCCAGTTTTACAGCATTCCAGAAAATACAACCAGATTGTTTGTGGCTTTGCTGGGCATGTATTTCAAACAAAGAATATAAAACAATATATACTGAAATATCCAAAGATGCTCTTAGGGAGCTTTTACTTTTTTCTTGCTGAATGATTTCTTTCAGTAGGGGATTTTATGTGGGGAATTATGATGGTCTTGACTGATTAAAACAAAAAAAACCCTACTGATAAGTTATGGTGCATAAACCCATGAAAACATGAGGAAGAATGTTGAAACTATCAATCTACCCTATAGTGGTGTTCCTTTATGAAATATAGATTTTATAGCAAGACAGGAACAGAGGGCTCATCCAACACATCTAGTAGAGGAGTGGAATAATGATTTGGATTTAAAACATTGGGAGACATTGTACTGGGCAATTCAGACAAGGACATTTATTTCTTATTTCTTGAAAATCCTTTCCTTATAACCATAACATTCTGGTGGACTGAGCCACCAACAGCTTGGTTCATTCCATATGTAATAATGAGGACCTAGTGCACCTAATTAATAAACAGATGGCAACAGCCCTGTGGGTCCTTAAGTCAGTAAGGGCTTTTGTGCTCCACTGGTTATGTCACAATATCCTTTCTTAAGGGATGGATATGCCAAGACTGGATAATGCCACAGCAGATGCTTCATCTTGATTTCAGGTTGGCAGGAAGCCAGCCAAGATCCCAAGGTAGTGTCCAGACAGTTATGGAATGAGCTTAATTTTGTTAAAGCGGGAGGCAGAGTCTTCCCCAAGAGTGCTGAAGGGAATAATCCAGCATGGAAGCTTTTTTTGAAATTCAGAGAGCAAGAAGGATTATAGTGTGGTGACCTCTTCAGATGACACACTGTGTGACCAACATCCTAAAGAAAGGCTTGACACCCTCCACTCTGTTGAGTGTGCTGCTGACCTTTCTGGTTTAGTTCTGTCTGATGGCATTCCCAGAGACTTTCTAGGGACAATTCAAAATCAGCTTGCAAGTTCCTGTCCGAAAGGGTGGACACAAGAATGAGACAAAAGTCATCCTGCAATGGTGAACACCTAGCTAAACATGAATTAAAGGCATGAATGCTACCTGTTACTATAGCTGAAAACAATACCATTCCACTTTGCGTTTATTGTGTCATTTTTTGGCACATGCAGGGTATGTGGTTTCCATATTATCAGTAAATGGTAAAAAAATATTTGGGGTGGAACCATGAGTGTAAATATTATGGTATGCAACAATGGAAAATTTTATCAGCTATACAAAAATCTAGCAGGTAAAGGGCCAGTAGAGGGGTCTATTTAGGTGACTGCTGTACCATTCCAAAATCCAAGAAATCACAAGTTGCACACTGTAACAAGCCCCCTCTCCTGATTTCAGTTTCTACCAAGAAGAAACATCTGCAAGTGGGATTAAGCCCTTATAATGTCAGCATGAGTACATTGTAAAGAAACATAGGCATGTCAGTGGCTTTCTATTTGTTCAGAAGCGATCCAACTTGTTGGAACGGCTATTCAGTTGCTATAGGACATACCTTTAGTCTCTAATCATGCCTACTTTATTGTAACAGTGAATGAGAACTGAGATACAGTCCTGTTTCTGGCCACTCCATAAATGCGGGAACTCTTCAGGCAATGATCAGTAGCCATAAACATGACCAAAGGTCATTATTTAACCCAGTAAGATACCAGGATGGACCACATTTCTGGGGGTTCCAAAGGTTGGACATGGATTTTCTCAGACATGTAGAAAATGATTCTTGATTATTGCTTAGAGACATTTATTTATTTTCTTGCCACTAACATATTTTGTTTTACAGTCAGTTTTTATTAGATTTTTTGAGTAGTTGCAAGGGGACAGAAATTAAGCCAATTTTGGTTTGGTAATTGGTTTAGGCAACTATTGTACCTTGTGGTAAGCTGAACTAGTTTGGATAGAGAAAGCTCTCAGCTAAGGAGAACTCTTGCTACTTACCAGGCCTGCCATGATTTCTCTGTTATAGAATGGGCAGTGAATAAGGAAGATGAGCAGAGAAGTCTTATTACTTTCTACCACATTCCAAAAGAATCCGCTACACCAGCAGCCTATTGCATAGGACTGAATAAGAACTGAGTTTACTGAGTTCACTTGATACAAATACCATCTGCAGAATCATGACCGACAAGTACTATTAATGCCATAGGCTCTAGAAACACAGAGTGTGTGCCTAGTCCTTTCCTTTGCTATTCAGGGAGAAAATTCCACCCTGTCATATTAAAAATCCTTTTATAGGCATGAAAAATTCTGCCTTGGTTCTTATAATCTTTCTGCTTTAATTAAAATTAATACTGTTGACCAATTCTCTTTAAAAAATCATATGCAAAATTGGCTTACAAGTCAGCTTTAGAGATCTGAAAATTGCTTAATGTAGCATTTAGGCACAACTGACTTCAGAATAGTCCTGTAATTGCAGGGGAAGATAGAGTCAGTCACTTCCCTATGCCAGAAGTAATGCTCTGGGTTTTTTTCTTTTCTACTAATGCATTAAAATCAGAAAAGGAACTAACCTAACTGGTGGTTCCTCAGCAGTCCTGGGGGTGTGTCTATACTGTTTCAGATGAGATCAGGAGTGTGGTTATGAAGCAAATGTCCCCACCATCCCACTTATTGTGCTTTGTCTCACATCACCCAGCAGCACAGAGCACATGCACTGGATTCTTCTGGGAAGAAACTAAAGGGAGGACACATTTCAGGAGCACACCTAATATGCTTTGACAGGCAGTCTGTCCACAGGACCATGCTGACATTAGTCTGAAGTGATTTAATTTGATCCCATTTTCACTGTAATGCTTTTATGGAGTTTAATGTTTCCTCTCTGGTGTCATGGTTCCATGGTAAATCTGTTGCTTTAGTATCCTTTTGGCATCCCTTTACCGAATGCCAATGTGTGAAAGCAATGTCCTTTGCCTACTGCCTTGTTTCAGATGGTATTCCATGATGATGAAAGCTTTAAAATCCCTTGCCCAATTGGAAAAGCCAAATCTCAGAGTCATGATCAGATTTCATAACTTTCTTTCCACATAATCTTTCCCTTCATATGGAGAACAGTATCCTCAGCTTCTCAAATTGCAGTGTTGCAGTTAGCCTTTTCTGCCTGCCCTTTAGAGTGACTGAACACATCAAATTCTATGGAGGTTGGCACATAAAAAGGTACTATCTCCTATATATTCTTTTCTACTGTCACCCTGTGCTGCTTTTATTAACTACTTTTTCTTTCACTTGGGGGTTTTTAAAATCTTCCATTTTTATGTAGTACCAAACAATGTTCTTTGACCAAGCAGTCACCAGAAGACCTAAGATAAAGTTATTGCAAAGGCAAGGCAATGACACCTACACAGAGAGACTCTTGGACAGGATGCCAAATACCAGGGGTCCTGCTTGCCACTGCCGCTACTGCCCACATAGGGAAGAGCATGGGTTCTGTAGTAGCTGGCAGGAAGACAAGGAGAAGAAAAGGGATTCTAGTAACCAAAATGTTCTGTTAGATGTCTGACTTCGGCTGTGTGGTACAGATCACTTCAGTGTTTAGGCTTAAATTCTTTAAAGCCAAATTAAATGATATTTCAGATACTTCAAATGGAGGGGAAATTAACTCACTTGCCAGGCAAATCCCTCTTCTATTGGGGAAAAAAGTCTCTAGCACCAAAGACTTCTGGATCAGTCTTACAGAAATAGGCAGAGAATAAACATTTCCTAACAAGGCAGAAATGCTCTTGTGCAGTTATTTCATGAAAAACAACAATGCTACCAAACATTTCCCAGTAAAGCAAAACTGGAAGCAAGTCAGGATATTCACAGTATGCTGTCTCCTGCCTTTATGGCAATTAAAAGCGTCACTGAATGCTATTACAGAAGATTTACAAGAGATATGCTTTGTCCCATGTTTCCTAATGGTTGTTTGGGCTTATCAATGAGATAAACACAAGATCTTCACAAAATCTCTACCATAGTGTGCCTGGTATCCTCTACAGCTCCTAACAGCACCACAGTCAAGTGGCTGAAAGAAGCTACTTAGGGCCAGGTTAATTTCTGATAACAGCAAACAGCATACAAATGAAAGGTTTAAAACCAGTAATGATCTATATCTCTTTCCCCTTACCTCTGATGTAACCTTCCATTTTAAAGCTCCCACCTACCTCCATTTCTGATTGATAGAGCTGAATGCAACCTCTCATTGCAATGTATTTTCTTGATACTTACTCTCTCTTCTCCTTATGTGTCTTTCAGTGGGCTGGGAAATCATTTTCCCTTGCCCTTCCTCTCCCACTCAGCAGATTCAATACTGAATTTTACTATTCACTTTGATTCTCGCACCTGCAGCATCCAGTACTGGGCTCAAGGCAGGAGGAGCTGTTTTCTGTTTAATTATTTGGTTATTGTTTTCAAAAGGCATGTGATACTCACAAAGATAGTATACTATTCTTGGCAACATTTTTTTTCCTGTGGGTCTCCTTTTTTTTGCCTCCTCTGATTTAACACAATACATTATTATATACATAATAACTTGGCCCTAAGATGAATAGAGAAATCCTTTGATATTAACCTTAAAATGTTCTGAGCACACTTTAGTTCTGTATTCTTGCATTGAGAATGTATATCATTCATTAATTTAATTTGTAAAGGGATTACTCATTAGAGATGATCACATTACCAGATAGCCTTACATAAGACAATCTCATTAACTGAGCCTCAGAATGTCACTTTAGATATCTATTTCATATCCCAGATATAAATTAATTACATTCTTCAGATTGGCCTCAAACCTTACACTGACAAGTGTTCTGTATGATGTATGTTAAACACATGTTTAATATCTTTGGGTTTGTAACTTGTAAATATAGATGTTTCAAGTAAAATTTTAAAGAATTTCAATGCAAGTAGGAGTTTAAAGTACTATGTAACCATATACTGTAATTATGCTCTATCTCACATAAGATATGTGATTCATATCTTCAAATGTTTTTAGATGCTATTGCTCAGACTTAGTTTTTAATCCCCTTTTTATAATGCTACAAGTATATAGTAGAGACTAGCTGAAACTAGTAATAGATGATTCCTGTTGAATTTAAGAGTATTTAAAAAGAACCCTTCTTGTTTCTGGTTGTACAAAGATAAATTCAAACAAAAAATTGACCCTGAGTTTATTGTAGGAGGAACAGGTTTCTGTCACAAAACATGTGGTGAGGAAGGAACTGTGTTATGTATAACTGGTGAGCAGTTTCAGAAATGTGACACTGCAGATCAAGAAATGATTCATATGTAGTTATTCCATTTTCTGTACATCGGGTTTTTAAATGCAAGAAGCCAGCTGGCTATGCCTTCTGGAATAAAGAAGGGTAATGTTTGGATTCAAGCTGATGGAAAAAGGAGGTTGATACAGACATAGTGAAATATGAAGAATTCTTCCAAGTTCCTTGGCTATGACTTTTGTTGAGACCTTAAAAACATTTCCCTCATCATTCAGTAAACCTGCCAGTGAACTAGAGAGTTAAACCGTTCTGCCAGTATTTGGTGCCAACTGAATCTTTTGTGCTGATCTTCGTACTTCATTGAACAGGATGGAAAAGATTTCTCAAACAGCTGTTTTGGTTCCCCAAACTGGCAATCAAACAGACTGGCTTCATGCCCTCTTCAAACAGTCATTCATTCAACGCAAAAGGATGGCACTTTTCCTCTTCCTCTGTCCATCCTTTCCCGTACAAACTAATACACACATCAAGGATGTGCTATTCACTCTTGCTAATTGCCACAAAATATACATTTTTTTAATCGTATAACAAATTTTTATAAGACCATACAATATATTGTATGTCAGTTGTAGATGATCAAAGATGATTTATGCTTTAAAATTTGATTCAAGTTGTACTTACAACTTGTCTGAAAGATATATCCAAGACTGTGGGAGATATTATAAAGCAGTGAGAGACTTGCTTCCCTAGAGGAGGAGAGTGCAGGTATGAGAAATTGCATATCTACCACTAGACTCTGCTGTAGGACTCTGAAGTGAGATCTATGATTTTATGCTGTCGTATTGAATGTCTACATGCAGGCAGTAGAACTGTTCAAGTGACATTCAGTCAAGTGCCCACATTATGATGATAACATATAGCTCCACTTTATCTCACATAAGACTGCCACTATCACAAGAATGGTTAAAAGTGCTTGAAAAGCTGTTCTTGATGAAGAATGGCAGACTGAACCACTACCCTAGCAAGACAGTGATTATAGTGGAAGACAGAGGAAAGAAAAATTGCAGAAATGGTTTGATATGCTGTTTGGAAAGCACAAAAACCAGCTCATTAATTTAGTTTAAGGTTTACATAAGGCAGAGCAGCATTCCAATGTAGTGCTTACTATCAGTTCTGGCTGGCTGGGAGACACTGTTGCATTCTGGAAGCTGGCTTCGCTTTATGTTATTTATGTTTGTTATTTTGTCAGTTCTTTGCAGGGCCAAAGTAATGCAACATAACAAATCTTGAAGCTAGGATGCCCGAGTTTATCCAAGCATCCCAGAGGATTGTAAGGACGGGGCAACAGAAAATATCACTGTGGAATATTTTAGCCAGTGATGCTCTTACTTGAAATTTGTAACATGTAGCCCCCAAAACTCACTCTCTTAATTTATTTTATGGTATGGTATTATTGATAAGAATTTTACTAAAGAGTGACTCAATGGTAAGACTTTCCTTTCCTACCAAGATATTTCAGACAACTCTGCTGATGTTAGCTCCAGCAGCACCATGCTGGGAATGACACAGGTCTCAGAGATGCAACTCTCAAACCATATACACTTGTGTAGCTCATAACAGCATCCTAAACCTCCATTGAATACTCGATACTCACAAAAGATCAGCGATAATTTAAGAAATGAGTGTGATGTAGTACAAAGCTGCTTAACATGTTAGTTGTATTTGCCACTAATTTTACACTCAGTGTGGATTTACAGTGCAGTCTTATAACCTTAATGCAAGAATGGCAACAGAAAGATCAATACTGGGAGAAAAGACTGTAATATATTACTGAGTTATAGAGAGAGCTGAGTGAAAGACAATGACCTAAAAGCAGGAGTAATCAAACACAGGTGACTGGTGGCAGATGAACTCCACAAAAGCAGAATCATTGAAATTAACACCTGTATTCATCGGAGGACCAGCGTGGGTCTATAATTTAAAATTTTAAAAGAATTTCCCTCTTTATTTTCTTTGAATTAACTGATTTCAAATTGTAAGATGTTATCTGTAAAATGCTAAAAATTTGTGATAAACATTTCTTTAAGCCAATGACCACTATGAATCTCTACATCTGACTGGATAGCAAGGTGGAGGCAAAGCAGTCCAGTCTCCACTTACACATAGAAATGCTCCTAATCTGCTCTCAAATGTGGGCATACATTTCCCCAATAACTGTCAGAAATATGTGAGAAAGTTTGAATGTCAAGTTGGATGGTACAGGAAATGAAAACGACATTACTTTTAGAGAAATAAGTATGGTAAGTGGAGATTTGTATAAAATTCTTGAAATAAAGTTTACAAGAGAAATACAGTAGGGCTTTAATAATGATACTGTTAATGACAAGTGTTACATCAAAAAGAATTAGGGTCAGGAAGCTAGACTTGTTACTGAGCTATGTCGGGGGTAGTGACTTTTAGCCCTTTTGAGATGATGGTTAACTCTGGAGGAGAAAATGTCTCTGGAGCTAGTAAGACAGAAGCAGGAAAAAGACCCCAGTACTGATCATAGGAGCTGTGCAGACACGCAGTGAAGTGTAAGTCACTCTGTGAAATGTAGCATGTGTGTTGTAGGGAATTACCATCAAGGAAATACCATCAACACAGGACATCCAAGTAACAAATGGTGTGGTTTTGTTACTCTATTTTTGATCAACTCACTTCCTTCTAGTACAGTACTGCTCTGTATGTTGAGTAAAATGTATTAACGCTGGCCTTTTGTGTCCTGATATAGCTTTCGATTATTTTACCTAAAAGTACTGAAGTTAGACTCTTAGTCCTGTCATTCCCCCTCACTACCTGAGAGTACCATTGCTAAAAAAATCTTACACATTTGGAAAATGCCAGAAATTATAGTTTTACTTGACTGCTACTTACAGAAATGGAATTTTCTAGTTCACTAAACTAAAAACATGTCTAAATGAACACATATATTTATTCAGTATTTTTTTGAGACTGGGTAGTGTTACTGTAAAAGCTTGGTGAAACAGTTTACTTAAGGGTTCTGATGAGTTAGGCTTTTGCTACACTTCCTATTTTTTTAGCACAGAATTGTGCAGTAATTACAGTATATCAACATCTGAAGAACAGGCTGAGAGCAATTGCAGTTTTCCCTGTGGACTTGATAAAAAATTGAGAATCACTATCCAAAAAACTATATTACCTTTCTTTACATCTGCAGAATTTTCCTATCTATCCAAAATGTCAAAAGGAAATACCTTTGAATTTGTTTCTACTGCTTTTAATAATTTAAATCTCAGAAATATTTTTATAAATAAAACAAAAACTGTAGCAGAGTACTGAAACTTTAATGTTATCGTACAGTGGGCTCAGTCTAACATACTCTGTTTACACTGCTCTGCAGAAATTTTTATCTTATTGTGTTTCTTCTTGGGCAGTAGGGCAAAGAAGGCAAAGACAGAGTTTCTTCAGAAGCTCCTGCCCAGCCTCAAACTTCTTCCCAGGTTTTCCTCAGTTCAGTTATACCTTTATGTTTATTGTCAGGAGACTCTATGGCTTTGTTTCCCTCACCAGCTTTCAGTGTGCTACATGGACTGGAGTCCTATATATTTCTGGTTTTGCTGCATGCTCAAACCTAGTAAGTGTTTTTTTTCCAGAGTAACTAACAGTCTAACAGCTGTCCTCATGTTCCCAGTAGTATAACCTTGATCACTCATTTAGCATTTAATTTCCTTTGTAGACGCTACAAATCAAAAGCCATATTTCTGCTTTACACATCAGCAATGCCATCTTTTTTTCTTGTGCATGTTTGTAGAAGTCTGAATCGGCAAATCTGGTTGTTTAAAATAGCATGGCCTGCTTTATTTAGTCATTCTCCTCACTTTCAATTAGGAATTCTTATTTTTTATCACTACAAAATTATTCAACATTGTTTATGTGTTCCTGATCAATTGCAATATTTTTTTTTATCTTTTTAATTCCGTTATTTTCTGATCAACAGAATTGGGGAAAAAGGAATAGATTTCCAGCACTTAAAATGGTACACTAACTGTACAGACAGGCATATACATTTTTTGCCCATGCCATCAGTTTCTGAATTATATGTACACCCACATACACCGGTGGTTAACATTAAGTAAAATTAATATTAGGAATATATTCTCAATTACATATTCTTCTGAAGAGGTTGAGTTGTTTCATTTCTGTATTCACAAAGGTGATATGGGGGAAAGAAGCAAAATTATTTTTACAGTAGTAATTTAAGTTATGCTAAGGTATAAGCAGTAGGAATATCAGTCTTGTGATTAATGTAAAACTTAAAGAAAATGTTCATTTCCCTTATTCTAGTATTTCTCAGAGATAAATTGACTTTTTCAGAGACTGTTTAGGCTTCTGTTTGGATTTGCAGTGGATAAGATATAATTATTTAGTACAGCATATTAAACACCAGTAAATTGTTTTATTAACTATTTATTTCTTTAGAGCTGCAAACTTTGTTTACATGTAAATGTTTTAAAATCCAAAGTTTACCTCAGAGATAAAGAAATACAAAAGGGGGAAAATACTGTTTGTAAATAACTAGAAGATCCCTAGGCCCATGACATCTAAGTTTTCTTCCATATAATTTTCATTATGTTATTTTGATACTTGCCCAAATAGTGATTAAAATAGTGGTTTGGAATTTTTTTTTTTGAGAGCAGTGGACTAAAAGTTACATCTTTTAGCAGTGGATCAATCTAAAAGAATCAATAAATAGGAGAACTTATTTAGATAAATTTACACAGTATATTATTATCATGGTGCTTTTCTCTGTAAATTTTGAAGGCAGCAATTTGAAAGGAGTTAACTATAATATGCCTTACAGATATTTCATCTGAGTTATGCTTCCACATAGTTATGTGGAACATAGAGAATGAATTGTTCTTTTGAAGTATATTTTGAAGAAAATTCAGAGTGTTTTAAAAGGATGCTTTGTGGGGAGGTAAGAAACTAGTGTCATCTCTTCTTCTCTAACAATCACTATACTGTATAAGGCTTCTGTTTCTGTATTCGACTATAATTACTATTACTTAGGTGACAATGCATTTTTTAACTCACATTCTTATATTATGATTTTAGGTGTTTAAATATTTCTTCATTTCAAAGGAAATGGAGGGTAGCTTATTACACAGCTGTGGTCTTCTTTTGATTTCTGCTAACAGCCTTCTCATTTCCACCCCGCACTGAAAATAGGAAGGTTTGTTTAAAGCCCTCTCAATCACTCACAAAATAAACTTCCCCCCCTTTACAATACTTCATAAACATAGTCTTGCAGATATTACAAAAAATGAGAACTTCACTGGAGTAATAGTACAAGTGGTATTACTGAACTGTTTGATTGACAAGAATCATAGATTAATTCTTTTAGTGACAGCAATATTGTAGATATAAGCCACCGAAGGCACTTACATGTAAATATGATTTTATTATAGTTCTATGCAGTAGTTAGGACTGACTGTAGTCTTTTATGTATATTATGTTTATGAATACACAAATACTCAAATACTCCAAATTTTCCTAAATGCTACAAACATGAACAAAAACATCACCCTGAAACCCATTCACACTCACAAGAGACTTTTTAATTAACAGTCGCATCTGTGCAAGGATACTATATTTTGCAATGTTAGCAGCAACCTAAACCATATTATTAAATTTTGAAAAAGAGTACAAATCTCAGTAGACCTGTTTAACAATTCAAGAACTAGTCTGGAATGATACCTCTGGCCTCCTGAGTCTAGTTTGGAAATAGCTAAATTTTCCATAATGATGTCATTAAATATTTAATAGCATAATATTTTGAACACCTTTCCAACATAAATGACATTAAAATTTAACCTGTTTAAACTGTTAAAGGTTATCTGAGAAAATTCCATTAGAATACACATTCAAAGCCAATTAAAGATGCCTTGATATTAAGAGATGGCTTTTGTGAAGAAATTGAATTAATGTAAACAATAAAAAATTAAGATCAAAGAGAACAGGTAGATTCTTTCTGAAGTATTTCATAAGGTTATGGAGTAAAATTATGAAAAATATTTTATTTTGCAACATGGTACTATTGATCCTATATAGTCCTGATCAGAGTCTGGCTGCGATCCTAATTCAATCACTCAGTTAAATCATATTAGATGTTGTAAATATTCATCAGGCTGTGAAGATATATTACCATTTTAAGATAGGGCAAGTATTCATTATATGGAAAAAAGGTCTAAAATATTACAACAAAATAAAACTTAAAATATAAATAAAAATACTTTTTCTTATGTTCTGGCCATAAATTATCCCCTTGTTTCTGCTTCTACCAACAGATATTCTAAAGGGACTCTGTGACTACAGCTTGGATTTTGTCTTCATTTTTTTTATACCAATTTTCTTTGCTACTCCATCAAGGTCCTGTAGGCAATAGGCAACGAGAATGCACACAAAATCTTACTGGAATAGTAATTTCTTCAGTATTAGCAGAGTAAGCAAAAAACATATCTCATGTATCTAGTATCTGCCTTTACTGGGTTGACTTCTGATTATGATCACCAGCATCTCCATATAATGGTATAGTATTCCACAGAATGGACAGAAACAATGAGAAGTCACGCATCAGCAGTGAGGAAGAAACATAACCATTCAATTGCAAGAGGCTGAAGGCAGCCTTTTGATTCAGCATAGGCAACATTCTTCAGGACTTTAAAGACCTGCATCAGTTTGCAAATGCGACCTTCATACTGAGCTCAAACACTTCATGTTTAATTTTAAGTAAAAAGTGCAAATCTTACAGCAGAACTCATTCTCTTTTAGAGTTTTGCTCATGGAGGAGCAATAGAAATGCTGGAGACTTGACTATGTTTTGTTTCTTATTTGAGGTGTGGTATTACCAGCTTAAAAGCTGATAGTGGTCAATTAAGGCAGCAACAAAAGCAAACCTTTGTGACATTTTTGTTCAGTAAGATTAGTATTCTATAGCTCTCATTCTCCAAATATTTCTGTATAAAATCAATCTAAACAACTGTATTGACTTCAGTGGGGTTGTTCATGCATACAGTTGGCAGAACTGGGTTTTATTATGAAATCTGTAATGTAGCCCAGGATTCATGATGTTAGGTGTTATGGAGAATGTTGTAGTCATTCCTCTGAGAGAAAAACATTGTATACTACATTCATTTTTGTTTTAAACAAAAAGTGTGAAAGGAATCACAGACAATGTATCATACTCACTGTGGTACCAAATGATGAACTTTTTGAAGCTCAGATAAAATAATTCCATTTAATTGGAAAATTGGTCACAACTTTGAATTGTCTAATCTACTGTTGTCTTTAACTTAACAGGAGGAAAGCAAACGGAGGTTGTGAGACTTCCTTCTACTAAAAAATATACAGTACAGTTGAAATTCATTCATTATATCTCCTTGTATGAAAATGAGCAGCCACTCATTTGGAATGGATGACAGAGACTATGATGAAGAGCATAGCTATTGGGCTAGTACTAACACTGGGTTTACAATTGCTCAGTAGGTGGAGATGTATGAAATAGCACTCGAGGAGCCTGTTTATGTATGCGGCTGTTTAAGGTCATCTTCACTGAGAATATCCAGCTTCAACAGTTTTGATTTTAACTACAACAGCATTTTGTTTTCCTTTCATGCACTTTAATTTGATGAAATGATAAACATTCCTATAATTCCTTGGATGTTTGAATATGTAACACACTTAAGAATTGAGCACTGGCAGAATATCTTGTAAAATTTGTAAGGTTCATGAGACATTTGAGTGATTTCAAATGGTAGAATGACAAGACCTTGCCTCCCATTGATAGAACCTCTTAAGAGCTCTTTCCTTTTATCCTTAGTTGTTTGGGGGTTTTTTTGCTAAGGATGTGTGTCCTGTAACAGGATTCCTTTTCCATGGTGAAACAATAGTTCTCTATGGATAACTTTCTCTGTTTTGCACTTTATTTGATAAATAGAATACAAAAAAAAAAAAGTAGAAGCGTTATAGCAGATTCTGATTATGAACTGTCTCTAGATTTTTAGAAGAGGATCATCTCCACATCAAATCAGCTTTAATGTCCGTCACTTCACATCATAAAGTTTCTTTACTTTTCAGTTATTTATTTTCTGACTGACAATCACCTTTCTGCAGCACTTATCTCCTTGAACCATCTTCCCATTTCTTAATGGGTAGTTTCTCTTCTGTACCCTCTTCTCCCAACGACACTTTATCTCATTCACTTCAGACTTTCCAGAAATAAATATATTTAAGGCAAAACTTGAGGGACGATAGAGCAGTTTTAGTAGAGTTCAGAGCCTGTCAAAATTCAGGCTTTTAATTGGATTCCAACTTGGAGCAATAATATGAAGAATCTAGTCTGTTCTCCCCAAAGTACTATTTTAATCATAATTGAAGCAATCATTTACTCTGCTAGGGCCTGATTCTTCAAAAATTATTGATTGCGGTAAGCACTACTCATGACAGTCTCTGCCAGATTTGATGTTTAGCATGAGAGCTTGCCTCTAGCTGTAATTCTTTCCATTCCTCTCTCTCTTTTTCCTGTTTTTCTTAAGAAAATATTTTCATCTGCATGCGCAACCACCATCTTCACATCTAACTTTTTACATATATCTCTTGTAAGTAATTTTCCACTATCCAACCTGGTCTTTCTAATTTTTTATTTATTTTATTTTTTAATATGAATGGCTTTTATTGTCCCAAGTTAACTTCTACCTTAAACTGAATTCTGAGACAGTAAAAAATTGAACTCTTCTTTCATTAAGTAAACTCCTTTGTATTTATAACCAGTGGTATTAATAATTTATTAGATAACATGTCATATTTTAGTCCACAAGAAACATAATTAGTTTCACATGGGGGATCAGCATGGGTCTCGCCTAAGGGAAGCTTGATTATTTGAACAAGACAGAAGACCTATTGATTTAATGTTCAGGACTCCAACAATTTCTCTACAGCATGATATTGAAACATTGTGTGAAGCTCAACATTAAACTGAACACTAATCTTAGAATTAACCAGTAGGCACAGGAAAAAAATGCAGGATCTTAATTACCTCATCAGTTATGTAAGCATGGTGCTTATTCACTTCTGTAGAAGTCATATATGTAGAAGCAGACAGATGACATGGGGTTTTAATTTTGTTTTTTCATTGTATCTTTACTAACTCTTTTTAATGTTGAACTAAAATTTTGTGAAGAAAGGAGCTTTGGCAATACTGATGAGTAGGAGAAAACATTTGTGATGTTTTGCAATGATTTGACAATTTTGCGAAGAACTAAAATATTTTAAAGGACAGTTTAGATTTGGTTATATTTTATTATTTTCAATGTTTAAAGCAGGACAGATTCCTTCATTTTCTAGAGAGTAGCAGAAAGTATATGTTCATATGCATAAGTCTCCAACTCTCAGAATTACTCAACAGAATTATTCGTTATTACTTTCCTCCCGACCCGGGTATTCCTATAGCTACTATTGTAAAGCTGTAAAACAGACATGTGACTACCCAAATCCCAAATGCAAAAGGTGGTGGAAGGGGTCTATATCTCCTCTTTCTTCTGTTTCTTTTTAGTCCTGAGGTTAGAATGATGGAAGTAAGGAGAATGGGGATTGCAGCTTTAATAACTATTATATGTAGGCAACTTTACCATACCACATTGTGGAGTTACTAGAATGAGACTGCACTTAATTTGGCTTTTGAATAACATTCGATTGACAGATTGTACCTACATTCATTTTGCTGTTTCTTCCTGCATCTTGGAGAAGATAAATACCCAGAGGTAAATAAAAATACTGATTTCTTCTTTCAGCCAACTCAGCCTCAACGATTTGCTCTTTATGAATGGAACTCTACACATGATTTCTTAAATAATTGATTAACACATGCTGGTTTTAGCAACTGCTTCTTCACACTACAACTTGTTAATTCATAAATTGGTTCATTGAGTCTAGTACGATGGAGCCATGTTGATCATATCATCTCTTGAAAGAACACAATGATCCACACCATCAATCTCAAGACTTCTTCCTCTCCTCTTCTTGTGCTGGAATTCAGTGTCCACCAAGATTCTGTAAAAAAATGATTCAGACCTTTTTCATAGATCTAGGCACTACCGTTAGCATTGCAGGCAGTAAATTACAGTCTGCTATCAGATTGACTAATGGATGTACTGCTAAACCATCTGGCATGCTTCTATTAAAAAGGAGCTGCTTTTTTTTTCAGATGGAAAAGCCTTTCAGAAAAGTTTATCCATCATAGCTGAGCTCACTGCATCTTGAGTTCCTAACTATTGTATACTTATTCTTTTCACATTTTTTATATTACTGTTCCTAAACCCAGTAACTCTTTATTTTTTATCTTTTGAACACACTTCTTCGAATATGCAACTAAAGAGGGAAACTTTTAAGTAAAGTTTAGGTATACAATTTCATGTGGACAGCTATCACAGAACATGAGTCAATGTACTCGTTCCTTTCCCTCTGTTGGTGATCAACTTGCTCAGTCAGTGTGGCCTTAAAGTCCAAGCATTGTGATGTACTAAGAAGAGATATCAAACATGAGGACATTGCTTTATGCAAATTCATTTAAAAAATATTTTAGTACTCCCCGATTTTATCAGACCTTGTTTTTCCAACTGTGTAATAACAGGTAACCTCTTGTATTGTATATTTGAAAACCTCCATACTCTAAACAATAAAATATGTATCTTCATGCATTTCATAAAAACTTAGACTAACAATTTAGTAGCTGTTTGAAGAGAAAAATTATTTCAAGTCAGAGACAACCCAAGACTAAGGAAGATGGAAACAAAGAGAATTTGTTTCTTCTAAACTATGACTCTGGACATAGGTTTTAAGTAAAAGCTTCTAACCTAGACACACAGAGATGTTGGTTCTTTGGTTGCTTTGAAGATACAGAGGGACAAAAACCTATAAAACAAAACAATCTAATTAAGATTTTAAAAGTCAAGAAGAAACAAGGCACATTGCATCAACCATGATAGAACTGTCTAAAGCTTGGATTTTTATTTACTGGGTTAGTATTTATTAATGAATACAACACTTTGGCTATGCCATACACTGTAAATGTGCTATTTGTAAGATATTACAAAATAGCTTCTTTCCTAGACTAGGTGACATCTGTCAGAGCAGCAGAAGACAGTCTGTCGGTGTGTTTTGGAATTCATTCATACAAGTACATATCTTTGTGCTTCCTGACTTCCCAACTGTAATTGTGACTAAAAGTGCTATGAAATTATGTTCAGATAATCATTAAAATAGTTATCTCAGCCAGCAAGTCCTGTATTATCTTTGTATATGAATAGTGGCACCATTTCAGATTTCCAGTCAAAGATTACTTATGAACAGACGTTACTGGAAAAGGTTAACAATGATGTTTCACATCTATATATGAGCTGTGTGTTAGTGGCCATGGCAATGCAGCTACATATGCACAAGATATCTTCAAAACCCAGTTTTATATTGCCTAGATCTACCAAACTCTTACGGTTTTATGCCCATTCAAGAAAGTGTCTCAAGGGTTTTTCAAGGATGAGATACACAGTACCTTTCCTCAGCAGCAAGTTCACAGGAGAGAGATCTCCAAAAAAGAGTATTAGTGGATTAGGAAGCTGTGTAAAACTTTGGTGTGGCCTAAAATATGGAATACTAAACACACAGAAGAATTCTTCACAATAAGTTTTGTATTTTGTGTTAAGTTTGTTCTACTGGATGGAAATCTTCGTGTACCGCTATGCTACCACACTGTTACAAATAAAAATGCATGAAATTACCAGTGATTGTACACAGTGGGTGCCAACACAGATATAAAGAAATACTTTTTTTTTTCCATTTTGATTATATAAAATGTAGCTAAGCCTGCTGTAAGAAGGAAATACAAAGATGAATAGCCATTTCTAAGAACAGCACATATTTTCCCCTTCTTGTCTTACAATGCAGAATTGTTATAGCACTATTTT
Organism: Egretta garzetta; assembly: GCF_000687185.1. NCBI lineage: Eukaryota > Metazoa > Chordata > Aves > Pelecaniformes > Ardeidae > Egretta > Egretta garzetta. The sequence continues at coordinate 1,798,525 of NW_009260268.1, read as the reverse complement.
TCTAGTGGAACAGATATTTTCATGGGATTCTTGCACTAGGCAACCAATTCTTTATTTTGGCAATGCCAAAACCACCTAGTTCCAAAAGCTTTTTGAACCACCTCATCTATGCGATAGCACTCAATACTGACTCTACATGTGTTGCTTAAACATTCTCTGAATTTTGTTAAGGCAAAGTTTGTGAACAAAATTAAAATATAACTCACACTTCCTAATATATATCTTCTAAGCAGTGAATAATTTCATGTGTTGAGCTACAAAAGGGGGGAAAAATATTGTTGTAGCATAGACTAAAAAGGTTTTACTTTCCATTACTACAATACTCTATTTCCTTAGTTGCAGAATACACGGGTCTTAAAATAGATTAGGTTTCAGATTTGGCAGTTGCACTGTACCTGTGTTGTTGTGATGGTTGCTACTGGTTTGGTTCCTTTTTTTTCTTATGGGAACATAGAATAAGAAAAGGAGGAATAGTGCTTGAAACAAGCTGAAAGATGGAGAAATTCCAGATGTGAACAGTAGCATATGCTTGGAAAGAAAAGGTTCAGAATACTGAAAGGTGTGAGTACAGCACAGTACAGAGCTGGAAGCCCAAAGATGCAGCATTGTTGCTGAGAGAAGAACATAACAGAGAGACAGGCCTCAGTTATGATGGAAATAAAAGTGCCGAAGAACAAGGGACAATTCCGGAAAGTTTTCTGAAACTCAGGAAAGCAGCAAATTAGCCAAAATCAGGCCTTGAAAAAAAGGACCTCCCTGGAAGTATACAAGTTTAAACTCTTTTTTTCCTGTTCTGTTTTTCCAAATTCTTTCAAATTAACTTTTGAAATATATGTAATATTCTAGGTCATATTTGCATGTCATCTGATTTCTTCAGGTGTAAAATCCTCTTAGTTTTTTTTTTTTTAATATTTAATACAGAGAAAAGTTCTCTCAGCTCTGGCCATCACCAGGGACTTCCATCCTTTCATTACAATAATGGACTGATGTCTATTTTGATGTTTATGATGTTGTATCTTGTCTGATTTACAAATCAGTAATAAACAGCAGGCAAGTTTCCTGTGTTTGCTTGAAGTATGGTTGCTTTTTATGTTTATTTAAAATTAAAACTTATTATAGGGGAAGTTTTCATGTTAAGAGCTGACTGTTACCTTAATACTTATGAAATGATACTGTAGTTTTAGCAGATTAACAGCTTAATAATATTTGAATAACTTTCAAGAAATATCTTCACATAGCTGGAAAGACACTATACTAATTGCAATAATATCTAAACCAAGAAGAAAAGGTCAAAACTGCTTCTAGGATTAATGATGCTGGAGGGAGGTGTTTGCATTTCAGTGAATCCAGGAACCGTTATACAAAGAAATAACTGTATTAAAAGAACAAAACCAGCAATGCCTTCACTGCTATGCTTTTCAGACTAAAATTATCTCCTTTAAATGGAACCTGACATAGAGAACATTTTGAACATATACCAAAACTAAACCTTACCTTCTGCATTTGGTAAGCATGTACAGTTTGTCAGCAAGGTACAAAAAAAGAAAGAAAAGTAAATATTTTCAAATTAAATCTTGGCATAAGCAGATCACAGGGTGGGGGGGGGTGTTTCTTTTTTTGTTGTTGTTGTTGCTTAGGGCTGGCTAACTATTTTCTATTTTGTATTTTGTAAACTTACATTTTTTACTGCTTTTTCCTTACTGGCTTTTGTATGCAAAAACTTTTCAGGGTAAATGATTTAAAGAGAACTTCATTGTTTTGGTGTGGCATTCTTAAAGTTGAATGTAGAAACACATTCCAAACAGTATACCTATGTATTATTTGGGGGAGGGACAGTGGGTGGTGTAAAAGGCATTCATGTGTCTGTGTGTGTGTAAAAGACAACAAGAAAACACTCATCTTAGAGGCATGGGCAAGTGTGAGGCTATACCCGTAAGGTGAGGTATGTGAGAAAGTACCCTTTTGCCAGATTTGGCCAGGAAAGCTTCCTAACAGAAAATAAAATGCAAAGAGCATAAATATTAAATGAATCTACAAAAAGAAGTTGTTGGTCCATTTTAGGTTTTGAAAATAATCCAGTTGCTGTAATTATAAGAGTAAGAGGTAATTTAGGGAGTATCAGTTTATCTCTAATTCACTTCTCTGATTTCTTTTTCCCAGTTTCACTTTTAAGCTTTATTCATGAAATGTCTCTTTCTTTTAATATACCTGTGTGTCTTTGTATATATATGCATATAGTCAGGAACATTAGTGTGTGTTATCTCCAATAAAAATGTATATTTCACAAGTACATAGTAGTATGGCAACCCTCTTGCTGGATTTTCTCCTCCTAGAAATGAATTCCCAGGTTGACAGAGATTCTGGAAAGATGATAGAACAAACAATACAGTAGTTCATGATCTTTATTTTCTTTTCCCAAAAGCACATTTTTAACTCACATGCTGTTTCTCTTGAAATATTCTACTACTTTAACAAAACATAAAATGAATAGTAGCCTTTGGAAAAAAATGTCCAAAGTCACATTGTGATTTGAAAGTACAGCACTTAAAGCATTACTAGATCAAATACTTGATCTCTTCCTGCCTCTAATTTCATCCTGGTACTTTATAGTCTGAGGAAATTGAAATTCTACTGATACATTCATTCACCTATTGCAAGTAGATAAGATGCCTAATAGAAGATTACATAATAGCATTATCTTTAAAATATTTTTAGTTTAAATAAATACAGTGCCCCACTCAAGTTAGAAGAACTAGAAAAACAAGTGGAAATACTTCCAAGGAAATGAAGAACCAGATTTTGCAAAAAAAAGGAAGTCACCCAAGATTAACATCTAGCAACATTTTTAAATTACCCACTTTAAATTAAACCCACCTGTGAAGTTCAGCACTGCATTAGCTGACTCTCAGGCATCCATTTTCCAAAAAAGAAATCTCTAAATCCAGGTTAGGGTTCCAAATGTTCTAGACTGTTCATGCAGAGAGCTATGAGTCCTCACAATACAATTCTTGCTCAAAGCCCGTGCATTAAATGTCTAAGCCGTCTTATCTGGAAACATGAACATGTGTTAGGTGGAGGAGGCTTTCTATTTCACTTTCCTGTGGCTGACTTCATTGCCTTGCAAGACCTTGTAAGGAGTTGTTACATTAGCTCAGAATTCATATAGCTTCATGGGGCTTGTTGTAAATCTGTTCCTTCCACAAGAAAGCAGAAAGTCACTGTTTTAAAGATTTTGAGGGATGGTAGTGCAACTTACCCTTTTGTAGAACAAGCTGGTGTTAGGCCATTCTCACACGCACTTCAGTGCCCTTCTCTGTGTTAGGATGTTAAAAAAACAGTCTGTCATTTCCTAGGAGAGTACCTAATGATTAGACTTCAGGTGATTTTCCTCTCAAAGCCGTGTCACTGTGCAGAAATAATTTAAGACTCATCAGACCATAACTCTCTAGCTCCCTGAGAAGGGCACTTACCTGAGAGAAAGCTAGACTTTGATTTGGATTTCTCTCCCAAGCTAGTTTGTGCGATTTTTTATCAAATAAATAGACATTTGATAAAAGACTGAATTTGAAAGATCAAAAGCTGAGACTCTTACAATGAGGCCAAGAGGGCCCCCCCCCACCCTAGCTAGACTAAGGCAGGTTAGCTAGGGTCCCTGCTGCTGAGCAGCTGAAGGCATTGCAGCTGGGGAGATGGCAGCTGTTAGTCTGTGCTGTCTAAAGCTGAGGAAAACAGTGAATTCAGGTTGTCTTCTACCAGGTCAAATTTTCTACAGAATTTTGTGTCAAGAAAAGAAGATGATGCCCACATAGTTTCTCCTAATCTGTTTTGGGGTTTTTTTTTCAGTACAAGTATTTTAGCCGTATATTTTGTCCAGAGTTCAGCGTTTGGAGTTGTTTTCAGACCAGGCTAACTGCTTCAACAGAGGGAAAGAAGGAAGTCTGCCTACTTTGAAAATCACAATTCTCCAAAAACTGGGCTTTTAAGACAGGAAAGGGATCACTGTATACTGTCCTTGGGAAGCATTACTAGATAAATCTTGAAACAGATCTTGTGGATGTTTAGACCATAACATTTTCCTCTTTAAGTACTGTTAAAATACCTAACTCCTTTCCGTGGGTATTGGGCTACATACGTACTTTCATTTGACTTCAGCAATATCCAAGGGCATTTCAGAGAGAAAAAATTTGTCCCAGCTACACACATATTTCTTATAATTCAATGAAGATAGTGTAACTACTTCTTACTATCAGTATGGTAGCAGGGGTACGCTGAGATTTCTTTATAAATGATTTTGTTGTTTATATTTAAATAAGTAATATGACTGCAATTAGGCATATTAACTTCCACAATATTTGAATAATTCCATTTTCCACTTAGACTATTCAATAACTGTAGCTGCACACAGCTTATATCTGCAGAATGCAATGGCTTCCTTCCAAGTTATGCCTGCGTTTTCCTGTAGGACAGTAGATGAAGTGAACAAGCAATGCCTAGAGGCAACAACATGGAGTCAGAACATACTAAAGATGCCCTACAGAAGCAGTTAAGTAACCTTAGATACCATTATGTACAAAAAAGCTTATTCTAAAACTTTTCAGAAACCTTTTTATAAACCTTATCTTCAAATGTATGATCTGACCCTTATCAGAAAAACTGACAAGCTATCATTTAGACACAACATTTATGAGAATAGTATTACTTGTTGATCTAATATCTTTGTACCTGCGAAATAAATAACTAAGGGAAAGAAAAATCTGGAAAGCAGAAAGTCGTTCATTCCGCATTAAGTAAGAAATATGCCTTTCTCTGTGATGAAAAAAGGTGGGTCTTATGCACAGCACAATCCTAGCTATAAATAAATAAAACTGAAAGATTCTGAAACTGATGTAATAACAGTGTTTTATTACCATAAGTGTTAAGTAAGTCCCACTTTTTTTTTTTCTTGGTTGTAACCACCATCAAGAAGCTGTTATTACACCAATCATAATTAGTCCTTAATTTTGCCTGCAATGTTCTTGGCCCAAAGTTACCAGTGGCATCAAAATTTTGGTTATTAAGATGAAGTTCATAAAACCAATCTCTTTCCATCCAGAGAGTTTTAAAAGCAACAGCCAAATATAAGACGTGAAATCATGATTCAGGAAGTGGGGATCCTCCTGTCTGAAGACTATAGTATACTCTACCAGAAGAGTTAAAATGCCGCTACTGTACTTTAGGATTTTATGGTTACTGCCACAAGTACAGAAATTAGGGTAGCCTGTGCTCTGGAGACTCCAAGAATTGCAGTCTGTCTCCAGGCTGAAGGAGGTCAACAGCAGAGAGGATCTTTCTGCACTCCAGCAATCTGCCACTGCAATAATTTCAAGACAAGGCTTTGGATCAGATACCTCTAGGCACAGTATGGCCCTAAAATATTCATTCATAGTAACAAAATTGCTATTTTGCATGTTTCTTTTTTTTATTTATGGGTAAACTGTCTCAAGCTAGAATGTTCAAAATAGAGGCACCTGAAATCACACACACAAATCCTAAAGCATAGAGCACTCTTAACTACAGTAAATTCAAAAAAGTAGCAATATATTTGTAAATTTGTTTGGAATTCTAACTGTTAATGAAAGTGCTTATTTCCCCCATACCTGTCTAGCTATTAAAAACACACTTCAGGACATAAACCCAACAGCAAAGAGCATAAAGAACAGTAATTACAACTATTAGGTATGTCTCAGTTTGCCTCTTCATTTCCAGGTCTACAGAAAGCTCCCACTGTGGAGGAGTGCTTGGGTGAAAAGCTAGGTAATACACAACTGGATTACAATGAGAACATAATGTTTCATATTGCCTTAAAACATTAACACCTCTTTTTCCTATGAAATGCCATACCATGGAAGGGTCACCATATAGCTGGTTCTCTTTCTAGAATTTTTTATGAATTTGCATATCATGTTATAAGAAGAAATTATTATCTTGTCTGATGTGCCGTTGATCTACATTTTCAAAAAGTGTTTCTTGAGATAGGAACATACCTTTTTTTGGTCATCATTTATAAGCTTTTTTATTGTAACTTCCTGGACAAATGTGCAATTAATGTGTTTGGTTGTGACAATTCTAGGTGAAATAACAGGGCACAAAAACATACATACTAAGATAAATATTTTGTGATGATTGAAAGGAATATTATGTTGTTATGTACTATATGTAATCAAACATAGAAACAATCTTAACCTGTCAGCTTGAGATAACTAGAATCCATTGAAGTAGTTCTCTTCAAACAGTTGTCTCCAACAAAACCTCTTTTTTGTCAGGAGAAAGCAATTTTCCTTTTTGTATTTTAAAAAGTCTACAAAAATACATATAAATAAATATTTAAAAGCCTTATTTTTTTCACTCTCTTGACAAGAAACAACTAATTTTCAATAGGAATGAAAAAATGTTCATCTTAATACAGTTTTAGCACTAGACAAAACAAACAAACAAACAAACAAACAAAAATCCCAACCAGGAAATATGATAAAGTAAATAAACAATTTTTAAAAAATGCAAAAATGTCATTATTACTAAGTAAGGGAAAATGTTTGGGAGATTTTCTTTTTTTTAATTTGATTGGGTTTTTTATCCTGTGGGAAGCAGGGTGTGAACAACAAAAGTAGGGAAATGCTGTGTTAAAGTTTCTTAGCATGTTCTTAATAGTAAAACTTGAAAAGCATTAAAAAATTGTGGATATGTGTTTTTCCATACTGAGTTTAATTTCCCACCCACTTCAAAATTATTTTGATAATAAGTAAAAATAAAAAAAAAAATAAAAGTGAGGCTATAAAGTATTATCTGAGTGCTCTTCAGCACAAAATGCTGTGGAAAATATTCCCATTACCTGGGAAATAAGTGAAAAAAAAAATTAGAAAACAGAGAAGTGACATTTTTATTACCTATTTTGCTTTTTTGCACATCAGATATCTTCGAGGCAGTCAAAAGACTTCTGTTTCTTTCTTGTTGCTTTTTTAGCAACAAATAAAAGTAGCTGTGGTATATTTAGCTATCAGCCATTCTTGTAGCCTTCTGTGTTTAGTTTCAGCTTTTGTGTGTTTTTATTCCATTTTGAAAAAAGCTGGAGAGTGATTTCTTACTGAAAAATGAAAGAATCTGAAGAAGGCAAAAAAACCCCATACTACCTGCAAAGTGTAAGTTGACTGGACTTTTTTTGAAATAAGCACACCTTATTAGAAGATAAAATTTTTTAAAAGATGCATTAGGCTGAAACAAAATGCATACAGCATGTACATTTGGTCTCTGTATCCACAGGAAGCCTTATATAAATTAATCGTGTAGCTTATTCTAATAAAGCTGATTGAGCGGTTAATGACAACTATCATCAATATTAGATTTGGTTTGTTTACATGACTTAAGACCACCATACACATTGTGTAGCGATATGTTTAACTGGCAGCCTTAGGTGGACGATAGACCCAAAATGATATCACATATATATCAGCTATTAAACCGAAGTTTCAGTGGGATCTGAGAGATCCAAACATTTATTTAGGCACGTAGATTTAACGTGGAGGCATTCTCAGAGAAGTAACCTGCCTGTTACCGCTACTTATCTTCCATTTCATTAAGAGCTGATGGCAATTATTGAATGAAGGAAAAGAGAATTTTTAGAATGGCTTTAGCTATTTCTTAGGTATTTAGATGTCATCTTCTGGAGAACTGATAACACTTCATGAATAAATCTATGATTTTGTAATACTTAGTATAATATCTTTCTGACAGACTTTATTACTGTTGGCACTGAATCAAATAGGAATGATCTGGCCTTACCATTTCTTTGCTCCTGTCCTAACAGTTTGTTCCCCCTGCTTTTCAAGATATTGCACCACAAAATTCATGAAAGCTGTACTGCTACTGCTCACATATCCTTTAAAGCTGGATCTACTGTTCAGACTGAAGTGACAGAGTATGTACTTTGAATCATAATGTAATAAAGTTAATAAAGTCTGTTCTACTCATACAAGACCTAACTATTGGTGTAGAAGGTCACTGTACACTCAAAGCCCGTCTTTTCTAGTGGAGTCTGGAGGAGTACTAATAAGAACTGGGATTGCTGTGTCTCATCACTGCTCTTATATTCTACCTGAGGGACATTATATCAAGGAATTCAGCCAAGATAGGATTTTGTGTGCATGCATTGTATATGTAGTGGCAAAAAGTATAAATTAATTCAGTTATACAATATTCAGAGAAGCAATAACACAGCTAATGTTGAAAAGGAAAACACAATACTCTGCGTTGAACAACACTCCATGGCAGCTCACTCCAGTGACCATATTACCCATATAATTCTGCCAAGGTCAGTGAGAGCTTGAGCTACCTGCTACATAAATACTGGAAATGCAAGTTAAACTTTCTCCTGGGTCAACATAACTTGCCTGCTGTCCTTTTTATGTTAGATCTTGATTTTGATCTGTGAATGAAGATTCCTATGCTATAGCGCTTTCCCCTTTTGCTGCATCTGTGGGTCAGTTTCAGCTTGTACCTTGCCTCACATCATGGAGATCAGTCTATGCTTCATGCTCCATAACAAAAGCAAACCCAAAAATCCCCAAACTTTGCTGTACTGGTGAATGTAAAGTTGATAATGAATACAGTGCACGTTTTACACTGGGGACATTGAGAAGGTGGTTATGAAACTGGCTTGCTCTGTTCAAGCACAGGAGAAACCCACCATCGCTTGCATTTTCCTCCAGCAGACTTATATCTTTCCTTACAGAAAGTGTGCAAGCTTACTGTCCTGTAGCCTAGCATCCATTCATTGTCTCTCTGGATACAGAATTGTTTTTTTTCTCTGGATACTTGGGTTTGTTTGGAAGGTTTGACAGAAGAAAAGATGGCTGCCATCACCACTTGGCATCTCAGAAGACAAGACAGTGATTCTCTTCCTGAACTCTACCAATACCTGGTGGCAGGCTCTAGTGCTTGTCATCTGACTCCTGGGGGCTGGTTTCTATCTGCCAGTTGCTTAGAGAGAGGCGAGAACCTTCTTCAGCCTAGGAAAACATCCCATTTTCTCTGTGTTGCCTTTCCTGTATGAGTGAGAATTAGAAAAACTGGCATCTAGGAAAAAGATATATGTTTGAGTTTCTCTTGTATGCACTTAGGAGTGGAATCGCCTGGAATTCAGACACAGCTTGAAAGTGATCATCATATTTGGGGGCGTGTATGGGCAATGTGAAATAATAGGAGTGATAGAAGGTATCTTACAAGAAAACATCACAGTGGCCTTCAGCCACAGAAATCACAGCAGTTTTTGTAGAGTGGGTGTGAGAGCTGCCTTTCTTGATGCTGACATTTTGCAGAGCCCAACTGAGAAATAATGGCCTGCTGAAGAAGTTACATTAACACTTTCCTTTACTGGCCTGCACCAGCACTGTCATAGAGAAGGGTGTCAGACAAAGGGGGTTTAAAAAAATAATCTTAGAAGCATTAACATTGCACAGGTGAAATGAGAAATATATAAATAAACATTGGAAAAGCATTCTCAAGTATCAGCTCCTCTATCTGCAGGTCAAATGTGAACAATGTACACAAGTTTTTTAGAGTTCAATTTTCAAATGTTTTTTCATTGTATTACATCTCTGAAAACATCTGCAGTTCACTAGAGAACAGAATATCATCAAGGTCACTTGCTCAGTTTAATTAATATCTGTTAATATTCTCCTACTAACTTTTTATCACTCAATACGGTCCTCATAGACACTGAGATACTTGATACAAAGGTCATTCCATTTTGAAATTTTTGGCATATTTTAGTATATTGAGTGTTCCTGTGGCTCAAATAATTGAATGTGGCCTGTAAGCTTAACGGGAATGCAAACTGCAGCATCCTGGCTTGTTTCTAATCAGCGTTAGAGATGTGCCAAACTGTCAACAGCTCATGAGCAATATGAACACTATAGTTCTTCACACCCCTTTGAGTTCATATCAATCATTTGAAAATAACATTTTTTTTCAGAATGAGCTGTCACTATCAATTTGAATAGTGGCTGTTCAGCTGGAATCTGTCCAATTTTTCAGCAAGCCATTTGGTATATTACATCATGAAGAAAACAACTTGCAAAAGCAGATCTTTTCATGATGTTTGTAGGGCAGAAATGTATACTTAAAAGTTCCAAGCTTCTTTTGCCAGGTGATTCTCAGCTTTCATCTGTACAATCTAAAGAAGATGATTCAAAGAAAAGAGACTTCTGAGACTTTGTCTAATATATTATGATATATAGAACTTTACATACTTTTTTTTCAGTATATAGTGTCTTGGGAGAAGTAGGAGGGCAAAGATCAGATAAAATAAGAACTCTGTGAAATGGTATATATTTCTTTATCTTGTACAATAAATAGTCTGTATATTATTTAAAAAATCAATTTAGCAGATACTTCCCCCTGAAGAAAAAAAACATAAAGTCATTACTGGTCATTGAACTTCTATATTTCTGCACATATTTCATATTTGAGGAAATTTAATATATTTTAATCAATTTAAGGCAAAATGGGACTTTTTTCTGCTCTTTGCTTAATCACAGGTGCCTTTTCCTGCTTTAATATTCCTGATTCTAGTGTGTGATAATAGTTACTGACTCCTAGAACAGAATAGGAAGAGTAAAATAATTTATCTTTGAAACATGTCAGGACAGACCATTTAATACCTCTCCAAGATGCGTACTAACAAAAGTGATTCAACTGATGGCTTTTCTCATAAAAATTACATTTCTTCCTTTTTCTGTGTCTTAGACAACTAGCTTCTAGGTTTTACTAACAGGCTTTCATTGACTTCTATGGCGCTTCAGAAATAAATCATAAGCATGCACAACTCTTCCTCCTTTCTCAGCAGAGGAACAGTGATTTGGACAACAGCAGGAAGCTGTTGAGACTTTCTATCCACCCTCATTTCATTTTGTTCAGCTAACTAATCTTGGGAGGCTGGGAGAATAGCCAGATGAGAAAGGAAATGTTTCAAGGACATCAAAACTATGACTGTTCGTTCCCTGGATATCTCATGTATACCTCAGCTAATGTCTGACTAACTGATTTGATCTTTTTTGTTACCAAATTGTTCTCAAAATCTGAAGAAAATGCAGCAATAAGTATTGTACGTCTTTCTGATATTCCTTAAAAAAAAAAAAAAAAAAAAGACAAAAGGAAAAGGGAAAAAAAAGGAAAAAGACAAAAGGAATAGGGGAAAAAAAAAGATGAAGGAAGGGGAAGGAAGGGGAAGGGAAGGGGAAGGGAAGGGGAAGGGAAGGGAAGGGAAGGGCAGGGAAGGGAAGGGAAGGGAAGGGAAGGGAAGGGAAGGGAAGCTACCCATTTGACTACTAAAATTTCAATTAACTACAGAACCTCATAGGATATTACTGCATTTTCAATAAAATTCTAGCTAGGGTTATATGAATTTGTGGAAAGTGTATTATACTTAGGTATCATCTTTCAATAAGCAATCTAGGACTTTATTATGCTTTACTTGTAAATTCCAATTGAGCTTCATGCTGTACTTCTTATTCTGATTGGGTAAATATGAGATTGGAGCTTTTTATTGTGTCTATGCCAATATTTAATTTTCTAGTCATGTTGACCATGATGTCAAGGTTTACTGTGCAGTTATTATGTTTCTCTTTGAGTGGAACATAAAAATGAATACATGAGAAATGATCATATTAGAAACTTCTCCTAAGCAAAACTATGAAGCACCCAGATCTATTGAAATACAAATGTTGCACCTATTGTTAGAGTATATCACCAAGCTGTAATCCATTTTTTTATCTGGTTTTGAAAGTGGGAGCTTCAAAAGAAATGTAGAAAACAAGGTATGTGATAAAGCACACTAATTAATCAGGTTTTCAGATATAAGGATGTGAACGTACGTGCATAATAAGAGTATCTTTTCTCCTCCCAGATCTGTTCTCTGTGCTTATGAAAATTTCTTCATATATTCATGCTAATTTATTATTGAATTTATAGCATTTTGCTATGTTTTCAATAAATATACCAGTGATTACCGAGTGTGACACCTTAAGGCAAACCCCCCCCTGCATTCCAGCTATTAGATATGATTTGTGTATCATCCATTATTGATTTACTGTTCCATCTAGATAGTGTAATAGTTGATTTGAAATCTAGCAACCATTATGGAATTTATTACTGTCAAGAGAGTACAATAAGTAATAGGAAACAGCTTAGTCAAATAAAAGAAATATAGTCTGCACTCCTTCACTAAATGTAGATTCCTGTAACTGCTTTTAAGACAGTATTGAGTCATATGATGCAGTAAGGTCATACAAGATAACATCATCTCAAGCAGTTGAATGGCTATATGAATAATCTAAAACAACAAAATGTCTGTGCTTGCTGTAGTAACTGAATTTAAACATGATGTGAAATTAAAGGGAAATATGCAAACATGCAATGAAAAAATGATAGATATTTAAAATACTCTGAAACAAAGAGCATGTTGGCAAAAGCAGCAGAGCAGTTTAAGGTGAAACTCTGAGCCATTTAGGGACTTAAACAGGAAAACATTCACACTTGTTCTACAGACAGATGGTGGCAAAACCACTGAAATTTTCCACTGCCAGTCTGTATCTTTGTTTCAACTAGTCCTGGAGACTTTTTGTGCCCTTCAGATACTGGCAGTCTCTCAGAAGAGACACAAATAGCAAAATCCCAGGGCCGTGTAAGTTTTTCAGGGGATTTCTGCCAGCATTTGAAAAAAATGGAATTACCGTGATGCAAGTCATAGAATCAGAATGGTTTGGGTTGGAAGGGACTTTAAAGATGACCTAGTTCCAACTTCTCTGCCATGGGCAGGGACACCTTCCACTAAACCAGGTCACACAAAACCCCATCCAACCTGGCCTTTGAACTCTTCCAGGGATGGTGCATCCACAGCTTCTCTGGGCAAGATATTCCAGTGCCCCACCACCCTCATAGCAAAGAATTTCTTCTTGTGTCTAGTCTAAATCTACCCTTCAGTATAAACCCCTTGTGCTATCGTTACATGCCCTTGTAAAAAGCCCCTCTCCAGCTTTTCTGTAGGCCCCCTTCAGTTACTGGAAGGCAGCTACAAGGTCTCCCTGGAGCCTTCTCTCCTCCAGGCTGAACAAGCCCAACTCTCTCAGCCTGTCTTCATAGGAGAGGTGCTCCAGCCCTCTGATCATCTGCATGGCCCTCCCTTGGACTCACTCCAACAGGTTTATGTCCTTCATATGCTGGGGGCCCCAGAGCTGAATGTAGTACTCCAGGTGGGATCTCACCAGAGCAGAGTGAAGAGGAGAATCATCTCCCTTGACTGCTGGCCATGCTTCTTCTGATGCAGCCCAGGATGTGATTGGCCTTCTGGGCTGCAAGCGCACATTGCAGGGTCATGTTGAGCTTCTCATCAATCAACACCCCCAAGTCCTTCTCCTCAGGGATGCTCTCAATCCATTCTCTGTCCAGCCTCTGTTTGTGCTTGGGATTACCCTGACCCATGTGCTGAACCTTGTCACATGGGCCCACCTCTCAAGCCTTGTCAAGGTCCTTCTGGATGGCATCCCTTCCCTCCACTGTGTTGACCACACCACACAGCTTTGTGCTGCTGGCGTACTTGCTGAGGGTGCACTCAATCCCACTGTCCATGTTCACTGGCAAAGATGTTAAACAGTGCCAGTCCCAATACTGACCCCTGAAGAATGCCACTTGTGACTGGTCTCCACTGTCCTCCACCAGCTCCTTTCTTTCTTCTTTCTTGTGCAAAAATACTTTTGTGTTACAGCCATACAATACTGTGTGGGGAAACTGTGACAGTCTTGCCTGTTTGTTTTATGTTTGTCTTTTGTATGTTTGTTGGTGAGATTGAATAACACTTTCTTTTCAAAATTAAATATCGCGGTGAATTACTTGCTACAAATACTAACATTAGCCTGTCTCTGCAGGCACTCTGCTTGCAGATTTTTTTCTGAAATAATGGAAATAATTGTGTAGAATTGCATTCCAGTGGAATATAGAAGACTTTCACAGTGCCTCTGTAAGGCAGAATTGATCCTGGGAGTAAAAGCTGGTTGACCAGACTTCATCAGGGTATTTTGCTCGTATCTTGGTATTTTGCTATTATCTTGCATTTATCATTACACAAAGGATTTGCAAAGCTGCTGATTAGAAGTATTTTAACATAGCTGAGATTCTTTAACAGCACACTGTTTTGTCGAGGTTTACAAAGATACTTTTGGAAGAAGCCAGACTAGAAAAAAAAAAAAAAAGGCACTCTCTTTAGATTCTCTCTGTAGCATAACTAATCTTCTGCCTACTATTTTAAGGTCACTTATGAAATTGAACTCTGATTCACTGAGCATAACTGCATTTACATAAAGGCCCAAGTCAATGTTCAATCAGAAAAGATCACTATAACTTTTGGAGGACTCCTTTAGGCCATAGGATCTGTTCATACAGTGGCAACTGATTCTCTGTTCATATAGCATCTCCACACCATTATGACTACATCTGAAAGATGTGTAGTTCTAATCTTATAATAAAGAAATAAAATAATGGTAGTAAGAAAACAATTTATTAGTAGAAGAGGATGTTGAATTAACATACATTTTAGAGCTGTATAGCAAATGGAAAACAGATTAAAAAGACCTGGCATATTGGTATTATTTGGACATGTCATGTGAGGCTACATTATTAATGTTTTATTATGTCAGAGTCATCATTAGTTCTTAAACATATCTCTGAAATGTAAGACATAATTGTCAAATATATATATTAACCTTTTGTAAGTGATGATCAACACCCCCTGCACGCTAATTTTTGTAAGACTCTGCCTCATAAGGTGCAAAAATTTATAGACTTAGGTTGCAATGATGAGGTTCCAGAAAGTTTTTGGTACTTCAGTGCAGACACAGGTTTAGTTGAATAGAGTAATTTAGTATAATCAGAGTCAGCAGTGTAATAAGACTTTTAAAACATCATATCCACATAGCAGTCACCTCTTTTTCTTTCCTACACTATTAAAAACAATGTCTGTTTACCTTATGCCTTTTTAAATTCTTGTAACACTGGCTTTCAACGTTCTTTGCTGTCTAGACTACTGTTGTGTTTTTTTAAAGATCGCTCATTTTCTTAATTCATTGACAGTTATCTTCCAACATATATGCCTGAATCACTGTTTCATGTAATTATAGGAGACATAGGTTGACCTGTTCTTGTCAGTCATCCAGTTTTGCTGACTATCTTCATCAACATTTATGAGCTGCTAGTGATTCCTGCTCTAACTGTGCCATGTCGAATCTTTCCAAAAGGCTACATGGATGTGTCCAATTGTTCTCTCTGTGGCTGTTCTGCTGATGCCTAGCAGTCTTGTTCTCTAAACTTTAACATGTTATTTTTCAGATGCACTTACCAGTTTGATCTAGCCTGGCCGCTTTTTTTTTTTTTTTTTTTCCATTTGCCTTGATATTTTCTATTTGTGAACCTGTTGACTGTTCATCTGTAGATGCAGTGCCAAAAGTCCAGATTTGAGCCTCAGATGATGAGACACAATTCCAAATACATGGCCCTGTAACTTAATGGATATCAGAGATGAAAGCTCCCTATCAGGGATTTCTCGTATTAATCAAAGCATGCTCATGAGCAGCTGTCTTTTCTGGAGAAAGATAAACTACACAGTATCAACTGACTGAAAATCTTTGCCGCTTTTGCTTACAGTGATGCTAAAAAATGTGCTGCATTTATTAAGTCGAATTTATTAAAGCATTATATAAAAAAAAGGAAAGACAAATCTTTCTGTTGCAAGACAGCTGATGAACACCCTGGAGGTGTTTAGCAACTTCTTGAATGGTGATTTACACAGAATGCTTTGAGAAGTTGACACGAGTTGGAGGGTTACTTTTTGGCAAAAGTAGCTCAACTATTAAAAATTGTTTTATGCTCAGAAACTGCAATTTCCACAAATGCAATAAATATTCATAACTCCACATTAAAACAAAAAAGAAATACACTATGTCAGTTCCTTACCCATGTACACTGTTAGCTCTTGTTTCTTGTGCAGTTTATATTTCATAATAAATTCCTGATAAGCTGCAGGGGTACCAACACTGTCTTTAATGTAACATTTCTCTTTCAAGGACTGAAACCAAGTGGTCTCTCTGGGGCATCATAAATCTTAGTTTTCACTTGGAATATAGAAACCATAAAAAGTATAAAACAATATTTAAGCTTCAGAGTAGACCAATTTTCAATATAAAAAGGGATTGCTATGACAGTAAATAAATGAGCAGATGAGAGTAAGGATTCTGCAATTTACAAAACCCTGCCAGAAGGAGGATAAAGGAAACACTTGAAGCCCAGGGATACTACTTGACAGAGCAGTGACCAGAACCCTGAAATGACCCACAAGGATTCATTCATCTTTCTAAGGTGCACGCCCATACAAGAATAAAGTGCCTGTGTTAAAATACTGCGCTTAAAAGTCTAATGAAGAATATAAACAACATATATTATGTGTCATACTGGAGTACAATATGTTTTGCACAGATCAGAGGTCCATTTGTTAAAATAAATATATATATTTATATCAGACAGTTTTACAGAATTAGGTCATTTTAGATTGTGTTCACTAATTGCAGACACCATTGTGATACATTTAAGCCATTAAAGCACAGCAGGAGTCTTCTGAGACACAGCATTTTCTGTAAGGCCTTTGAACGACTTCACTGTTTTAGAAGCTCTTGGAAAGTCAAGAAAAATAAGGGAAAACAAATCTTCAAATTGCTCAGTCCCCCAAAGTTCTCTTTCAGAGACCCTCCAGGGTTTCCAGCAGACAACAAAAGTGGACAGACTCAGAATCATCAAAGGAAAGGCTAGAAAAATCATCTTTTTGATAAGATAAGAAATATGCCTAAGTTTGTTTAAAGTGTAAGTATACGACTTCGCACTGGGAATACTTTGAATAATGGTGTGTGAAAAAGCATGTGTGTGTGATGGGGAAGGAGTAGGCTTTTGTGAAACATCGTGGAAACCCACCATGTTTGGCCTCATTTTGTGCTGCTGGAGATCTCTTTCCTAACTTGTTTAGCACTGTAAAATAACCAAAATAATGAAGAACTAAGGTGTTTTTATTTACGTCAACCTTCTCTGGGTTTAAAGGTTCATTGATAAAGTAGCATGCACAAGTCCAGTTTTCAAACCTGCCCAAAGATAATTGGAAGCCTTTGGCCAGCAATATTTCAATCACTTCCTTTCTACCACACTGAATTATTTATTTGCATTGAAAAAAGCATTGAGAGTTTTAAAAGGTTCCAATAAATTGTCCTCAGGCCACATGAAAAGGTATTATTGATCCTAAATTCTAAATACTGTGAAGGGGAGAAACTCAAAGATTTTCCTTTACAATGAACATTAAAGTGGTAATATTCAGTTTGTTTAAAAAGAAGAAAAATGCCACTGAAGTAATATATCTTGATATATTACTTTTTTTTTGCAATGAACTAAAGCAGTGAAAACTAAAACAATGAACAACTGCAATGGTATCATGCATGAAATAATAAAAATTAGAAATGGCTGGGCTGGATGTTGGTTATCATTTTAGATATAACAACATTTTTGAGACTACAGTTTTAAAATCAAATATATTTATTAGTCTGTATCAAGGATCTGAACTATAGATTAAAAAGAAAAAAACCTGAGCCAGCAAAACAGCCAACAAACTGAATAAAGTAAAGAATGCAAAGGAAACAGTAACAGATTTTGAGAAGCTATTTCTTACTCAAATGATCCAATTTAGGTTGGAATGTTACCCATATGATCTGCAGGGTATCTGTAAGAAACAGAGCAACAGCTGAATAGGAAATGGCATCTGTGGCTCAGGGAAGGACTTGGCAAGAAAAACAAACAAACAAAAAGGTTAAAAAATGCTAAATGGCCATAAAATCGCAGTCTTCTGTGAAGCATAGGGGTAGTTTAATTTCTTAATTTTATTTTCTGCTTTTAAGTAAAGACTGCTAGATAAAAAAATATTCAAACTGCTATTTCCACAGAAAAAGAAAACCAAACATGTTTTCCACACTTCCTAAGTTTTACTTTATGTCTGTGTAGAGTAAGTGCATCAGGAAGGAATACAGTTCAGTGGCTACAAAACACTGAAAAATCTAAATATTTAAATTGCAGTGACTGTGGCACCAGGTTATTGTGGATGTGTTAAAGAGTGGGGGGGAAAGAAGACAAAGTGAAATGAGGTAAATGGAAGTGTATGTAAAGGAGGAATGCAGCAATCATTATTCCTGTTCCAATTCCTAAAATCAGCATAATGTCGGTAATTCTAAGGTGACCCAAGATCCTCTGATAAGAACACAGTACTTTCCAAATATCCAGCAAAATTTACATTAAAACAAAACCCATAACAAACTGAGAAACAGAAACCTTTAGTAAACATCCCAGCACTAGAAAAAAATTTAAAGGTAGTCATAAATCAGTGGCTGGGAAGTGACATTCTCTTTTCTTTGGAGTTCAGCAGTTTTAGCCATGGAAGGTAGATAGCTGTCTTTCCCCATTGCAGCAGCAGCGTACCAAACAGAAGGTGAGGAGACCACACATTTGTTATAGAGGCCAGGCAGAAGTAAATTGCAATAGCCATTGTGTGATATAATGAAAGTTCACAGAAAATTCTATGTATGTGCTGTATCTCACCTAAATTCAGTAATGTACTTATGAGGGGGGAAGAAGGGCTCATAGGGCTCATTCAATCCACGTATCAGAGACATCTATATTGGCATTATATTGCCATCTCTGGAGGAATCTATTCCTCTACAGTGACTAGAGCAATTGTGTAGACTAAATAGGTAGTGGTTTTTACTGGGATTCATTCTGCACTCAGTTTTTACACTAATAAAAAAGGTCTGAATTCTTAAAATATTAGGTACTTGGCTGCAGCATTATGTAAAAAATATAAACATAAATATATGTTTAAAATGTGGGGGTTAGAATAGATGATCTTTAAGGGTCCCTTCCAACCCAAACCATTCTATGCTTCTATATACAGTACTGAAAAAGCAGCACACAGACTGGACTGCGTCTATCTAGGGCATAAATGAATACAGTTTTTTTTATCCTTATCTTTCTTCTGATGCCTTGTAATGGTAAGTACAAAGAACAGAAGGACAATGTATAAGATCGAATAGCAAGTGAGTATCTGAGTTGTGAATGAGCCTGAAAAGTGGGACAGAACCACAAAAGCAAGGCTAATTGTGTGATAAATGCAGTGTTCCTACAAAACAAAAGGACAAATAGACAAAGCCACTGTCTCGATAATTTGATATAATACTGACTGATGTTGACAAATGTAGAGATGAATTGTTTAAAGAAATGCTGTGAAACCTGGAAACTTCAGCACTTAATGAGACAAACAGTATCATAACTATACCATGTCAGTAAATATGTAAATTAATTCATGACCTTAAATAACAGTTTTTACCAAAAAACTACTTTACTCTTCAACTAGGACCAATAATGCACTTAAAATTTATAAATGACTGAAAATACGGAGAATAATGACAGAAAGTAAAAGTTTCCTAAGTTCAGTGAATGTTCAATGTGTGAAATGCTGTTGTTTGGTCAGTGCTTAACCTAACACAGCAGGCTCCCAGTTCCCGGTTTGCTGGTGGTATGACAGTCAAAGAAACTGAGAAGGCTCGGAAAGCATAGTCTTTGCAGACAGCAATGGTTTAACTGTATGTGATGAATGACTGTGGCAAAGGTTACTGATAGCATAAAAAAATGATAACAAAAAAAAAAGGATCACATTCATTTAATTCATGAAGTTGGCAGGGGAAAAAAAAGTCTGTAGGCTTCTAGCAGCTCCATTATCATCTTGTCCATGAGACTGTGTATTCACATTACTGGAAAAATGGAGACAAAAGCTGATGCCTGTCTGCCACATAAGTGGTGCAAATCTGTATGACTCTTACAAAAAGAAATTGAAAAGAAAGTTTCACAGAAAGAAAAAGCATGAGAGACGTATTCACTTTTTTCTTCCAGCCTTCAGTTTCCAG
The DNA here is from genome assembly GCF_000687185.1 of Egretta garzetta. Classification (NCBI taxonomy): domain Eukaryota; kingdom Metazoa; phylum Chordata; class Aves; order Pelecaniformes; family Ardeidae; genus Egretta; species Egretta garzetta. The sequence goes on along the minus strand of NW_009260268.1, from coordinate 1,778,459 downwards.
AGAACAGCTAAATGTTAATAGCAAACACATACCATCACTTGTGGTTTGGGGGGGGTTGGGTGGGTCACGTTTGTGTGTGTATTTTTTACTATATTAGAGCTATGTCTTTATATTACTTCTCATCTTCTCATGAAAGAGAAAAGACTGCAGTATATTTCTTTGGCATCTTGACCCCAGCTATGGTTACAGTATTTTTATACTTATACCAGTATTCTGTCACTGTCATAAGTAACCCTTGTGCAGTAAAGAAGTCATATTATGTTTATGTTTAAAAGAAACAAGCAAACAAACCAGAGGAGGTAAGTAATTTCCTTGAAGTTAAGACAGAAAGTTTATGAATTGGTTCCATCTGATTCTGAATCTTCCAAAATGCAGATCAAATGATAAAGCTGTTCAACAATTTAATTAAAGATAACAACATGAATGGTGTTTATAAATGACCAAAGCAAAAAAAATTCTGCATCGTGAACACCTGAATAAATTAATACAGCAAAGGGTTCACAAATAATCTATATGCATAAATATATTCATATGCAGAATCCATCAAAGAATTTTAAATAACAAAATGCATTAGTAAAATTCATGAGTGCTCATTGACAATTTGCAACCATACTCAGAGGCCAAATTCAAAGGATACATTGTTTTCAATGAATAATTCAATCTATTCTCATTGTAAGCTTTTTAAATGCAATTTTATATTATGAATAGATTACTGCTTTACAACAAATCGTATTTCATTTCTTATTTTACCTGCCTGTAAAATTCAAATTAATTTTGCAAAGCAGTAAGAAAGACAAAAGCAATAAAAAGTTTCTATTTGTCACAGGTTCTTTAATAAAAAACATCCTTTCAACCAGTCCCTAACAAAATTCACCCTTTAGGGACAAGCATTTACTCATCTAAGTGTTTTTTACAAAAACCACTTTTTAACATTTGAAACATTTTTGTGAAGTTAAATAAGAAGGGTTTGAAGCTCCATTGTGTTATTTCTTGTATATGAAGGAGGCCTAACCTGCTGAGTTCTTTAATTAAAGTTTTATATTTTGTTTTAAATGATGTTTGGTACAGGTTTTCATTTTTTACTGTCATTTGACAACTGATAATTCTAATTTTATTATTATGTACATAGCAGTAACAGAATACAATTTATGGAACACCCCCAGCTCTAACACAGGGAAAATACAGAATTTAATTTAGAAGAGAGCAAAGTTGTATTTAATTCATTCTTAACTAGACATTATGCTCATTTTTATTACCATATTCCTTAGATACTTGATAAGTCAGTGTAATTTTACTCAGTCCATATGATGAAGAGAAGATCCGAAGCTCATTTTACATGAATTTTTTCCATTCTCTGCTGCCCTTCATGTAAAATTCTGCAGTCACAGTAAAATAATTATATTTTCATTAACTTTTAGATATGGTAAATATTCATGTATTTTTTTTCTGGTTTTATTTAGATATGAAGGTGAGACTTGGCTTGAAACTAGGAAAAATACACCAAGCAAAAACACTCCTTGAAGACCCAACCCATGGTACCTTGTGTGGGGTGGCAGCTAAGTCCATCCATAATCAAAACTAAAGCAACATATGCCACCTTTGGTCAGAAAACAATTGGTTTTGTGCTTATGCTCTTAATTAGATGCCCAAGCATTTTCTGGAGTAAGGAAAAGCCAACAATTATCTTGTCATTATGCACGTGACTTTTAACACATTTCCCAGTGCAAGTCAGGCTGCAGAAAAGCCAACGTATATTTGAATCAGCTAAGACATGAATGTGCAAAACATGAGAAGTAGCTTCTCCTCTAAAAAGAAGACCCTGAAATGTTAAAACCAATTGGGAGCAAGAAAACCAAACTGTAATGAGAAAAAAGATAAATAAAACACATTGTGACCTTAGCAATTAAAACTGAATTTCTTTTTAGTACTGGAAATCATGGATCAAACGACTAGAACAGTAAAACTGAAAAGAAATGCTTAGAACTGAAGTAGACATAACAAGAACAACAACAAAAATTGGCAAGATTGTTTCAAAGAAAGCTTCAGTAGGACTAAGTCACCTTTAACCACCAGAGTTACTAATGAAGATGTGTATAGGCTATTTAAAAAAAAAAAAAAAAAGAAGAAAAAAAGGAAAGGCAGAGCCAGAGGCAAGTGCCTAGAAGACATTATGCCAGTAAATGACATCCCTGAAAAGTTTTAAATGAAGACAATTTGACAAGAGTAACAGCACCAAGCAAGATCTAAATCAGTTAAGTTGAAACAAATCTTCTTGCAACTCACAGATTAAGCACCAATATCCCACTGGGAGGAAAAAATATAGAGAAAACAGAACAGTTAACCTACCTGTATACTAGCCAATGGCATTGTTAAGAATGAAGTGATGTTAGTATTAGGAAAGCGATACATAGGAATAAAAGATAGCCAGCACTAACATGAAAAAAATTAATTACATGCCTTAAATGTTACCTCAGTGCTCACATGTGAGATGTGCAATGTTTGCAAGTTTCCTGTTTCAGGAGAAAAGGAGACAACTGCAGGTAGAAGCATCAATAAAGTTTCTTGAGCAACGTATAGAAAATACCAGTCACTAATGAAGAGTTTTAAAAAATCACCATTGTGTCTACAACAGAAAGGAAACGTTTGGGACGGGCACTTCAGAAATAAGATACCCACTCTCAATGAAGCTGTCAATGGAAACCAGCTAGTATACACGAAAAAAAAAAGCCATTTAAGAGAACTAGAAAAAGAGTATTAGCAGGCAGGGAGAGCAATCAATATCAACACCACAGAACAGCTGAAAGCACAGGAAAATGACATAATGGAGCAGAAAGATGTAGTTTCTGCCCTAGGCACCTGTACTAGCTTGGGAAGGATGAAATGTGGTAAACTATAAAGACACACTAAAGTGAATGAGGCAGGTCTTTAATCCTGGTATGATTCTTGTGCAGTGCTGTAAAAGGATCAAAATCCAACCCAAAAGGACCAGAAAAGGAACCTCTGCTGGAACAGAGTCTGCTGGCATCTTCAATGGGCTGCACGCTACCGGTGCCTTGCAGTTCCCTAGTAAAGAGGGCACATGTGTGAAGGGCTGTGTCTGAAGCACTACATTCTCAGTGGATTCTCAAGAACCAGTGATGACAGATTCCTAAAGTTAGAGCAGCTTTGGAGGTTCTCCTGCTTTGTGCAGGAGTGGCAGACTCATTGGTAGCTTGGGCAGGGGGGCCTAGAAAGCTCTGTTATTTGTGCTTAACTATCTTTGCCTCTTTCAAACTTCTAGTCCTTTGCTGAATTTAATCCAGCCAGACTCAAGGATTATGATCTGCCGTTTTGGGCGATCATGAGATTTCCAAGGACACTGCAGAGCCATTTTTGTGAATAAATGAAGTGGAAAAAAAAAATTAAATAGTTTATGACATATTTCTAAAGGCCATATATATTTATGAATATTTGAGCTATATTCACTCAGTGAACAAATGATTTCAAGGTATCAAGGAATGCATTTTAAGTGGAAAAAAAAAATCAAGTGATCGATATATATCTCCACATTGCAATAATCTTTGAGATCTTAATCTGGGAATCTAAATCAGTCACATATTCCTTGTTTTCACTAGATATTCCTAATAATGTCTGTTTCATAAAGTATACGTCTTCTGTCTCACAGACTCTTTTCAACTCATGGGTGAGGCACCTCACCAAGAATCTGGGAAACAGTGAAGTACTCCATGTATTTTTCTTTGATGGAGCTGATTCTGCAGTCAAGATTATGTTAACTCTCACAAATCTTAAATGATAAAGAAGATGCAGTAACTGTTATGCTATGTCTTCTGAAGTATAGAAGAAAAGTGGAACTGAACTCACCTGGGATGAAGTTAGATCCTGTTGGTTCTGCTTGTTCACTGGGCTAAATTTGTGTTTAATTCAAGTAGTTAGCTAATAGTGGAATAACAAAATAATAAGAGGAAATAAGTTAATTAATATTCCTTGAGAACAAACATTTAGGAATTGAAAAAGATGAGGAAAACATTTGCCCTTAAGCTTATTAACATATAAAATAATGAAAATTATTTCATTCATGTCCAGCATTGGTACATTCTACATTCGAAAACACCAAAACTTATAAGGTGAGAAAAATAGTGTGACACTGTTAGAAAAAATAGGTGAAATCTTTAATTTGAATTATAGCAGATTTTCAAGGAAATTACAATGTTTACATTTTATAACAGCACAGTACTTATGCAGTTTCTTTTCTAAGCTCTAGGTTATACTCATGAAAAAACAGATGAAAAACAAAGCAAATTTGTTTTTCTTAATAAAGATAATTACTTAAAGAATTCAAGTCTAGAAATATTCACAAATAAACCAAGAATCTAATGCTCCCATATCCTGGTTCCGGCTGGGTTAGAGCTAATTTTCTTCCTAATAGCTGGCATAGTGCTGTGTTTTGGATTTAGTACTAGAAGAATGTTGATAACACACTGATGTTTTTAGTTGTTGCTAAGTAGTGCTTAGACTACCAAGGACCTTTTGAACTTCTCCTGCTCAACCAGGGGCATAACAAGCTGGGAGGGAGCACAGCCAGGACAGCTAACCCAAACTGACCAAAGAGATATTCCATACTATATGACATCAAGCTCAGGGGGAGTAAGTCGGTTGGTCATGGGGAGAGTGATTGTGGCTTGGGGAGTCATCACTTCTTGGGGCGGGCTGGGCATCGTTTGGCAGGTGGTGAGCAAGTGCATTGTGCATCACTTGTTTTATATATTCTGTATATTCTTTTACCGTTATTATTACTATTGTTATTCTTCTCTCTTATTAAACTGTCTCTATCTCAACCCATGGGTCTTACTTTTTTTCCCCCCATTCTCTCCCCCATCCCACTGAAGGGGGCAGGGGGAGTGAGTGAGCGGCTGTGTGGTGCTTAGTTGACAGCCAGGTTAAACCACAACATCCCAGAATTTGTTCATAAATGTTTAACTGCTTAAGGGGAAGACTTTTTAAAATTATACTAGGTTGAAATAGTTTGATCTACAGCAAAGGATAAAATGGCAACATGTTTTGACTTCTTTGTTCCATTCCTTAGGCATATGCTGTCCCTGGAATTTGATCCTAAACCTGTTTACTAACTTGGTGAAGGATAAAGATCTATCCCCCAATGACCTGGAGACAATCTTGTACATGCTTACAAGAGTTTTATATATTTAGCACATAAATAGTTAAAAGTTAAAATGGCCAAATAAGAAGCACCTGACCAACAGAATTTCTTTCTGCAGTGCAATATGTTTTGTTTTGGAATGTGAGTTTTCATTTGTCTTTTCCCCTGGATAAGGAGCATCTGCTAAATCTGAAATTTGCCCACAGTCCCTACAGAAAAGAAAATAACGATTAAACATATGTCAAAAAGCTGGGACTGTGTGTGTGTGTGTGTGTGTGTAAATGAAATGGTGCAGTAGGACTTGATTACAGGGCATGCAGACACTTAGATGGAGTGTATATTAGGCCTTTAAGACAGCCAAAATGAATTGCCATGGCCAAGCTCTGACATATAGTTATAGAAGCAGAATAAATTTAGAAATAAAAGGAAGTTAGAACACAAAGAGGATTTGAGATTCACATTAATAAGCATGAACGGGTGAAAATAGGTTTGGATCTGGAAAGGGAGGTGATACTAACTGTAGCTGCAGATGGCCTTACACATGACAGTTCCTTTACAAGATCCATTTCCACTGAATTGCCTTGACAGCCATCTATCACTGAATCAGAATTAGGTGACAGCATGGCTCACAAGGAATTGAATAAATTTTCAGAATATATCTCATTCTTTCAAAAAGCCACAGGGTTGATGCTGCTCTATATAAATTGTCCATTCATAACTGTTGATAAGTTACATGCCCCTTAAACCTGTAACAATTATGGACCTCTTTAGTGGACACTGTGTGAGCATTTTGATGATTTCAGCACAGCTTGGCATAATATTTCTGTGGAAAGCAGTGAAAGTTGTTGGGACATCTTAGGTGACAACCAGATGGAAGAGAGCCAACTAACGCATAGCCCTTTGTGTCTTCTCACAGGCAGTGGCTAACACAGAATTGCTAATGGAAAACGTCTCTGGTTGTTTGAAGTGTCCAACTTCCACATAGGTCTCCCATAACTAAAAGTAGCCATTTCTGCCTTGAAATGAACAGGTTAACTGCTGGCCGCCCTACATGTAATGATGATGCAATTCCACCACTGGATGGTGACATGCATCCGCTGTGACAGGGTGTGCCTGATCTTAGAAAAAATTGTACCTGCAATTCAGCTTTATTTGCAGCCTGCTATTGACGCTCTACCATGAGGCTGAGTACAGCAAAAAAATGTAAGACAGCCTGATAGTTCTGCTGTGAAAATCAAGACCCTGCTTCAATGGTGACAGATTTTCCCATTCCTCTGTTGAAAGATCCTTGAAGTCTCTCTTGCTGTACCACAATCACATATACAAACTTGACACTCATTTTGGGACAAAGTGGGTGATGGAAGGCAGCTCTTCTCAAAGAATGGTGCAGAAACAGGCGTGGGAATGTCCTATGTACAAGATGAGGTGTTTTCCTTGAGGGTGCTGAATGGGTATTTGTGATGGGGGTCAGTGCCAAAACGCATACTGTTCAGCATGCACCATGAATAGCTTTGGGATACTTTACAGATAAAGCAATACAAATACAATGGAGAAGTTCAGCCTGAGTAGCTTCCACTAGAGCATCCCTTGATCTTTCAGGAGCTGGATGTCTTATTGCTTTTTTCCATGCTTCTTCAGTGTCCTGTTAATCACTCCTTTAGCAGTTACCTTTATTTTTCCTCAGATTTCCCTTCCCTTCCTTACATCCTTCAAACTCTTCCATTCCTAAAGTCTGGTTCCTCCTTCCTGTATTACTTTAGCTGAGACATTCAGCTTCCTGATGCATCCTTTCATCTTTGTTATTCAGCGAGACCCATTTTACAGAGGTACACTGTACTGTACCCCTTCCTCCCCAAGAGCGATTAAGGAATCATCACCATTCTTCCTGAAAACCACAGAAACTCAGAAGTGTCTTTCTCAGCACAGCTACCTTTACTCCAGCCTTAGTGAAGGAAATGGTGAGCAACTTGATCAGAGAAGTCTGCATGCAGTTTTGATTTGAAATGGGTTACAAGAACACTTAATGAAATCAAGGAAGTTAATGTGAAATTAATAAGAACCCACTAAATATGCAGGTATCAGAAAGATTGAATAAGCCTGGTTTGTAAAATAAAGATTTATAAAAGTAGCTATTTCTATGTCTGTGATTTTCTAAACCAGATGCTGTATTTCCATTGCTTAGCCTCTTGCATACTCATTCACACCTGTAAACGGAGTAGCCAAAGTAATATTAAACAACATTATTCCACATCCTGTTTGCAACCATGCAAACGGTTACACAGTGACATTAAACTGTTTGCATATGGACATTTGCACTTTACACAAAGATATGTTTGCTTACCAACTGATAAAAAACTGCTAAAGGCAAAACATTAACATAAAGAAAGTGCTTTCATACCGTATACTGGAGAGACAATAGAACGCAGCATTTCCACAAAGTCTAAACAAAGTATGTTTTCGGGACACTGATGTGACCTATGAGATTAGCAGAATTTTAAGGCATGTCAGACTTCTTCCAAGGCTGTTAGTAGAGTTAATAGGAACCTGGAAAACTCTTTATTAATGAATAAGGATCAATAATTAAGATGAAACCAGCACTTTATTGATCATAGGCCACTCTCTTCTATTAAACAATAAAACTAATTAATTTCATGAGATTAATAAGTGAGAGAGTGCTGAAGACAAACCATTCTTCTGGAGATTTTGACTTTACTGCCACACCTGCTCAAAGGTCACACTGCTCTCAACCTGCATACAGTGTGTGCAGTGTTGTGGACTATGAAAATCTATTTCAAAATCTCTGTGACGATCAATATAAAAATACCTTGCTCAATATTTCAAATCCAGTAGTTAAACCACTTCTACACCCTTTTTTAAGTAAGGATATTACCTTCCTCTTAGGAAGACACTCGGGTTCCTTAACCGTCTTTATCCACTATATCTATCACTAAGAATTATCCTCATGATGATGTTCTTAACTACATATATTCATTATTTAATAAAGTAGCTATTTTTATGATGGAAATGATCTGGACATGACAAATAAATTATTCAGAATCATAAGTATATTGTCATTGACACCAGGTGTGTGTTAAAATTTTTAAATTAGTCTGCTAGCACTTTTGACAGATCATGCATACATTCTGTAAACTTTTTGCTTGCTTTGCTGTTTTTACCAATTCATTAGTTTCTGTTACTAAGATGCATCATAGAATTGAAGGAGCATTTAATAGCAGCTGTAATATTTAGCTGATTCCTTAATTACATTCAATTATTTTGAAAGAAAACCATTAATTTTATAATTCAAGAATCATGGTCCTAAATGAGAAGCTAGGAAACGTCAAAAGTTGACAGCAGAAAAAAACGATGAGTTTGATTGAAACTTTTCCCTAAATCATTTTGCACATACAGGTTATCCTTTATGATACATTTTATGTATCTACCTACTTTTGCAGCTGAAAAAAAAAGTCACTTTTCTATTTACTTAGGGTAGTAAGATTAAGACTAAAAGCAGCAAAGGACAAAGAGAAGACTTGGCCTTATTGACCTACTCCTACCACAGTGGAACATAATCAAAGATGAGATTTACAGCAGAGCTGCTGTATCAGTTGTACTGGACTTTCAGTTGTTCTTGTTGGTCTACTGCTATGTCAATATTGTCTTTGTGTACTGCAGCTGAGAGAAAACTGGGGCAGGCTGTCTCATTTCCTAACACTCTGGCATAAACTGGCTGCCTGAAAACTTTATAAAACGTAGACTTGAGGCTATTCTGTGCCCCAGGTGCCTTGCCTTTGACCCTGAGGCATAATTACTATGTCTTGAAGCTTCTTAGAACTAAGTGTTAGCAATAACAGTAAGGCACCATTGAGGTGTGCCAGAGAAATGCTTTTAGGGTGACATCCCAGATATGTATAAAGTGTGGGACACACTAGGAAGGTTTTATGAGGGTGCTGGAAAAGTGAAACATTTTCTGGGATTTTTGAGGATTGTCCCTCTTGGAAGTAGCAAAAATTGATATTAGCAATTAGTAGACAGCTCTCCTGTCTGCCATTTCCTCTTGGAGGGAAGAAGTCCCAATGGACATTGTGAGTGAACTAACACTCATGCAGTGGATAAGGAAACTGCAGCCTTGACCAAAACTAGGAATAAGTCCTATTGACAGTATTGACAACCCCACAGATGGAACTGTGATCTTCTGCAAAAGGCAAAAAAAAAAGGGGAGAGGAATCAGGAAGCAGTGGAAAAATACTCAGGGAGCCAATAAGGCCCCTGAGGAAAAGGGAAGGAAATTTTTCCAGTTGTTTAACTTTTTCTCTGTTTCCCTGGTTCATTGTCCATCTTCTGCCTGTATTATTAAGAAACACGTGTCCATGACTATTGAAAAATAGCCAGCTATATGACATAGAGATTCCTACGTAACACATTTAACATTCTGCTACTGTGAAATCTGTAGGAGTGTCTGTTCATTAGTATTTAAATCAGTTCATAAATATTTCACTCTAAAATCCAGTTTAAATAAGCCTTACATCTGGTCACTGTAATGCTGTGGTTTAGCGTCTGTTGTAAGCCTTAATTCTAGCCTGATATAATGCTATTGTATAGTCATACAATTTCATAAGGGCACTTATACAATAAAACAGGGATTTAATGGAGCACTTTATCGTCTTGCAATTTTTAGTTTCAGCTGACCATAGCAAGTGAAGCTAAAGGTTGTGTAATATCGCCCATCTCTCTCTGGCAGAATGACTCCTTTGCATAGAAAAGTTCTCCATTTTGAGAAAAGGATGTGATTTTTTGAAAAAGCTTAGCTAAGATTTTCCCTAAGAGATAAGAATGTATACAATGCATTCCTCTCATTTTCTTCCAGTTTTCCGCTTCCATTTAATTTTTAATGTTTTAAGTTATGACTGTGGAGGTGTTGGAATGATGTGAGAATAATGCCATTTTCAAAGCACAGTGAATCTTAAGAAGAAGCAGATACAAGTAAAAAAGGATATTTTAGGTCAGTACAGAAATTCAGAAATTGAATATAAAAGTAGAAAGTTTCCCTTATATTTCCATACTGTTCTGTGTTAACCACCACTAAAACTTATCCCGCTCAAATATGCTGATTTCCATAATTTTCTCCTTGGTTTGAGCTTCAGGAAGAAAATTAATGGGAGGACTCTGAATTTGTCAAATGAAGATTAGGAAAAGAGAATATCAGAAATGACAGCGTTTTTCATTAGTGCTCATACATATGCAACTAGTTCCTATGAAAAAGGAAGTACAAGAAAGACGTTGTGTTGCTGGAACATGTCCAGAAGAGAGCCACAAAGCTGATGAGGGGTCTGGAGCACAAGTCTTACGAGGAGCGGCTGAGGGAACTGGGGTTGTTTAGTCTGGAGAAGAGGAGGCTGAGGGGAGACCTTATCACCCTCTACAACTGCCTGAAAGGAGGCTGTAGCGAGGTGAGGGTCAGCCTCTTCTCCCTGGTAACAGACGATAGGATGAGGGGAAATGGTCTGAAGTTGTGCCAGGGCAGGTTTAGGTTGGACATTAGGAAAAATTTATTCACAGAAAGGGTTGTCAGGCTCTGGAATGGGCTGCCCAGGGAAGTGGTCGAGTCCTCATCCCTGGAGGTATTTAAAAGATGTGTAGATTAGGTGCTTAGGGACATGGTTTAGTGGCGGAATGGCAGTGTTAGGTTAACAGTTGGACTTGATAATCTTAAAGGTCTTTTCCAACCTACGATTCTATGATTCTAAGACCACAGTAGGAAAAAAACAGTGATACAGAAAGGTCAGTAGTCATCTCAGTTTAGAAAGGACAAACATGTCTGCAGAATGCTGTCAGGTATTTATCTTTTAGCTCTCTCCATTATCATACATTACAGTATCTCCAGTCCAGTGATTCCCCCATGGCAACTCAGACCTGTTTGTCTTTGTTTAATGTGGGGTACAAAGTATTACACTAATGTAAATTTAGTGTAATAATAAAAATACAATGTAATAGTTGTGTAATAATAATAATAACAATAATAATAATAATAATCTGTACTTAATTAACAACTTTTCTGTAAGAATTTTAGGTCATTTCAGTTCAACTTCATGACACTTTTGTGAATGGACAAGGAAAACAAAACACAGAAAGGGGCAACCTACCACCAGCGTATACAGTTTATTTTCTCTGACATCATCCATCCAAAAATTAAATGTCTAATATAAACTCAGAGCCTAGGATCCTTCTATAATCAAGAAAGGGAAATAAATATTTTCAGAAGTGAGTTATGTATACCACCTATTTATGTTAGAGACTTATTCTATGATGAGCCTTCATTCACCACTTCTAGCTGGAGCTAGATAGGTATCTTTAGAGTGGACAAAGTTAAGTGGTATGAATCTCCTTTTCAGCAGCCTTATGGCAAACTTACAAGATCTTTTTTCCAATCTTTTTTTCTCCAACTGCTAAAGAAAATAGGTAGCTAAACGTGTTGCTCACTTTTCAGTGTCAGCCTCTACTGCACTATTACTCTAATTATAGAAATGTAATGCTGGAAGTCAGCACCAGGTATTTATAAGTGGCTTCTGAAATGTTTGGGACAGATTTCCAATTGCTTGGAGTCATCCTCTAGGAAAATATTTTGAAATTATTCAATGTTATTATAGGCTAGATTTTTATGGTCTGATTTTTCAAAATTGCTAGATATCCAATCTACTGAAGTCTTCTGAAAATAGACTGCTTATTCTGATGCTAAAAATTGGAGATGAATTCCAGGGAAATTCTGGCTGAGAATATTAATGCTGAGTTCTTTTTAAAATACCAGAGATTGAGAAAAATAAAAGGGATAAAGTAGCTGAAAATATGCAGAGCCATGAACAACCAGTGTTTCCTATTTGTAAAACCACTCTTGTTGAAATATGAAGCCTCTTGTGATTTTTCTTACTTTCAAATAAGCTCAACATGTCAAAGTTATCAATGTCCTTTCCAGGATAATTCTCTTTTGCTTGCAGAATATCATAGTTTTGGTGCATTAACTTTCCAGCTGAATGGCTGGAATTTGGTGGCTTAATTGCCACTTGCTCCATGGTTTAGTAGATAAACTCAGCAGCTGTTGCTTTGTGTTGGACGTGGTTTGGAGAATCTGTGGATACTTCAGCCCTTATTTGAAAGCCAAAATATTTTGACCCAGCTGCAGTATGAAAACGAGCTGGCAAAGCTCTTCAAGCAAATATATTCAATTCATTCAAACTCTGCTTACAATATGTTTGAAACTAGACACTGAAACAGCAGAAACACATGAAATAGAAGAAACATAGAATTGTTTAGGTTGGAAAAGACGTTTAAGATCATAGAGTCTAATGGTTAACCTAACACTGCCAAGGCCACCACTAAACCATTGTCCCTAAGCACCACATCTACAGGTTTTTCGAACACTTCCAGGGATGGTGACCACCTCTCTGGGCAGCCTGCTCCAATGTTTGACCACTCTTTCAGTAAAGAAATTTTTCCTAATATCCAGTTGAAACCTCCCCTGGAGCAACTTGAGGCCATTTCCTCTTGTCGTAATGCTAGTTACTAGGGAGAAGGGACCAACACCCACTTCACTACAACCCCCTTTCAGATAGTTGTAGAGAGCAATAAAGTCTCCCCTGAGACTCCTTTTCTCAGCCGCTCTTCATAAGACTTGTGCTATAGACCCTTCACCAGCTTTGTTGCCCTTCTTTGGACACTCTCCAGCACCTCAATGTCTTTCGTGGAGTGAGGGGCACAAAACTGAAGACATCCTCACCAGCATAGAGAACCTCTTCTGAAAATTACAGGTATGGACAAGTTTCATGAGCTGAGTCATAGTTTAAATGCATTGCACGGCAACCTCTTGGCTATCAAATATACTTCAGTTCTATGGTCATTATTGAACACCTGTAGGTCCTGAAATATGTTTCAAAACTGAAATAATTTTTTGCATAAGGTGCAGAATCTTACAAGGGATGTATAGATTAAAAAAGTTAATCTAGTGCATTATTTATACAACTGAGGTCAATGAGTGTTGCATTACTGACTCAGTAAGTATCCACCATCTGCTTTTTGAGCTGCTTCAGTGAAACATAATTAGAAGAAACTTGGGGCTCATGACAGATTATCTGTCATGACAGATTATTCCATGTCCCGAAATACAGCCCTGAAGTACAAGGATAAAAACTGAATGCCAGATTTACAAAGTTTTAATGGGGTTTCTGCTGAGTTATGGACCTATAACCTGAGATGCACATAGCTACGTTAAGAGTTGGGCAATAAGCAGCCTGAGCTCTTATAAAAATTATTTGGTAAGAGTGAAGAACTTTTGAATAAGTTTTGACCACACATCTGGTACCTCTGAATACAACTAACTGGAGATGAGGGGAAGGAGTCACGAAAGGAGCATTTTAGCCTTGTGGAAATTCCTCCCTCTCTGATTGAATTTGAGACTAGATCTTCAAGGTACAGAGGGACAAAAAAGGTAGGGAAGTGGCAGCCCCAGCTGGTGAGCTCTTAAGCTCTTTGACAACCTCTACTGCTTGGCACAGATTAACCTTTGAGCTTCTCTCTCATGCTCTTAACAGTTTAATTTTACTTATACTTCTGAACAAATCAGGCCCAGATGGTAAAACTACAGTTTCAAATAGTGCTGCGGTCTATCTCCAAAGTTCACATAAAGTTGGAAATACACTAGAATGCAGGTTAGTAAAATGTACACTTAAAACGAAAGAACCGATAGGAGATCTGAGGCCTTTCAAACCTTATTATGTGCTGTAATATGAAGTTCCAGCATGAGTTTCAATATTGTCCCTGGGAAAAATGTATAAAAAGATCAATACAAACTTGAAGTGCATTCAAATTTATAGCACAGAACCACTGAAGAACAGACTGCAGAGGATTTACATGAAGATGATGGATGTCAGAATAAAAAATAATATCTATCTTATTGCTTGAAAAACTGGCTAAAAAAAGTGTCTGTCTGAAACTGTAGTGACAAACCAAACGTTTTATTGTTTTGGAAAGGCATAAATTCCAAAATTTGAGGTTCAAGACCTTACAGATGGCATCTGTTACAGCTCTGCTGCCAAATGTGTAATACAAGTCCCCAAGTTCAAGTGAGAGTTGTATGGAAATAATGTTGATTTTTTTTCTTTCTGAGGGACAGATTACAGTAGCAATATTTCTTTTCATAAAAATTGAGTGAAAGTGTGTTCCAGCAACACAATTCTGAATAGAAGTAAAGAACCAAGAGAGAAAAATAGAAAATAACAAAAGAAAAAACAAGCATCCTAGTATAAAGGGGTTTATGACCAGTTGCATGGCCGAACCTCATTCAGACTGTATAATTTATGCTAATACTGTTAAAAATAAAGTGGAATATTATTTTCTCTACAGAACAAGAACCTAGATAGAAATAGCATTTTGATCAAGAGAAGCAATTCCACAAAATTATGCCTGTACATTTTCTTTGAAGATTCCAAACATGTGATTCTAGTAAGATTTCTCTTGTTTACAGGATCATTATGAGTTTCTGAGTTCCTATTTGCCAGGATGTTGTTTAATGGTGAATTATCACTACCCACAACTTAATAATCTTCCCTTGTAGTTGTACTACATGAAAACTCGTGATTTCTTTTTGTCAACTTTTTCCTATTTCATCTGTTATATGTGGAATTCATCACACAAGAAAATATTATTGAGGTTTGGGGCTTTATACTCTGAGGTAATTTATTTTGTCTGTTATGTGAAATGTCATATACATTGAGGGAAAATCTGGCCTCACTGAATTTAACAGAAGTAATTTCTATTGACCTTCAGAGGGGTAAGATTTTGTCCATAGTCATCAGTAAAGATGTCTATATTTACTAACAGTTATAAGACATCTTATTTTTTTAAAATTTTATTTAGGATGACAAATAACTGAAGTATCTTTGGTAACTGTGAAAATTGTTGGCAAATGCTGACATTTTATCAGTGACTCCTATACTGATCATGTTAAAATACTACATACATTGATTCTTTACTTAACTGTTTTTTCCTTCTCAGCAATGACTGGGACAAACTTCTGGTTATGTTTTTCTTTGGAACTTCAATTAAATTAGTGACAATGAATACTTATAACTGATGATGAATAGTTTTAAAGCCCTAAAAATCGTGTTACATTATACTTTTCATTTTTGATCTTAAAGTTTTTCTTGATTATCATAACATTTCTGCTGTGCAGTAACACTGTTCTAAGGTCAGTTTTAAAACTTATGAATAGTTTGAAAAATAGTAGATGACACCCATTGACCTGACAGTAGTTCAAGTACTTCAATTATAAATATACATTAATATGTCATGTTGCAATGACTAATTACATTGAAATGTGTTGATTAATTATCCCGTAAGAATTCTACACTGTGTTATTCTCACAAGGTGACATCTGCAAATGTAGTCCTGACAACGTGATGAGGAAAGTGGCTTGTGAGTAGGACCTTTATCATGTTACACCACTTAGACACACACAAGTCCATGGGGCCAGATGGGATCCGCCCAAGGGTCCTGAGGGAGCTGGTGGAAGTCTTCACCAAGCCACTTTTAATCATTTATCAACAGTCCTGGCTAATTAGGGAGGTCCCAGCTGACTGGAGGTTAGCAAATGTAACACCCATCTACCAGAAGGGCTGGAAGGAGGATCCAGAGAAGTATAGGACTGTCAGTCTGCCCTCGGTGCCAGGGAAGGTTATGGAGTGGATTGTCTTGAGTGCCTTTACACAGCACGTATAGGCCAACCAGGTGATCAGGCCCAGTCAGCATGGGTCCTGTTTGACTAACCTGAACTCCTTCTATGACAAGATGACCCACTTACTGGACAGGGGAAAGGCTGTGTATGTTGTCTACCTAGGCTTGAGTAAAGCCTTTGACACTGTCCCCCACAGCATTCTCTGGAGAAGCTGGCAGCTCATGGCTTAGACAGGCATACTCTTCACTGGGTAAAAAACTGGCTGGATGGCTGAGCCCAGAGAGTTGTGGTGAACAGAGTTAAATCCAGTTGGCAGCCAGTCACAAGTGGTGTCCCCCAGGGCTCAGTTCTGGGGCCAAACTTATTTAATATCTTTATCAATTATCTGGATGAGGGGATCAAGTGCACCCTCAGTAAGTTTGCAGATGACACCAAGTTGGGAAGGAGTGTTGATCTGCTTGAGGGTAGGAAGGTTCTGCAGGGGGATCTGGGCAGGCTGGATCGATGGGCACAAGCCAGCAGTGTGCCCAGGTGGCCAAGAAGGCCAACAACATCCTGGCTTGTATCAGAAATGGTGTGGCCAGCAGGAGCAGGGCAGTGATTGTCCCCCTGTACTCCACACTGATGAGGTCGCACCTCAAAGACTGTGTTCAGTTTTGGGCCTCTCACTACAAGAAGGACACTGACCTTTTGGAGTGTGTCCAGAGAAGGGCAACAAAGCTGGTGAAGGGTCTAGAGCACAAGTCTTATGAGGAATGGCTGACCTGAGTAGTGCAAATAATGCACTAAATTAACTTTTAAAATCTGTACATCCCTTGTAAGATTCTGCGTCTTATGCAAAAAATGCTTTCAGTATTCAGTGCTTTTAGTTTTCAGAAGTAGGAAATGCAATATCTTTTCCCCCCTAGTCCCCCAAAAGCCCCATCCCACATTAAACAAAGGACTAGCTAACATGACAGGACAAGGGGTAATGGTTTTAAACTAAACCAGGGTAGGTTTAGACTAGATATAAGGAAGAAATTCTTTACAATGAGGGTGGTGAAACACTGGAACAGGTTGCCCAGAGAGGGGGTGGAGGCCCCATCCCTGGAAGCACTCAAGGCCAGGTTGGACGGGGCTCTGAGCAACCTGACCTAGTTAGCAGTGTCCCTGCTCACTGCAGGGGGGTTGGACTAGATGACCTCTAGGGGTCCCTTCCAACCCAAAACATTCTATGATTCTATGATTTCTGTTTCAGGAAAGAGAATAAGCATGCGACTAACCTTTGGCACTGTTATAGTATTGTCACTGATGTGCTTGTATTATCTAACTCAAGAACCTGATAAAGAATCTTCCTGTATTAGTGATTTAGAACATAAACCAGAGTTTGTTGATCTAATCCTTACTACTGTGTTCACTATATCATAGGATATGTTCACAGTCAATTTATTTTCAATTTTAGATATTAATATTCAGTTAAAAAATCTCAACTGTTATATCACTTTTGCAAAGACAGAACCAATGAATGCACTTTTCCCCCAAATAAGTACAAATCAATAGTGATGATAGCATTTAAAATAATATTCTCTTGTATGTGCATATTATGCAAAACCTCTGCTGATTAAATTAGGAATGTTATGTGTAAATATATATAAATAACAACTCTAATGATTATGGGCAATCACAACATAATACCAATACAGCATGATAATATTTTAGTAAAGTGTATTACGAGGAAAGTGATCAACTACTAAGAACAAAAAAAAAAATAAATTATATAGTATGTTTAGTGAACTTGAAATTTTTGCTTGTACGGGAAAAAATATTCTAAAACCAGTAACATTTGTTTGGTCATTTAGCAGATAAAAAGAATCATACTGGTACCAAACATCGTAATATGTAACATCCCTATATGATTGAAAGCCAAAGGAAAACAAGCAAGTTTCCCTAGCTTACCAAAGACATTTAGATTAAAACCATATCTTTAAATTGAATTCAGGTGGGAAGTCAAAATTTAAGATCAGGAGAAAGTGAAGCAGGAAAGAAAGAAAAACACTGATTGGGGTTATAGATGTTCTGTCCTGGACATTGATGAAACAGTCATTACAGACAGAGATGGCATCCTGCAAAGAGATGAATTGCTGCTGCTGCTGCTACTTTGCTGAAGGTACTTTGAAATGGAAATAATAACAGGCTTGAATGTCCTGACCAAGCAAGGTTGTATGCAAAGATCAGAGCTGTACTTGGCAAATGATAAGAAAAATTGCAATCAAAGCTGGGTGGCAGAAGTGCAACATGCATGTCCACAGAAGAATTAGAATTAGGCAATATGGCAAGGATTTAGAAATGAAAATGTTCAAAGGCACAAATGAATTGTCTTTGTTAGAGAGAGTTTGAGCCTAATCTTCACTAGCACAGGAGTGCACAGAAAAGGTATCTACTGACATAATCAAATTTGGGTTTAGACCAGCATCTGCAGCGGCAACATCTGGGCCAGCCTGATTTTATTTGAGGATGTGCTATTAGACTGGTTGAAACCTGTCTGATAGTCACAGAAAAGTGAATAGGAAGTAGGAAGGGGAGCCGCTGACAAAATTCTGTGAGATAGTTGTATGAAGCAATCATGGCATCTCTGGAGTCTGCAGTTCTTGAGCAATTTTGCTAAGTGTGCAGTGTCAGGGGTCTGAATCAGATGGGCCATCAATTACATTGAGGTTATGGAAATGAAGGAATCTGTAGTGGACTATGGGGCTTGCTTTGCAGCTGCGACATCCCAGAAAGCCCATCACCGAGCTATGGAAGAGGAAGCCTGGTTACCACATTAACTTTCTGGCCAGCTCATGAAAAGGCTGTCGAAACCAAGAAATCTGGGTATCAATGAAGCAGTGTTTTTCAGTGAAACCCTGCCTACAGTGCCAAAGCTCCATTTAAACCTAATAAACATTTATTAACCTCCTTCAGTCACCAAGTAGCTGAAACCACTGAAGGCTCTGGTTTGAAGAAATGCAGACCTGAAGTACAAGCAAGGCACACGTAGGGAAAATTATTTCACCAGTTCTTTTGGGAAAATCCTGTGCAACTGCAAACTGTACAGTAGATCAAAGCTGAAGATAAGACAGGGCACCAGATATAACATGAGCAATCATTGGGAACATACTAGAAAAAAGGCAAAGAAGAGGTTTAGCCAGGTGGAGATTGTTTTTTCCCAATAGGAAATGGAAATGTGAATGAAAGAAAACATTTTTTTTTTTTTTTTTTTTACTTTTGATTCCTCCTTTGAGGAAATTGCCATTTTTTGAATGTTTTCGTCTACATGGCCGCAAACTTTGGTTAAAAATTTTGGTCAGAATACAGAACAGGACCATATGTTCATTCTGTGACAATTTTGTTAAAATAGCTATCTTTTAACAGAAACATTAAAAAGAGTATTAAGCAAAAATGCTGACAAAACAGCTGTTGCTTTGCTGTTATAATATGTTTATAGTAAGGTTATGACATGAACAGATTTGAAATGTTTCCTGTTTCAATTAAAATCCCTTTTGCCTAAAAATAAGAAATCTACCAGGCCTCATTAGTTTCCTACAACCCTTGATCGCAATTCACTTGTGAAAGCTATTGGTTTGGAAATTTTTTTTGTCTGAGTCCTAATACTGTGTCACAGACCTGTAAAAATTAGCAGACAGACTATTACTCATCAGTTTTCAGACTAAATTTGAGCCCTCTGGGAAATGCAGAATAAATCTTAAGAAAGTGAAAGAAAATCAGGCAAAGCCTTTGCCTTCTCCCTCCCCACTTTTCCTCTCTCTACCCCATTTCTAATCTCTCTGAAAGTTTTGTCTTCTTTGGTAGCCTGGAAGACATTTTCTTGAAGCCTGCAGGGGACGGGGCAAGGGGACCAAAAGGCACAGGTTGCTGAGGGCTGCATGCACGCAAAATGTTGGGAAGAGGTCTACCACCTCTTCACACCTTCCCTTACCCTTGCGAAGCAAACTGGGCTGTGTGAGCATGGTACATCAGAGTGGCTGTCTAAGATGTGTCTTTGAGATGGTGTGAAGAACCCAGTTGTTTAGGCTAGGGCAGTGCAGATGAGCAGGGCTGGGGCAGACTGGTGGATGGATGGGAGCATCTGGGGG
>NW_009260268.1:1722874-1758454 GCF_000687185.1 Egretta garzetta | reverse complement strand
TGAACAGTTCTTTGTGTGTATATGTGTGTCAGGGTTCCTTCTCTCTCTTTTTTTGATGGGGAGGGGAGAAGGTGATGTCAATACATTATTATCTTCAAGGTTATGAGATAGGGATATAGAGATTTAAGGTATCTGAGGATTTCAGGGAGGACGGAGAAAGGAAGAAGTGAGGGAGAGAGCAAAATACTGCTAAAAGAGGAGTTGTCAAAAAAAGTTGAGTCCTGGTGCTACAGTGCAGTAGCAGAAACAATATTTGTTTCTTTCTTAACAAAAGCAAATACATATGATATTTCTGATAAGTCAGTGAAGAAATAACTATTTGGCAGAGAAAAATGTCAACATACATAATTCTTCATAGATTTCTCTGAAGTGTATCTATGCAAAGTAGAGATAAATGCTAACATTTTGATGGGTTGTGACAGGTTTTAATATAAGTAATTATTCTGTCTTTTCTTATAAACTTTAAATGTTTTTTTCAATGTTTCTGTTTAAAGATAATTCTTTTTCAAGTATCTACAAACAGTTACCTAAAACTGAAGAAAAGAGAGTGTGGAGTAAAACAGAAAAAGATAACAGACCTTAGGTATTTGCAGGAATCTTTGCTCTCATTCTTTCATCTTACAGCCACTTCCATGTCTTCCCCAAATTTCTGTCCACTGTGTTTGTCTTAAACCTACAAACACTTCTTTACCAGTCAAAAAATACGACCAAGTGCAACACATAAATTCAGTCCATTGTAGGTTTCTGGGGTATATATACCACCAGTCCTCACAATTCATGACAAGCTGGTAATTTTGTGACATGCTTGTTAAAAATGTGAACTAACAATGTTTTTTACTAGATCAATGGAATCTGAATTATTTTTTATTTTACACTGTAATATATGAAACTATTTCTTCAAATTTTGATTTGATAACAAAAGTACTTAACTGCTTGGCCTCCTTTACTACATGCTTCTCTGACACCTTAATCACAAGAGAAAAAAGGAAGACTGCTCTGGTCACCCTGGTTTGCTCCATGTATTTAGGACCTATAGAGCTGTTTTCTGTACCTTTTATTCTTGAATTACTTGTTTGTGGACTTTTTTACTCTTTTCCTCCAACATACTCAACAGAAGTAATAGGTTTCCCATAACAGTAGCTAAATCTCTCTCATTTTAATTTTTGAACCATAGAACACTGTGAAATTTAACATGCTAAATAACATTTTAGGTATCATTTTCACTAAATAACATATAATTCCAGAAAATGAAAAAAACAAAACCTAAGCCAAATTCTTCAAAAATCTCCCTCCTGTCACTGAACTACTTTCCATTCAGTGTTTGAATTGAGCCAAATATCTAAGTGTGCCTCAGAAAGACAGACAACAGGGTGTTGTGCTTCATTTGTATGGTGGCATTTTAAGTTCCTGTGTGTATAAGCATGCATGTCTGTGTGCAGTCAGCACCAAGCACATCCCAAGAAAGGTACCATGAAAATATTTTAACATTCATCATTGATATTACCTAGCTTTTCAGTGTGAAAACTTCTCTCATTTTGTATAGGTAGGAAGAAAAAAATAATTCTGATTCAGCACAGTTTCTATTGAAACCAGTCAGGACTAGTTGAATGTGTACCTATCCCACCTCAGGTCAGAATTTGAGCCATCCATTTTTCTATGAGAGTAACCCGGAGAAAAATCAAACCTCGTCACACCTGTCTACATAGGCAAAGACAATTGGATCATTTTTATTCCATGCTGTTAAAGTGGTGACCTTAAAACTTGCAAACAAACTATATTTAACAATGATCTTCTAAGATTGTTTGCTTCATATCTTTTGTTTTCTCAGTGCTCCAACCCAAGCAGGAAAGAGCGAGGTGATTCGTCTAAGATTCCCATTTCTTTTTAGTGACTTTTTCTTCTTAATTGCAAAGAGCAAAAGTTGTTAATTGTGTGGAGGACCTAAGGAAAAAAAAGCTGCTTGGGTACCTCTTCACATTTTACACATAGTTTATACTACATGTTGTGGTTTATTCTCTTTTTTTATGCACATACATCTATTTATGGTCATCATAGAAGAAAAGGGGTAAACTATGGTAAGATGAATTCATCCTGACTGATTTCATTTATTCAGTGGAACACTCATTCTATCTGAAAGCTCTTAACCATAGTAAAACCTGGTATTTTATTTCTATATAAGAATTATCCCACCACGTACTTTAATCCAGTACAAGAATAAGACAACCTATTGTGAATGAATGGATGATACAATAATGAGAAAAAATACTAAAAAAAAAAAAAAATCCTTTAAAAAACTCTTCTTTTTTTACGAAAAGGGACAGATTAGAGAATTCCTGAAATGAATTCACTCTGGCATTACAAGAACAGTGGCAGCACCAAAGCTCTCCTGTGTGGAACTTCTCTTTGTAATCTCATCGGTTTTTTTCCATGGCAAGAAGGTTTGAAACAAACTTAAAAACCTATCAGGTCTTTCTAGAGGGACACAATTATTTCTATAGATGGTTAAATCAGAGGGAGACATTTTGGAAATGGTAAACCTGGTGTGAATTTCCTATTGGTTCCTATATCTTTTTTCCACTGAGAAGTAAAAGAGGAAAGTTAATGTGCAAATTTCTGCTGTACTTGAACCACTGCCTTTTGTAGATTGCACTTCCAAATTATGCATGTATGAAAATGTTATTCTTGAGGTGCAGTAGATAGGGACAAAAAGGAAGTAGAGAGGAACAAGAGGAACATATGGTTTGAAAAAAATGATGTAACATAAAGGTAAAATACAAAACAAATGTAGCCTATTATGTTGGAAGGTATGATTAAGGAGAAATTGCACATAGTCCTCTCCCCTTGCCTTTTCATTGTATGGGTAAGAACAGACAGAGGGAACATCAAATGAGATGCAACTGGATTCCACCACAGACATTTGTGATGCACATGAGTTTTCATTGGAGAACTCAAACAGCTTTACTGAAGTGAATGTTGTTGCTGTTATTTGACATAGAGAGAAACATAGGAATAGGAAGACAAGGTTCACAGAGGGTGCATTTGAAGTGATTGTTATTTGTGAAATGACTTAAAGAGAGGGCAGCTCAGACTTGCTCCTTTGGGATGGGGATGGAGACTGGTTTCAGCTTAAGACGCTCACACCAACCTGTTCCTTACTCCCATATCATGGCACATTTTTTACTATGGTGACCAACTAAAAGGCATTTTGAAAATACTTTTTGCATCTCAAGTTCATTAATAAACATGATGTAATATTGTCTTTGTAATTCTGATTGTCATCAGGTAATCATGCCCCTCCATCAATGACACAAA
The DNA here is from genome assembly GCF_000687185.1 of Egretta garzetta. Taxonomy (NCBI): domain Eukaryota; kingdom Metazoa; phylum Chordata; class Aves; order Pelecaniformes; family Ardeidae; genus Egretta; species Egretta garzetta. The sequence continues at coordinate 1,755,142 of NW_009260268.1, read as the reverse complement.
ACTGAAATATTTTTCCTTACACATTTTTACAATCCACATAACCACTGTGAATTAGAAAAGTAAATAAAGTATTTCAATAAAATTAGATTATTAATTAGTATACAAATTATCTGGGCTGTTCTGCTCTTTGACATCTGCTAATATGGGAAGTTACTGAAAGCCTAAATTGTCTGCACTTACTAATTCCTGTGAAAACTCCTGAGTTAAACAAACCCCGTTGACCAATACCAGTTTGTGAAGAGATTAATCAGCCTGTCCCTCAGGTGCTTTCCAGACACACCTTCTATCACTTTCGCATCATTTACATTTTTTCATACTTGCACAATAGACAGGTCTGTGCTTACATATTGTTGTGAGGTCACTCAGTCCAGTCACAATACCTGGAGACACCTGAAGACAGGTTACAGTCCATAATTGGGAGAGTCTTTTATAGTGTGTAAAGAACAGCACCACAGACAAAATTCGCCCTAAACTTCCCACATATGCCTCAAATCAGTGGAAAGGCACAAAAAGAACATTTACAGCACCTAGATATACTGTACTTAGTTCTTTCTGTATGGGGCATGTAAGTGGGAGGATCAAGATCAGAGAATATTATGAGCTTGTGCCGCCAGCAATGCAAGTGCTTGTAGGAAGGACTGAGTAGAAATACGTGCTGGGGCAGAGTCAAAAAATACTTGCAATGCCTATGGAAGCACTGTTAAGTAGTATATTGCCAAGGTCCAGCACATGTAAATCCTCCTTTAGTAATGTAGTATCTTCAGTAAGGCAGCAGGACTTCTCAGCTCCTCCAGCCTCTCCTGAACTCTGCAGTGAGCTGCAAAGCGGGCACCAGAAAGCTGAAATGACAGTTGCCCTTTTAGAGCTGAGAAGTTTGGAGAATGGTAGATGCCAGCCAGGTATCTTACTCAGGATTACTGTTGTGTAACACCATACGTGATAGAATGAAACGAGAAGAAAACTGAGCTAAGCAGCAGATGTTGCTATCTCTGGTCTAATTGCATTTTACCTTTACATGTTTGGATTTTTTTGAAGTATGTTCTATTTTTAGTCTGATGAAGAGCTGCGGCTTGATTTAGCTTGCACATTGTTCTGCTGTTATAAATCTCTCATTTATTTATTGTTTGCAGACTGCAGATCTGACCACATTCTTGTTAACTATTGTTCATGTTTGCAAGGTTGATAAAGTTCTGCAGTGGTTGAACCTGGTTTTGAAGTCTGTGCAACTGCAACAAAAGAGGAATGACCCATATTCAGAAAGACTGTTCTGTAAAAATGATGAAAACTTTCTATGACTATGTCTAACCTGTGGGATTTAGACATGCTTTCCAGTCCTGGGTCTGTGACTTGTTTCCTTAGGTATCTTAGACTCACCTCCTGCCCTGTGTCTTTTTCCACTCTTCTTACTAAGGAAAAATAGTTGTGCTCCTTGCAGAAAGGAGGAAAAAATATATTCCAGTTCTGTGCCTGATCTGAATGATCAAAGGACCAGCATTATGGAGTATCCTGAAAAACATATTGTGCAAAAATCATGGGATCTAGTAATGTTGCTCCATTTTATCCTTAAATATTTGGTATAGAAGATCACAATGAGATAGACACTTGAGTGATCACTGTACATCTGTGTACATCCATGTACATAATCATGTGCATGAGCACTGATAGATAATCATGTGAGTCACATGTCATAGCAACCTTATATGAAAGAAAAGCTTTTTCCATTAGTTATTTCACACACTGGTGGGAAAAAGCCAGCTTTTATATTTTATATCACTTGCCTTTTTGTATGTGTTATTTTTCTGTAAGCTTTTCAGCAACAGACCAAGGGCTGGAAGTGAACTTATAGACATCAATGTTCTTAACACAATTTGGAAACTCAAATCAATGAAAATCAGCTATAAGTTCAGATGCATTTGAGATACTGAGGTAAATAGCATCACAAGAATATCACCAGTTGTCTCTGACAGCTAATCTGGAACATCAAACTATAAAAGCCTGGGACAGTCAGTTCCCAAAGTGATAGCAACCGCTGCTGCACTAGAGAAAACCCTTCAATTTTCTCACCACTTGGTTTTCAATTACAGAGCTTCTGCCGCCATTCTGCCTCAATACAGGGCAACAAATTACAGCATGCATCATGTCATCCAAATCAATTATATCTGCTTCCACACTGATTGTTTTCTTTTTTTTCAGAGCAGTGAACTTTGTTCTTTAACCTTCCAGGTCTCTCTAAATCACACATGGGCTCTCAGAGCTGTCCCACTGCAGTAGCACTTGAGTCACTGTTGTGATGAACTCCTCTGGCACTTGTGTGGCCATTCTGCAGTGTTATAAACTGAGCTATGTACTGCTCCCAACAGCTATACAAAACAACAGTATCACAATAATTCCTTCTCTGGTTTGGAAGGTGCATTTTTTTATGGCACACAGAAATCTAAAATAGGCATCAGAGATCATGGAGTAACAGCTCAGTCCCAAGAAACGCAATGATCAATCGATGAACAAGCTCCTATAATTTTTATCCAAATTGTGCAGAGGGAGGAAAGTGGGTACGCAACCTGTTTGTAGGCAAGGCATGAAGCTGTTGGCATGAAAATGGCGATATAATGATCAGTAATAATTTGATAGACTACAAGACCTTCTCTTTTGCATGGGAAAGGGTCAGTAAATAAAACTTGTTAAAGGAGTTGTAGTTTTAGCTCTTCTTAGAAGCTGATGATTTAACATACATGCTTTACTTGTGTCGGTTAGTCAGTAACAATTCCTGAAGGGTCCGAACACTGTATTGGCATATATTTACTGGTATCAGTCACGTGCTTCATCTATCAAGTGAATTGTTATTTCTGTGGGATAAAAGATGGAAATCATATTTGAAACTGTTTGGAAAACTTCTTTCCTACAGTACTCTGGCAATTTAATTTCTGATTTTTTTCTGATCTTGCATGAAGAAAGTAAAAGCAAGCTTACATGAAAATTAAAAGCAACTGGAAAAAAAACCCTTATTTTTCTTTGTTTTTTTAAACTCCATTAATTCCTATTTTATTAGAAAGATGTAGTCTATCACATAGTAAAATGTAGACCAGGTGTGAGGATTTTTTTACCTATACGTCAATATATATTGTTTTACATACACACATATTTAGATTGCATTGAGTAAAATACTAAGTTGTGAGAATTAATAACCATTAGTTGTATTGACATGTGTGCCACTATGGCTCTTCTCAGACAAAAACCTCTGCCACAAGTTGCTCAAAGCCAGGAATAAAAGTCCAAATATTCTTCTTTACAAATATTATGGTTTACATCTTATAAAAGAAGGCTAGCTGTTAAAAATACTTTTGATTGTGCAGCCACTATGAATGTATATTCACATGGATTTTTAGGAGTCTTATTTTGAATATTCATGCTGTGCAAGACTGAAAAAGATGAAACCAGCTTTGAAAATACAATATTTTTTTTTTTGTTTATTTTAGTTACATATAAAATTGGGAATACAATGTGCATCTAAACACATAGCCTGGAAAGGTGATTACATCTTAGAGCAGATAAAGTTGCTGTTTAAGTCTGTAAAAAGTTTCTCAGCACGATCAATTAGGAAATTACTATTGTCATATCATGACTGGTGTAGTATATCTGTACAGTGCCAAACTGTCCAAATCTCAGAACTTGTGGTTTATAGCAACCCCAGATGACACTGATGGATGTAAATGTTTTTATAAATGATGTTATACAGTAGCACTACAATGTGCTCTTAAAGTTCCTTTAATAAACATAGTCCCTTACAGCATTGATATAACATCTCTGCTGAGTCTTAACCAAAATGAAAGTAAAAATGAGAATGTGCCAAAATAATATGTCACTGCCAACTTAAACCTCACAGTAACAACTGGAAACACTCGAATTTTTTAAAACATAGCTCTGCAGTTTCTTTTGCTTTTATTCTGCAGTCCCCTCACCGTTTCTGTCTGGCAGGTAGGGATGTTTCTTTCTTAGCCCAGGCATCATTTTCTGTTTCATACCTTGTGTATGAAATTACTCCTTCTACACAAAATTAAATCCCTTGCTTGCTTGCTTCCTTCATTCCTTCTTCCAGTCCTTCCCTCCCTCCTCCCTCCTTTCCATCTTTTGGTTTTTGCAAGCAAACTAATAATCCGTGTCCCTACAGTTTACAGCTATTCTCCTTCACATTCCATGCGGGTTCTTTTCAAAGATATTCAGTACTGCTGGAGTGCTCTGTGATAGCAGTTTAAAAGACAGCTCTTACTGTTTTGTGAAATGTGTATCCTTACATCATGAAAACCTTAGGGTTTTCAAATCAGTTTGCAGAGGTACTAATATGTCTCATCCTATGAAAGGCTGAGTCGGAGAATACACAGAAACAGAAAAGGCTAGTAGTGTGAGCTGGTAGTGATCTTAACGTTTCTAGCAATTAATTTGTAATACAGGATTTTTTTCATTTCAAGTCCAGTTAATTTATTTGAATTTGTTACTTTCTTTTGGTTTTCTTTTACGTCAGCTGTGACACTGGGCTTAGTCCACATGGAATTCCAACATTGTCCACCAACAGGAAGGGGAAGTAACACCTCAGCTGAGAAATCAAAGGATGTCCTTCCATTATGAAAGCTGAAAAATTCAAGATAGTAGACATAAAAAGAGCAAATTAGAAGAAAACAATAAAGGTTGGAAACTCTGGGTTAGTGCTGGCATTTTGTCATCAACTCATGGCAACAGATTAAAATGAAATATTGTAACTACAAGGAAAGGGTGATATTTTTATGGCTAAAGCACTGTGCTGTTTATGTATAGATCTGGAAACCATTTCTAGTCTAAGCTTGCCCTTCTGTTCCATTCTCAGTTTAGACAATGGAAATCTGGATGCTGGTACCTTAACTCATACCATATTGTACCTTTCTATATCACTTTGCTTTTTATGCTCCTTCCCAATGGTCTGAACTGTACCAGTGCAGTATTTCCTACACTGAGATTCCTACTCAAACACCAAAGTCCTGCATCATAATTAAGGGTTTACACTACTCCGACTCAGACTGCATACATCAGTTTAAGGTTCAACAGATACAGTCTATAAAGGAGGACAAGTTATGGATAAGAAAGTTTATTGAGGATACCAAATTATTCAGGACAATTAAAACAAAAATGAATTACAAAGAGTTGCAGAATAAACTCAAAATGCTGAGCAGTAAATGGTGTATCTAAACTAACGCACTTAGATTAAGACAGGATATTGTCAATCAAAGCTCTGATAGTTTGAGTCCTTTTGGAAGTTTGAAGACAGGCGTCCAAAGATGAAACTATCAAATAATCTGTTTTGTTGTTGGGGAATTTTTAGTTATTTTTGGGTTTTTTTCTTTTCATCTGGTCCACGAATCTCCTGAGGTCTTCTTTTAAAGAAGAAGAAAGAAAATCTTGTGTTTAACATTCTTCTTTTAGGCAAAAAATTAGGAAAATATGAAAGAAAATGCTGTAGTATGTTAGGTAACAATGTATTTTAAAACAAAATTACATTGCTCATAACAGTATATTTTACAACAACACTAAGTTTTTTTTAGATATACCTCTGTAGTTTTAAAACACCAATTAAATAAAATTCACTGGATCTACTGGTTGACCCATACAATTGCATACAAGTCCAAAAGACTTGCAGTTTAAGATAATGTAGAAAAATATCTGCAGACCCGCAAACCACGTTCACAATTAATGTTGCTGCCCTCAATATTTTGCTGCTCTAGTTGGCAACCTATTCTGCAGAATCAGCCCTGTTTGCATACTTATGACCAATTATTAGTCCATTTCCTTAAAGAAAAAAAGTTACTTGTTTAAAATTAATCTCTAAACCAGCTGACCAAAAGCTGCAATATTTGCATTCTTGCAAATCTGATATACAAAGGCACATTAATTTTACTTTTTTTACCAGCTGGCCAGATTTTATTTGCACTTCTTTTCTTTTTTGTAAGTGCACATACTAATGTTATTCTTTGCTTAGCTTTCCTATTTATTGTACAGGTTTATAAATATGTTCTTAGGGAGGCTAGGGAAAATGCATTTCAAAAGAATGGGCATTTTTTCCTTTTGTTCTTCAGCAATTCTTTTTAATAAATCACTTTCTTTATACATAGACAATGAAAAGCTTTAATCCCTCAGAAATCTGCTCTTCTGAATTCTCTGCTTCTGACACTCATTATTGTATGCTGCAACTTTTCTGTTTCATTAGTCATAACCCAAAAGACAATAAATTTTTTTCTATTCTTATCCATGAGCATGAAACTCTCTCTGATAAGATATTTTAAATACATCCTTTAATCTGGTCTGTGTCTCCTGTAAATAATACACCAAATAACCCAAAAATATTCAGGTGAATCATAATTTGTGAGTATATCTACTACAAAGATATTTGTGTAAAATGTATGTATATTTTCATATTTCCCTCCATTCTCACTCTTACTGTATATTGTCTTATGCTTTGGATATACAACTGATTTTGAGTATATTAGTTCATGAATCCACCAAGAGCCGCACTGAAGTGGGGAGGAAATTTTAATAAATATGGCTGTTCTCATATTTTAAAATTTTACAGGTAGACTTCACAGTGAGATACCTCATTTGTGCTAGAGACAATTAGGATAATGATTTTTTAAAGGATGAACAAGCTTAATATAAAATTTCTGGCTTGTGCAACAATATACTTCGAGATTAAAAAAAATATTTAAAGGTAGGCAGTGACATCAGTAACAAACTAGAGAAAACTTACTGGTAGCAGACTTCTGTGAAGTATCTGGCATAAAAGTAAAACATTAAACAGGGAGCCATAAATTAAATATATGGTCCCTTGCCAAAAAGCAGCAATCTTCTGAGATTTTTGTATTTCAGAATAGAGAGAATATTTCCAAACAGACTCTGAGGTCCCAAGTCCAGGTCCGTGGACTGAACAGGAATCTTTCTGGCTGAACAGGAAGTTTCATAGCACCCGTCCAGGCTCATGCCTTGAGCATTTAGAAACCAAGACACTATGTCACCCTCAAAATTGACTCAAAAGTAAATTTAATACCAGCCAGTTATTTCCAATAGGAAAAGAAGAGTGAGTGACAGCTTCCAAGATTTTAATTGATACCAAGATAATTGGTAAATGCAACTAAATGGAGTTTATAGTTTCTCTGAATTTTCTTCAAGAATAAAGAAAAGCCCATCTCCGTTGCTGCCACATTTTTTTTCTTTGAGAATCTGGCACCTTAGCACTCCCTTAACAAAATTCTTCCTCTGCACAGATTTCTGTCTCTGCCTCAACATCTAGATTTACTGTGATGGTAGTAAAGATATGGACAGTTATCAGAAAACAAAGCAATAAACCTTATTTTGGATCATATTGTTAAAATGAGTATGTGATGCTGTTATTTCCCAAACAATAATACAGTGAAGTCACTTTGTCCACTCTTTAATATTAATAGCATTGTCTCACTAATATTTATCCCATAACTACCAAATTATATAACTGAGTTATCTGAGATAAATGTAGGTTTCAGGTGTATGAAGCCCACGAACTTCAAAGAAATGACCCCATTTCTTGCCTCTTCCAGAACGGAAAGGGAAATGGTTTTCTTTTACTTGCTCTGAAAACCTTCAAAGACTTAGTCTGGCCTGAAGTGTCTATATTTTTAGTAACCCATATTTGATATCCACCTTATGTGATGCTTTGACATGCAAATAATTTATCTGAGAAAGGACTTTCAGTGATTTAGAAATATATATATATAAATAATGAACAAACTGTTTTTTGTCTTTGGGCACCTCTATAGTCTGTAAATACATGATACATATTTCTCTTGAAAATTCTGACCTATTCTGGAAAGCATAAATAAGGATTTTAGAGAACGTAGCATTATAATTATTTAGCCTAACACCTGGATGGCAAGTTGGAGAGATTTAATATGTGTCTGATTCGGTGCAAAATTTCACACAGTGATGATTTTTAGAAAGTTTAGAAGGAAAGCCTTCTCTTTCTTTTCTGAACATTTCACAGTTGTTTCTTTTCAAGACTCGTAAGACACCATGTGCTTGATTTTTATAGAACTTGACAGTGAACACTAGAAGAAGCTTGACAATCATTTGCTGCAATCCCAGTGCTATATGTTGTCACTGAAATAACAAGGCTGTCTTTAACCTTAAGAATGAAATATTTTGCAAGTAGATGGCTGAAGAAAACCTTCTTAGTATGTTCTCTCTTTTTCTGAAACTTTTTTTCTATATTTGATCTAAAAATATATTTGATGTTCGTCTGATCTCATTCATCTGGACTGTTAATCTGCCCTATATTCAAAAGTATTTTCAAACATTCTCTTTTGTAAAGATATCATGCATGTCAATAAAGCATTTAAATTTTGACTTCTAGTTTTTAAAAAAAAAAGTGTTCTTTTCCTTGTCACATCTTGTCAGTCTCATTGATATGGTGCTTGTGATCCATTGCAACATGCTCCAAGGTGTCATTTTAGTAAAGCAATGTAGCTTTTTACTTATCCATAAAGGTCAATCAGCAAGAGAAATTTATGTTTCTGAAGCTAAAATGGCTGTTCTGAGAGATCACCACTTTTTTGTTCCTTCAAGTTCCTGGATTTTTAGGGGACTATTTAATTTTGATTCTTCATTTTCTTATTCAGTGTATTGACTTACAACTTGCAATATGAACAGTGAGAGACACCAGTAGATGTTTAAAAAAAAAGCAGACATAAGTTGAATGTTTTCTTCTGGTAAGGATTTTTCCTTTTTTTCCCCTTGTTTTTTGGTACCCAAGTCACTTATTTCTTCTTCTGGTAGGTCTTATCATATACTTTGACAAGAAAAAATAACTTTCGGATAATCGAGAGACATGAAACTCAAGGATGCTGATAGTTCAAATATAAGGTAAGCTTTGCAGCCAGATTTGAACATTCTTTTTTAAATGAATGGCATATTTGTTAAAAAATACAGTTTTGGTCCTCCAAACCTAGTAATAAATTAATGTTGAATCTGCTGAATGGTATCATCTGTGCAGGTAAAGAAATCAACAGACAAAATCCTCAAGGCTGGTCTCATCAAGTTGCCAAGGCAGGAAATGGCATTTATTATCCCAGTGATTATGAATGTGGAAGACTTGGATTCTTTCTTTACTTCAGATGTGACAATCAGTTTGATCCTGAAATAGTAGCTAAGCTGAGTGAATCCTGCTCAGCATCCTGTCCCTGTTCCTGCAAGGATCATTCACTAAAAAATCCTTCAGAAGCCATTATATAATGGCAGTGTATCTGGCAGATTTCTCCCCCTGCTTGTTTGCTTTAGCTTTTTTATCAGAGAAGGGTTTCCGTAACTACTCTTTTTTTTTTTTTTTTTTTTTTTTCCCCTGGAAGGGAACAGAGGTCTCTCATAATTTCAATAAATGAAGCTATAATAGATACATGCTTTAGTTCTTTCTCCCCTCCTAATTCATGCACCTCTGCATAAAGGTTTCACCTCTGGTTAAGGGAAAACCTGTGGGAATTCCTTGTTAAAATACTATTAGACCATGATTTGAATAGTTACCAGGAACAGTTGCTTTATGACTAAAATGAGGATAGCTTCATTTAAGAAAATGTAGTACAGTATTATGATCAATGGTTACGTGTAACCACAAACTGAGGAAAAGTATTCATGGTTGCTAGCTAAATCAGACTGATTCATCTTTCTTATTAAAACACAACCTAATTAAACCAAGAGTGTATGGGGTTGTCAAGGTTTATAGCAGAATATTCAAAACATCTTAGGTGATAAAAAGGAAAGCTTGGAGAAGCCAAAGCCCTCAGGTTACGTCAGATAATCAGAAGGAAGAGCAAAAGAGCGGGGAGTGTTTGCAAGGTTGCTGGTGACCTGTGTGTTGAGGAGCCTGAGAACTGCAAGAATGCAACTGCTTGGCTTTCAGAAGCCAAGGTAGTGACAATCCCTGTGAAACTTGGGGGAGAAAATCCAAATAGAAAAATGCCAGGCTGAAAATGCAGTATTGGATTAACACCTGAGAGTACAATTTAAAGCTAAGCATGAAGGGAGTGTGAAATGTCAGTCATCTGAGCTGAATGAAATGCAGGCACTAGTCATAACATAAAGAACATTTGATTTTACATTTTGTTCAGTCTTTAAAATCATAATTGTTAGTAGAGGGAATGTGAATATCCATTTCCCTGGAATTAGGAAAAACGTATGTGACTGTTTGGCAGTAATACATAATTAGTTTGAGTTTTTAGATCCCTATACAGACTTTTAAGAGAAGAACTGAAAATGAATAAGCAGAATTATAAATCATAACTTCCTTTCCTCCCCCACAGTACTTTTGGTCCAAGAAGAAATTAGCTGGGCTGCCATCATCCTAACATCTACCAACATATTGCAGAAAACCACTTTCACTCATAAAACTTCCAAAAGTCTATTCAGAATGTCTTTAACATCACAGCACCATGAAGAAGTATTAACATGGATGATAATTTAATATCACATGATTCTGAAGAGAAGCTCATTTAAAAAAAAATTCAAATACAGAAAACAATTTTGGTTTTGATCTCTTCCTCTCTGCTTCTATGTATTTTTCATCTAATTCTATGGTTTATATATCCTCTGTTTTTCTTTCCTCTAATTTTTTTATGCTTTCTTCTTGGGATTTCTTAAGTCAATATGAATCTGATAACTTTTGTGTTTCAGTTAACCTTTTGAACGTCTGATGCTTGTATGGATTTGAAATAACATCACATGAATTTATCTACCCATACATGCTAATAGCCCACATAAATGTCTTTTAAAAAGTATCTGTTTATCAGCTCCTGACTTCAAGAGTTCTACACCTTCAGGGAGAATTTGGCAGAGTTTACTCTGAGCTTGACCTTGTAGAAGCTTGAATAAAAAGTGGAAGGCAAATTGCTTAAGGATAATCTCGCAATATGAGCAGAAGGCCAAGTCAACAGCAAATGTAAATGGCATACTTCCAGTGACTTCAGTGAAGCTATACTAGTTTATTCTAAGGATCTGACTGTAACATGGTTACATACCTATCACCATAGTGTTATGCAGCACAAGTCATGAACTACCTCTCCTTTCTCATGAGAGCAGTTCCACTGAAATAATTAATAGCCTCATGAAGAGGGCAATCTATTTGTTACCTCTATGATGAATTCAAAGAAAGCTTTTGTGATATACAAGGTTGTTTTTTTTTTATTGTGCAAAATGGAAATATATGCAGTCTTTGCATTTGTATCAGCAAATTACCAGGTAATGTTTGTTTGAATTGCTTAGAATCATGCAGATGCAAATTTGCAAAAGCTTTTAAACAGCTTACCTATACTTATTAAGAATTACAGAGTCACTTAACATAAAGGAGTGTACAGCAAAGAAGTGAAAGGGTCAGTGCTGCTATAATTTTACATTGGAAGAGAAATCCATAAGCAAGCCTCTGTATCACATAACTGGAGAAAGTAAAACACTCCAAAAAAACCCCAACCAAACAAAACAAATAATTGACATCTAAAAATTTAGCTGAACAATCCCTTTATGATCCCCACAGGTATATTTGCATTAATGTAAAAAAGCCCAGAATTCTCTGAATGAAGCTCACTGTAAAACACAGAATTGTCATGAGGTGAAGCCTATCTGAAAACACAGCCCAAAGAAATCAGATATTGAGTACATCTGTCCAGCTCTAACTGACTGGGTTAATAACAACCTAAAAAACAAAGAAGGAATGGATTCATTTTGTTATGCTACTGCTGTTAATGCCCAACTTTTTATAACAAAAGTAATGAGAATAACTCTCCTTTCTAGACCAAAGAAGGTGGGAAACAGGTAAGTGGTCCTCCAACTATGCAAAAGGTTAGGCCCAAAATGGAGCCAAGACCCATTGGTGCCAAGCTGCCAGATGAGACCTGATGTCTGGAGCAGCGGGACTGGCTGGAGCAAGGGACCCGCTCCCAGTCCCCTGGCTTAGAGTGGCTGTATGAGCTGGTGTGGAGAGGCAGGTCCCTTGTTCCCTGTGAAAGTGTGTTACAGGTTAAAAATCATGCAATAGCAATTGCAGTCACCCACTATCCTGCTTAGTGAGTGGGTTTGAGATAATATGTCCCTGAATGGTGTGGTTCTGTTCTTGCGGCCGCCCCACCTCAATTCCCCCTACGAAAAGAACAAATGTAAAATATTGATCCTGTCACCATATTAATTAGTTTTCAAGAAAAAAACCCCTTGCTTTTCATTTGCTGATATGGAAGAATGCATAACAATTAATTTTTACTAAAGATACTGCTAGTAAAATAAAGAGGCACAGCAGTCATTGCCTTTTGCTGTTAGTAGCTTTTGTGACCCCTGCTTTTCAGGATGCCCAGTAGATACAAGTTGAGTTCTGCTGTCTCCAGCTTCCTGATTCTTATTTTCTTTATTTCTTCATATTCTTGAATGATTTATTTCCAGTTGGGGCAACAAATTCTCTTTCTTCCAGGGTTGTTGTCATAAATCTCTTGTTGTACATTTGCTTTTCTGGTTGGTGACATGTAGCGATATTTATTCTACATTCTGGTACTTCTATTTGTCCCCTAACTTCTTCATACTCCCTTTCAAATCTGAAGTGCATTGAACTTTTCCTCACTGTACATCATATGCCAAAGGGGGTGGATGACAATTTTGTAAGGTTCAGCATGAAGGCTGGCACTATGAGGGTGTGTGGGTTGGTGGACAAACATAATTTTCTTGTGAATGTATTGCATATCAATAGCTGTCATATCAGAATTTTTTTCCTATTCTTTATATGAGGAGTATCTGACATCAGTCTCCTTTCAGTATCCACGAATCAAAGAAGCATTATTTTTCAAAAAATATAAAACTGAATCCTTAGAGAAATCTAAAATTAGAGGTATTTAAAATCACCTGCAGATTAGAACATATTATAAAACTGGCTAACGTTCAGAATAAATATTCAGAGGAAAGAAAAAAAGAGTAAAGCTTTTGAGTTTATGCTTTTTGAGTGATAAACCAAACCCAGAGATTCAAGAAATAACTATTAACTTTATGCACTGGGCTCTTGGTTTTTGTTTTCCATCTCATCAACCAACACCCCCAAGTCCTTCTCCTCAGGGATGCTTTCAATCCATTCCCTGCCACACCTGTATTTGTGCTTGGGATTGCCCCAACCCATGTGCAGGACCTTGCACTCGGCCCTGTTGAACTTTACGAGGGTTGCACGGGCCCACCTCTCAAGCCTGCTAAGGTCCTCTGGATGGCATCCCTTCCCTCCAGTGTCTTGACCGCACCACACACCTTGTTGTCATCAGCACACTTGCTGAGGGTGCACTCAATCCCACTGTCATTGTCACTGACAAAGATGTTGAACAGCACTGGTCCCAATACTGACCCCTGAGGAATGCCACTTGTGACTGGTCTCCACTTGCATATCGAGCCATTGACCACAACTCCTTGAATGAGATCATCCAGCCAATTCCTTATCCACTGAGTGGTCCATCCATCAAATCCATGTCTCTCCAATTTAGACACAAGGATGTTTTGCTGGACAGCTTCAGATACTTTGCACAAGACTCTGTAGATGACGTCAGTTGCTCTTCCTTTATCCACCAACACTGTAGCCCTACCGTAGAAAGCCATCCAATTTGTCAGGGTTGAGTTGTCCTTAGTGAAGCCATATTGGCTGTCACCAATCACCTCCTTCTTTTCCATGTGCCTTAGCATGGTTTCCAGGAGGATGAGCTCCATGATCTTGCCAGGCACAGAGGTGAGACTGACTGGCCTGCAGTTCCATGGGTCTTGCTTTTTTCTCTTTTTAAAAGTAGGGGTTATGTTTCTCCTTTTTCAGTCAGTGGGAACTTCACTGGACTGCCACGACTTCTCAAACATGATGCATAGTGGCTTAGCAACTTCATCCACCAGGTCCCTCAGGACCTGCAGATGTATCTCATCAGGTCCCATGGGCTTGTGCACCTTCAGGTTCCTTAATGATCTTGAACCTGGTCTTCTCCTAAAGTGGGTGGTTTTTCATTATCCCAGTCCCTGCCTTTGCCTTCTGCGGCTTGGCTGGTGTGGCTTGAGCACTTGCTGGTGAAGACTGGGGAAAAAAGCCATTGAGTACCTCAGCCTTCTCCATATCCCAGGTAAACAGGTCTCCTGTTTCCTTTCAGAGAGGGCCCTCATTTTTCCTAGTCTTCCTTTTATCACTGATGTACCTATAGACACTTTTCTTCTTGGCCTTGACATCCCTGGCCAGATTTAATTCTGTCGGGGCTTAAGCTTTCCTAACCTCATCCCTGGCTGCTCATACAATTTCTCTGTATTCCTCCTGGGCTACCTGTCCTTGTTTCCACCCTCTGTAGGCTTCCTTTTTATATTTGAGTTTGTCCAGGAGCTCCTTGTTCATCCATGAAGGCCTTCTCGAATTTTTGCCTGGCTTCCTCTTTGTTGGGATGCATCACTCCTGAGCTTGGAGGAGGTGATCTTTCAATATTAATCAGCTTTCTTGGGCCCCTCTTCCCTCCAGGGCTTTATCCCATGGTACTCTATCAAGCAGATCCCTGAAGAGACCAAAGTCTGCTCTCCTGAAGTCCAGGGTAGTGAGCTTGCTGTGTTCCCTCGTCGGTGCCCTAAAGATCTTCAACTCCACCATTTCATGGGCACTGCAGCCAAGGCTGCCCTTGAGCTTCACATTCCCCACTAGCCCCTCCTTGTTGGTAAAAACAAGATGCAACTTAGCACCTCTCCTTGTTGGCTCCTCTATCACCTGGAGAAGAAAGTTATCATCAGTGCATTCCAGGAACCTCGTGGATTGCTTAAGCCCTGCTGTCTTGTTCATCCAACAGATTTTGGTCTGTCCCCCATGAGAACCAGGGCTTATGAATATGAAGCTGCTCCTAACTCTCTATAGAGGGCCTCATCTGCTCAATCTTCCTGGCCTGTAGCAGACACCCGCTATGATGTCACCTGTCCCTTCCCCTCCCTTTGATTCTGACCCATAAGCTCACGGTCAGCTCCTCATTCATCCTCAGGCAGAGCTCCATGCACTCCAGCTGGTCATTGGCATAGAGGGCGACCCCCGCTCCTTGTGTCTCCTGTCCTTCCTAAAGAGCTTGTATCCTTCCATCCAACACTCCAGTCATAGAAACCATCCCACCATGTCTCCATGATGCCAATAAGATCATAGCCATGCAGGTGTGTGCCTGTCTCTAACTACTCTTGTTTATTCCCCATGCTACATGTGTTTGAATAGAGACTTTTAAGTTGGGCCCCCAGTGAAGCTGATTCACTGTCTGGAGTGGCTGGAATTTCTTTGTGCTGCTCTTCAGGTGCTCTCCTGCTGACCTGTGAACCTTCTCCAGGCTCTGGGCATCTATTGCTGGCACTGGCATCAAACCGGTAGGAGTGGGATGGATTGAGGTTCCCCTTGCCTGGAAACTTGTTGATTGACCAGATTTGACTGGCCCTTTCAAACCCCTTCCCTTTGACTGGGAGGATTGATGAAAAAAATATGTCAAAAAAATAAAAGAAAAAAATAGAACATCATCTTCTCAAATGTAGCTTTCAATAAATCTTACTAAAAATGAAAAGTCAGTTTTAGGATCAGAACTCTTTTGTCGGTTTTAATTAGATTGCAAGTCCCCCGGAGACCCCATACCTTGCCAAGACCTGTATTTTTAGGCCTAGATCCTGCAAGTGTATGGATATTCACCTTCACATGACTATTACTGTGATATTCAATGAATGTCATGGATGAGTCTTAATGCAAATTATGCAGTGAACTAATTTGTACAGCTGCAAATCATTTTATATAACTTCCGTTTATGGTCTGCCTCAAGCTGAGTCAAGGGTAGCAGTGAGAATATTAAAACCTGTGTATGAATTTCCTATAAGAGGGTAGTTTTTTGCAGGGGAGGTAAATAGCTTGGGGTTGCTGGAGAATCTCTGAGCTTGCTTGATGCTAGCATTAGGTTAACAAGAACACTGAATGTCTGAGTACCTGCTGAAAATCTTGGATATTTCCTGAATGTCCTCTTCTGACAAATGGGGATATCTGCTTATGGAACACGTGGTGGTAGGAGACATCCAGAGGCACTTGGTTTAGTGATAGCTGAAAGAGGGCTGGAGTCTACCTAAGAGTAGTTGCGTTTTTGGATGTGCTTATGAGAGGGAGAAAAAGTGCAGAGGTGCTTCCCAGGTAGTTGCAGGGTATGTGGGGGAGCTCATCTCCCACAGTGTCTGGAAGGTACCTGGGCTCTTTTTATGTTGATGTGAGGCAGGCAAGAGGGGGGACGGTGAAAGACAATTTTGGGCCAGAACTGAGCACACTCAGTATCCATGGTGCCTTGCTCATTTCTGCTACAGTGGCTGGTAGACTCATTTAAGCCATATTCTCTGCCTTCCTGTTGAGGGTCTATTAAAAACATATTCAGAAAAGCCTGCTAATTTTTCATGATCAGAGGGCAGAAAGTGGCTTTATACTCTAAAAAAACAAAACTGAAAGAAAATTCTTTCTTCTTCCCTTATTTTGTCTGGATGCAGAATGGTATACATGGATACAGAAGGAGGATTATCAAATGCAGCCTTATGAAGTATTCATGTGTTCAGCTAAGCACACACATGATTTTGTTTATGGAGTGATGCTTAGGTTCTGCTCAAGCTGGAACTATCTTTATATTGACTAATGCAGTGGGGCCTTCAGCCCGATTTTACCTGTAGACACTAATATGATACAAATAATAAATATCACTGCTAATAGTCCATTCTGCGGCGCAAGAGTCGTATAATTGCATACATAAATTCCCATTCAAATGTGCAGATGTGAAAAGTATGTTTGACAAGCGATCCGAACATTGAACATTTAGGAATATAAGAGAGATGTTAAGTTACTAAAATTTTAAATGCTATAGTGTTATAAAATCATTTACATTCAGAACAATTTCATTTGACACCATTCAGATCTGGAGCAGAATATATCTTGCAACTCTTAAGTGAAGCCATTTGCAATTAGAACAGGCTGAAAAAAGAGATGACTTGCTATGTTTAGATATGAGAAAGAAAAGGATTTGATCATAACAGGTTTACATAGTCTTGACAACGAATCCACTGAGATGTATTTCTTGTAACACAGTCCGTGTTGGCAACAGAGTCACACAAGAGCAGCAGACAGTAAAGCCGGGAGGTGGCAGGACATGGGACTGCACAGAGACGTGGGAAGAAGGCAGGCATGAAAGGTGCAGGGTGAAGCTAGAATGATTGAGAATGATTTCCAATTTTTCATGTTTGGCTTCCCACATGAAGCTTGCCTACTCATATGTGATACTAGACTTGTGATGCAAAGTATGCGGCAGAAATAGACAAGGAGAGAAGCGGAGATGTGAAGGGTTTGGTATTGAAGGGAGCGCAGGAGTGAAAGTCTGGAGAGAAAATACTTCTCATAGCCTTTGCATAATTCTGAAAGGAATAAAAAGAAACTTTCTTTGGTGTTAAGACCATAAAGTCAAGTAACATGGGATTAACTGTAGCTCTTCTTGGACCAAAAATAATTTCCTTTGAAGAAAAAGTCCAACAAAACTCACGTGAAATTATTCTATTTAAAATTTCAGAAAGAGATGGTTTTCTTATGTACCTTAAATGTACTTATCATCGAGAACTGTGTCCTTGATTGTGGGAGTTCATATGCCACTATAGTGTAAGGTAATAGAAAATCATCGTGAACTTACTCATACTTTTATTGTGTTTCTTCTATCAGCTGGAAGTCAGTGAAAGGTAATGAAGTCAGGATTGTGGAAGTTTGCAAACAGAATCAGAGGTTATTCCGTTCCAGGTGTTTTAAGTGCTACTTATGCCTGAAAGAGAAAAAAAGCCCCTGCCATTTGAAGCTGGATGCTGTTAGGCTTCACTGATTCTTTACTATTCCTTGCAAAGCTGCTGCTGAGTAAAAATCAGGAATAGAACATGTTTTGTGATTATGCCAATTATTGTTTCTTTTTTTAATTGGGGAGTGGGTTGGGGAGAAGGGTTGGTTTTTTTTTTCTTCTGTTGTTATGAAGAAATTTCCCTCTGGTTATATAGGGTTGTCAGATTTATTACTGTCTCCTTCTGTTTCATATTACTGCACACAGATTTTTCTGAACAAAGTACACTTTTAATAATATTGAATTTGTATATACTTTTAAAAGAAACTCAGATTTTCTATATCCTTTTATCTCCAAGATGATTAGGAACTCATTTTCTTCACTAAGATCTTCAGCTGGTTGTGGTAAAAGACAAACTGGGTTTTAGTACTTTGCTACTAGTAAATTACCATTCCAATAACAAATCTATTGACAATGATAATAACAATAAACTGTTCAGAGTAAGAAATGTGTGGACACAAGCTGTGAGGAAGAAACAATGGTCTATTTCTGCAGACATATTTTTACTCATCAGCCAGTAAAATGATGTAAACTGAGGTTAGGTAGTGGTGTGCAAAGGCCCAAAATAACGCTGACATGTTACTTTAGGTCTCACTGAAAATTAAAAGAGTCCAAGATGCAAAACAAAGAACCTGCCTTTGCCTCAGCACAGGAGGGAACAATTAAAATCCCTTTTTCTGGACACTGGATCAGCAGCCAGTGCCGGACGAAAGATTGTGGAGAGCCAGCGGCTGGGGAATCAGCAGCCTGCCCTTGGGCCAGTGTCCACAGACGCTGAGCTGTTCCTGTCAGTGATGAACCAGGCCTTAGGAGGAAGGAGGCAGACAGAAAAAGAGTTGCTTTGGGATACTGGACTAAGGAAAAAAAGAAAGTGATCTTTAGATTGAGGAAACGCCTCTGGATTTTGGGCCTTCAGTGTTTAAGAGAACAAAACTCTTTTTACTCTTTGTTTTATTAAGACTTCATCAAAGACATACTTCTCTAACAGAATCAATTTTCCCAGCTAAGAAAGACAATCCATTAGATCAAAAATACTCGGTTTCTTGGGACAGGAAAAGATGAAACTGGTGTTAGCAGTGAGATCCATTTTCCAGCAAAGCAAGATTGTGTGTTCATATTGCTGTCGAATCAATATGCAATAAATAATGGAGATGCTCATAGATATAAAAATAGCCAAAAGGAATTGATATAAGACCAAAAGGAATTAAAACAAGACTTAAAACCGAGCCAGGAGACTCCACAAAATGAATTAAAGCAACATCTGGAAACTTCCCAAAAAGAATTGACAATGAGCTATTGTTAGAAATGATCTTTGTCTTAGTAACTACTATGAAACTCTGTCTAGTCTGATGAAATGGAGGGGAGCCATGAACTGACTGCCCTACATCAACAGGTTTTTCAGGAGTAGAGGAGACCAAGAAAACTTTGTCTAACTTGAAATTTTTTAACAGAAATGGGCCCTCCAGTGTTTGAGCAGAAAATTAAAGGGACTATAGAAGACAACTTTCTGGGCAAGAGGTTGGGACAGATGAGATGGTGATGGAGGCAGGATGTTTGCCTGAATTTTCCATCTTGTTTTTATTCAAAAATGCCCAGAGGGGAGAGGTCGGATTGGCTCAGCTCAGATAATGCAACCCTCAACCCCTGTATCTTTGAGGGGAAACTCCCTGGGAAGCTTATTTGGCACAGTACAACATCCTAGTCCAAATGAATGGCTGGGGAGATGAACAGATGAACAACATATGGTCAGAGGCACGGAGCAGTTGTGAGAGGCACTGTTTGCTCTGAACCCGTAGGCACATTTCTGTGTTAGCAGCTGGCTGTCTTGCCCCCCCACCCCCCATCAATTCCTTCTAAACACAGTTCTTAAGCACATTTGAATAATTCTGGCTAACAGGAGAAGTAACTAAAAACCTAAAAATACCATCCATTCAAATTGTTTGTGTGTAGAGAATTGGAGCCAAGCAGCTGTGCTCCGGTCAGAATTTATGGGCCTGATCCAAAGCCCGGTGAAACACCTCTTCTGCCTGCTGCGATGCCCACTTCTCCTCCCCTTTACCAGTTATGAGAGCAGAGCAGGTGTAGAGCCTCATTCCATATTGCTGAACATGGGTTAACATTTCTTCAAGCTACAACTCTCTCTGCCCAGGTGCTGTGCAAATGCTTAATGCTGAGAGCTAATGCAAAGGCTCTGCTCTTCCTTCAGCAGTATGCTGTAGTTTAAAGGGTCAATCCCAAAGGGATTAAGAAATTTCTTCCATGAAAAATTGTTTCTTTAACCAGTGCTCAAAATGCTTCCAACACCTTTAGCTGACCCTAGGATGATGAATGAGGTCATCTTGCTTAAGTCTATGTTACTTTACATTATGTTACTGCAGCTCAATAAACACACTTAAAGGAAAATCTCGTTTTCATAATAGAAAAAAATGAAATGCCTTTCTGATATGGCTTGCACCATTTCAGGTCACCCTGTTCTCTCTGCCATTTATTGAACTGCATTAGCATCACCTTCAGAGGAAGCAGGTCACCCTTCCTTTTATGTGAAGATACAAAGTGGTGAAGTGAAAATGGTGGGTGAAGCAAAAGTAAAAATTGCAATTAGTTTAAGTGCTGCTCTTAGAGCATTCCAGTCAAAATTGAGAATGGAAAGGAAGAAATAAGGGGGAGGAGGAGGGAACAGTTCTAATTTAAATGTTTAGGTTTTGTTTAAATTTCAGTGCCTAAGAAAACCCAAAGAAACTGGGATATGACTGGTGTGAAACTGTTTTATCCAATATACATTTTTTATCTAGAAATGGTCATAGGTAAGTAGTCTACATGATTGAGATACATACTGAAATTTGTTCTTCCAGAAATATTTAATCTCTCTTCCTAAAAGAAAACTATTAATTAATGAAAATGTGATTGTTTTCATCAGGGAATTTGTCTGTAATAAAAAAAATGGCAGAATTATGCCCCATATGCTGCTTTTCCTATTAAGTGACAGTAGTACTAAGAAAGATGATAACTAAGGAGATCCTCGCATACTTCCTTTATGAATATACTTATTTTGAGCTCTCCCCCTTCTTCAGGAATACCATTGTTTTTAAAGTCCTCATTTGGAAGAAAAAATGCCTTTCAGCTGTGTGAGTCATAATTTTCCAAGTCTCTGATGGTTGTATGAATGCACCTCAGGATACAACTTGACCCTATTAAAAGGGAATATGTTTGGGAAAGCCGTTATGAATGCTTTATTTTCTTGGGAAAAGACAAATCTTTTTTCTAACTATCTATATATTATTTTTTCCTAATTGTTCATTGCAGCTTCTCTACTCTTCTTAAGTCTATGACAACATTTGCACATTTGTCTACCTGGAATAATGTGTGAAAATTTTTTCATTCAAAGAAAGTGTGTATAGCAATGGTTGATTCATATGACAAAAGCAGTATACAAATTAAGACCACAGGCTATGGATCTAGGCAAGACAATGCAGTTCAATCTACAAGAAGCAGATAAATATGTATCTTTACACACAACTGCATTATCATATCAGATTGGTATTATTTGGATGTCTCTACAACTTCTTCATTTTTTAATCCTCTCCTTGTGATTGCTTTTATGACAGGCAGCATTTCAGCAATTCTGTGAGACATGGATATTCCTTAAGATCCAATCAAACCATTTACGTCACAAAGTCCCCTAAAAATCTGATCTTAAAAAAATGATATTAGCCCCTTTTAGAAGAAAAGAAAATATATAGAGAGATATTTTAGACTACTTTTTTTTTTTTTTTTTAAGTATGCACAGAGGGCTGCTCAACTTCTGAATTGACTGCCAAGAAGTCCAGGCTGGGAGATGATTGGTAATCATATTTCCACATGAGGCTGATTGTATATAATATTGAGAAGTAGGAAAGAAAAATGAATGGAGCATTCAAAGAGGAAGAGAACATGGTGTATAGTGAGGAGAACAGAAAATATTTATTTTTACTTAAACTCTTGTATCGGTTCATATAAAAGTATTCAGCTGCAGGACTGTATGTAATAGCAAAAGGGGTTCTATACAGACAGCCTGCTTGTCTAAGATGAATGAAATACAGAAATTAAGCATGTCTAATATATTAAGAGGTGAACTGGATTTCTAATATATTAATATTTTTGACAGGTATTTAATAGTATAAAAAATATAAAGCTGAACTCGTCTTTTTTTCGTACCCGCTTTAGCTGGAAGAAGAAACATTTTCCTCTTATACTGGATCACGCCTGGTATCATGGGTTGGAATGGGGAAGAAGAGAAATGGGACATACCTTGTTCTTTGCCACTATGCATCATTGCAACTTGTTTCCAACTTTGGAAGAGCTGCGTGGCAGCTGGGAGTATGCAACTTGGTGTCCAATTGAGAGCGTAGTAAGTAGGGCTCCAAAGTCAGGGTCTAACAGAAGGAAGGCATGCTAATTTCCTTGATAAATCCATTCCTTGTCCAGAAAACACTTGATGGCTAACAAATATCTGTTTTTTCCCACTGCATGATAATGAAGAAAGTTGCCTACTGGGGGTGCATGTTAGTCCCTTGATCCAGCAGGGATTAGTCAGCACCACAGTTTATTTAACTCTCAGACCTTGTACCTTCAAATTCTGCAGTACAGGTCCTATTCAAAATTCCGTATGGTTCCCCTCACTACATATCTGCACAACTTTTTTCCCATGCATGGTGCACACAGGTGGGTAGTGTGTTTGTATCTGATACTGCAAAGGAAATGGAGATTATGCATTGTAGTGTTGACACCTAAAATGGTTAAAACTGTGAAGCTATACAGAAAAAAAAAAAAAAAACCGTAAATAACTAGAAAAGATTTTTTTTTCTTTCAACGTTAGACACCCAAGATCTGAGAGCACCAGCTCTAAATAAACTACAAATTCTGGTAATCCATGATTAAGAGCTAGCTTCTTTATTTATGAACATACTAAGCAAGCTGTCCCTGAAAGAAACAGTAACACTAATTTCATATCCTTTGAATTTTCTCTACGATGTACAAAGATACCTAATGAGAACATGATGACAACTTTATCTCACAGACAGATAAAGCAAAATTCATTAAGCAATTTTTCTTCTGCCAAATATAAGGAGGATCATGACAGCATCTTAGAGCTCACAAATCTCAAAAATTGTACTTGATGAATAAAGGAAATTAAAAAATCACTGTTTTTAAATAGCAGTATGCTAGAATTTCATAACAAAGGAAATAGTATAAGTAGTCAAAATGAAGAATTTATTATTTTATTTCTAATAGAAATAAGAAAAGCTTTCAGTGAATTTTGTAAACACACTTTTTTCAGGCTCTTGATGGTTCTTGAATGTTAGTATCTTTATTTTGAAATGTTGCTTCCTGATTTCATTAGGCACTAATACACAGCAATCAGCAAGGCTAGTTTTTACACAGCCTCAGATCTTTCAGGTGTTATGTGTGTTTGAGCGAGAGAATACTTTGCTCTTGAAGGTAATATATTAGGCATATTTGTGTAGGAATCTCGAAGTTGTGATTTATTTCTAGTTGTTCTGTGAAATAGTGGATTACTTAACTCTTTCAAAAATAAAGAAAGAGGTACCTACATTTCTTTATAACTTTCTTGTCCTCTCATTTAGGACAATGATAGAAAAACAAAGTTCAGTTGTATTAAGAACTGATACAAATATTTTTGCTGGAGAGGTTAAAAATCAGTATATGCACTCTTAGGATATATTGCATGAGGTATGAAATTTTCAGTGTAAAATATTGTCATATGAGATCTTTTTTTGTGCCCCCTCTAACATCTCAGACTGTTTTTTTTCCCCTAGAACAGAAAGATTCACACCCACTCTACCTTCCTTTAATTTGTAGTAAGCCTGTGAAAGATTCAGTTTTATACATGTTTAACTGATTGAATAATAGATTTTCTAACTATTTCTTGCACCATTCGGTATCCTAGAATGAACTTTGGGAGGGCAGGATGGGCAATGTAAGTGGCTAGATGATGAATCTGTTTTCCTGTACTTAAACTGGAAAGATGGTTTTGGGTGCCTACAGGTAAGTTTTTCCCCAAACTAGGTCTGTCCTGGACAGCCATCTACAGAGGGTATATTACAACTTCAGCAGTTCATCTATGAGCATGAGAAGACAACACGATTCTAAAACAGGCTGCTAGATATGGCAAGACATATCAACATTTCTGAGGAATGGGGACCCCATGCACAAATGACACTGCTTTGTTATGTGCATGAAGATTTTTGAAGAAAAAAGATGGACTCCCAATGTAGGATTTCAGATTATTTTTTTTAATCTATATAAGTATTAGTAATATATGTTGAAGGAACCCCTGCATTCTGAATCAAAATAGGATATTTTGCTTTTCCTCCCTCTGTGGGCAGTGTTATTCAGACTGTGTCAGCAACCAAATATGACCATAGATCTCTCTGAATGATTTCTCCTAATCTTTATTTCTACCAACAGATTATCAAGTAGCTTCTTTGACCAGCCTACTTTCTAGACAAAGCCTTATACTATGAAGGTTAATAAAGCCTTCAACATTTTCAGCAATACAAAAGAAATCCTGAAGAAGTCCAATGGTGAGTGTAATTGAACAAACAGAAACTGCCTTTCTCAATCTCAGTCTTCAGGTTCAGAGTTGATGGATTCTGTTCCTGTTCCAGCTGACAACCTCCTGATGAAGACCCTTTCATTTGAAACAGACGCTTGCCTCTCTTTATTTACCTCCTTGAGATTGTTTTCACTTTCACATTCATTGCTATCTGTGTCTAACTTGGCCAGGGACTTACAGAGAATTTGTTTGTATCACCCCAGCAGGTTCTTGTGTTTGCATCTCTTTGTCTGTTGCTTCTTTTAATTACTGCTACTCCTAAAACAGGCTGCTTATCCTCTATAAAGCAGTGAAACTAATTTTTCTCACTGAAATGCTTACAAAACTGCCAGAGGAAAATTGAGACAGGGTTACCTTTTTTTTTTTTTCTAAAGATTCAATTAAAAAGTGTTCAGGAAAATCCAAGACATCTGGGTCCCATTTGAGTTTGATACTAAGGTTCATACAGTAATAAATACCTGCAAGCTCTCATTACAGATGTAAACATATGTATACCACAGAAGTCTGAAATAAATCCAACACAAAACTTCTGGTATTGTATGTTTAAACACTGATGATATTAATTGATTTATACCATTTATCATTTTTCATTCCAGTTAAGTCAATTGTGTTACTACTTTATTTCCTAGAAAATCTTTCAAAATTTATCTTTACTATATAATGCTCTGCCAAACATAATCTTAGTTGGCACTGCCTAACTTCATCTTATTTTGTGAGTCAAATATAGACTCATGGAATCATAGAATGATTTGGGTTGGAAGGGAGCTTAAAGACAATCTAGTTCCAACGCCCCTGCAATGGGCAGGAACACCTTCCACTAGACCAGGTTGCTCAAAAACCCATCCTGCCTGGCCTTGAACACTTCCAAGGAGGGGGCATCCACAACTTCTCAAGGTTATGGTAAAGCATCTGCTGAGAACATTTATCTTGAGGTTCTGCAATATGTGTATGACTGTCACAGTATAGCACAAAGTCCATTTCAAGTTATAACTTTTTTAAGCTGGGCTTCACATGATCTTGTAAGAGTACTGAAATGAGTTTTTCTTGCCAGCAGTCTTTCCTCATATATAGAATGTGTCTACAATCCCTGGTTTTAGGGCATACATTTTCAAAATGTATATTTCAAAGGAGGGTTCATCAAAACTGTCCCAGGTTAATCAAACTGAAGCATCTAGGGTCTACTAAGAGATTTAATAGCACCTTTGCGTTTCTTTGCTTCCAAGGGTACTATGAACACATCGAAATACTTCTCAGTACGGTTACTCTTATGAACAAAAACAGTGTAGTTTTGTCATAAGCACCTGGTTTCTTTCAGATATTTTTAAACCATCATTAAATGGTATGCAAAGGTGATGGTTATTTCTATTTTATGTAAATGTGTTCTGATTTTAAAATATAGGCTACTCTTTTTTGTAAACTGGTATTTTCTCAGCTGAAACCACACGTCCGTTTTTCCAGACTGACACTCATAACATTTACAGTTTTACTACCTTGCTTTTTTATCAAGTGTTTTAATTAATGAAGCCTTCTTCCTTTCTAGAGATTTTAACAAAGTTATTGCCAAGTCTCTCACTGTTTTGCTTTAGCGTATTCAAGTATAGACTGAAGGGATTTAAACTTTCTCTGGCCATTACTTCTTCAGCTTCAAGTGAAGGCAATTATTTTGCCCCTGAGGACTTTTTTAAGGTTTTCCTACAACCATTACCATTGAGATCTCTTGATTCTTATTAATTTGCAGGAAATATTTTCATTCCTACTTCCATGACATATTTGAAAGGTGAATCTTCTAAAAGAAATTTGCTAAGCTGCCATGACCTAGTGGTCTTGTGCTTTTTGCAGTAGTTGCACAATGGGGAAGTGGTATGACAGAAATACATTCTTCAGTATATTATACTGTAGGTAAGCTCAACAGAAGAGAAAGAGGTCTATTTTGGACTACATCAAAAAGCATACATATTTTCTAGTCTGACACTGCTGTCTTTCTAGACATTTGTCAGGCCTCTTATTGGAAGGTGACTCTGTTCTGAGCTTTTTCACATTCAGTTTTAAGCTCAATTAAAAGCTTCCACCTACATACTTTGGAACAGATCAGGCAGGATATTGCAATAGGTATCTGAAGTGTTTTGGAGGTGCAGATGTTCAGGTTGGGTAGGTTGTGGACAGTGTTCAGATTCTTCAGCTGTGGGAGAGACAGAGACTTTCTATATGGGGAAGGATCCTTCTGCTACCTATATCCAACCGTTTGCACAATGTTTCCTCTTCTGAATCTTTTTGGAATATGGCATGTAACTGTACCTTATACAATGAATGGGCCCCGAATGTCAAATGCGAAAGTGAATTTAGAAACTCAGGAGTGAAAATAGTAACAATTATCTGGGAATTCAAGAATTGCATATTCATCTACAGGAGAGTAATTGCTTTTACTAAGGATACTAATCCAGATTAGTTTCAACACCTGGGACATATAAGAGAAAAGCAGATAGCAGGAGATTTTTATCTACTGCTGTTATATGTATTTATCAATTTGAACAGTTACAGCAAGGATTTTTAACAAGAAGGGGGAAGAGGAAAGAAAGGGGAAAATTGTATTTCCATTTCTCAATAGAAATAAAAGGAAAATCCTAGCAGAATTTATAAATATTTGTCAAACCATGCTTCAGTAAGTGAAAGCTAAGCTTCTTTGTATGGGCTGCCCACCAGTCTGTATGAGAAAACTGGGTTGAAAATGAAAAAAGAAAAAACAGTCAGAATTCAACATATGTTCCAGTATATGTTCAGCATTTTCTCTTCTTTAGACACTGGCAATTTCTTCAAGGACAGTGTAATTTGAAACATCAGTTAAGAATAACAGAAGAGTTTGAGGAGAAGTGAGTGAAAACAAAGAGATGAAGGAGAGTCTATTCTCCCCCCAGTCTGTAAGACTGTATGTCACTAAAGGAGCCAATGCCTCCTACTACAAGATGACCTGTTCAGGCACTTAAGACTTTGCCAAGCTAACCAGTCAGGCTGAAATTTCTCACACTGAGTGCCTGTTGCAAAGTGAATTCATTTGGATTTTGCCAGCCAAAGTGACTTAGCTCTTTCCAAGAATGATACCAGTAAAAAAATCTGTTGGCTGGCCCATACTAAAAAATTTTAGTGACCTTTTATTTAAGTAAACTCATGCTTTGAACTTGAAAATTGGTGAACTATTACAGTATGTGCCTTTTCTGTCACAGTGAAATCTGTCTGAACTTGTCTATGAGCTGTAAGATTAAACAGAAAAGCGTAGTTTGCAGAAATTTGATGGAGGTATTGTACACAGTTCTCCAAAAATTTTTTTAATGCTAAACTTGCCTCTGCCTGGTGCTAGAAGGGGCACCAAGCTTAGTGATGAACACCCTGACTGGGTGAGGAACCTGCATAGCAATAGTGGCATGAGCATCCCAGGAACATGAGGAATGCAGACAATGGAATAACTGGAAACGGGAATGGGTGAGAGAGAACGACCGGAGGGAACAAAGCAATTAGGAGCAAGGGAAGAGATGGACTGAGACTGTAGAAACTGAAAGGAAGAACCTGTGAGTGTGAAGACCTGTTGGAACAGGAACAGGCAATTCTTGAGAGCTGAGGGTCTGCTGGTACCATATGTGCGATGAACATCTTGGCCGGGGGCTGGGGAACGTGTAAGTAGGAAGAGTTGGCATAGTACAAAGAAGCAGAAGTCAGCAAAGGTGGTTAGAAAGAGGTAGAGTTAGTGATATTGTAATCGGGAAGAATAGAGCAGTCTATTCTTATAAGAGCCTACTTTCCTTACAAGACCAGAAGAAAACTGTTTCTGAATCCCACCTTTGTTTTTCAATCAGAACTATTATGAAAACTAGTGGGAAAATATCCTGTGTCTTTCTACATGGGATGCTAGTGAAGATCACAGGAGAAGACAACCAGTTACTTCTGTCAGCTCAAAGGACAGGCAAGAATGGCTAAAATGAGATAATCCACATTTCATCTCCGAACATGGTCAGTAGTGGTTGTTTGGAGAGAGTGTAAGAAGCATGGAAAATTACGAAGATTTGGCTGTCACTGCAGAGAAATGGGATGATGTTTTACTTTCTAGGAACCTATGGGTTAAGAAAAACCTAAGCTAGGGTTTCCAGCTGGGCTCATTATTTTTCCTAACTTCTGATAGATTCAGCTGTGATAAAAGTGAAAGCTAACATCATGCAACAAAGTGATTTTTCATTTCCTGTCTTTTCCCATGTTCAGAACCCTATAGCCACATTTATATAAATGTTAAGATTCCATGGTACAACAGTTGCAATTTGAACATAACATGGTATCTGCACTGGAAAATCAGGTTCTAGCAACTGGGCATCTTAGGTATGTTTTTCTGGCTACCAAATGTCCCCGCAACTCATTTCTGCATCTGTGAAAGGGACATAATAATACTCAGAGGAGCATTGTGAACATAAATTAATTAATTGAATAATACTTAAGAGTTATAGTAATACTTTTCTGACTGGGACAGGAAAGTTCCCACAGAAATTAACAAATCTGTCTTCTGAGTTTGAATTGGCTCCATTAAATAAGGACTAGAGATAGCCACTACAAAAAAAAAAAAAAAAAGCTAACATTATTTTTCCTAACTTCTGATAGATTCAGCTGTGATAAAAGTGAAAGCTAACATCATGCAACAAAGTGATTTTTCATTTCCTGTCTTTTCCTATGTTCAGAACCCTATAGCCACATTTATATAAATGTTAAGATTCCATGGTACAACAGTTGCAATTTGAACATAACATGGTATCTGCACTGGAAAATCAGGTTCTAGCAACTGGGCATCTTAGGTATGTTTTTCTGGCTACCAAATGTCCCCGCAACTCATTTCTGCATCTGTGAAAGGGACATAATAATACTCAGAGGAGCATTGTGAACATAAATTAATTAATTGAATAATACTTAAGAGTTATAGTAATACTTTTCTGACTGGGACAGGAAAGTTCCCACAGAAATTAACAAATCTGTCTTCTGAGTTTGAATTGGCTCCATTAAATAAGGACTAGAGATAGCCACTACAAAAAAAAAAAAAAAAGCTAACAGAAACAAAGCATAGCATCGAATATTATTAAATGACAGCTATCCATCCTATGCACAAAATGAATGAGGACTCTTAAAACATATTATATGATCAGTAAGCTAAAGATTGCACACTAATGAACAGGAGGGATACTCATGATCACTTAAGGTTTTATGTAATTCTGGCATTTCTTAGTTTCTAAATGCATATCCCTGGAATGCCCAAAATGCTACAGTGTAGTTTGTCTGTCTTCATGTGTTTTATCTGATACACAGTGTGGTTGGAGTCATAAGATATATGTAGAAATGACAACATTTTTAAGACAAATCCTAACATTTCTGGGGAAGCACATATAAGTGTGCCTTATATAACACAAACTCTTTAATTCTTGAAGTGTATGCTTTACTGAAAACTCAGACGTGTTTCAATTCAAATACTAAAAAAATGCTGAAATGGAGTAGCAGGCTTTTACTGATTGCTTCTATATCCACACTCAGTTCAGCAATAAGCAATCAGACAAGCTGCTTTTTATCTGTTTCTGTTGTATGAAGTGTGAGAAGAGGTCAGGGGACAATTATTTAGGTTCATTTTAAAGAATTGCTTTCTTTCATCTCATCATTGTGGTTATAAATTGAATTTGTATTTTCTGTTTATACCCAGCTTCCTTGGAAGGGCAGGGCAGGCATATTATATTAACTAGAGCTGTGCAAAAGATTGATTTTTTTTTTTTGCTTGTTGGCCAAACAATGAATAAATACATGTAATGGATCAAAGAAAACAAAACATTTTATGTTATTGGGGTTTTTTTTAACATTTTAAGTTAAATTGGAGAAAACATACCCGTAAAATACAGTTTCAAAATGAAGCATTTCCCCCCATTGTAATATTATAACCCCTTAAGAAAGGATGTTTTTAATTTTGGTCTGGCACAGAAATTTTTTTTCTGTGGAATCCTTTACAATTTTGATGGAAATCTTTGTTTCTGTTTTGATGGAATCCTATGTTTCTAATAGCTTTTTTGTATTACTTATTTGTATCTAATTTTTTGTAATAGCTTTTATGTATTACTGAGCACACTTTATATTTGTACATCTGACATAGTTCAGTATAACCCTATTTATTTAGATATAGAATCATAGAATCATTTGGTTGGAAAAGACCTTTAAGATCATCAAGCCCAACCACACCTGTCCACCACTAAACCAGGTCTCTAAGCACCTTGTCTACACATCTTTTAAATACCTCCAGGGATGGGAACTCAACCATGTCCCTGGGTAGCCCATTCCAGTGCCTGATGATAACTCTTTCAGTGAAGAAATTTTTCCTGTTGTCTAATCTAAACCACACTGTCTTAGTACAAAATTCATGCAATAAAATATTTCTGTGTTTTTCCACATACAGTGTATCAGTACCCAATTTTACACAATTTCTTTTAAATACAGTAAATTCTGATATTCTAGGCTCAGCCTTCCTTTAAAAATATGTCATGACAAAGATGTGTTACTCTTTCAGAAGTGAAATACGAGTCATTTTTTGAAATCACATATGTCTCAAACAGCTGCCTTAATGCATATCAAATGTTTGCATAATTCTTTTACTCTTATCAGAGACCAATTATGTAAAATTGCAGGAAAAAGGAAGACTTATTTTTGGAATTGAGAGGATGAGTCACATGCAAAATTTGTTATGATCTTAACTGAGGAGCAGCTCCAAACTGTACAGATTGCAATGTATCAAATGCTCCTCTTAAAAGGACTTACATATAAAAGCTGAAAGTATGAAAAATATAGCTTTTCTGATTCTTGATTTTGCAGTTATATTGCCTTTACAATTTTTTTTGGTTAAGAAGCATGTTTCCTAACTGACTGAAAAAAAGTGTCAGCATGATACTTCCTTGCTGGTTTACATTTCAGAAGGTAATAAAATTTTGTCTACAATTTCAGCAAATAATCTATATTTTGTCAATGTTCTTATGGAGCTATATTTTTATAATAGATGACAGGAGTCAAAGCATAATGTTGAAAATAACTTTATCACTGAAGTCTTGTAGATTGTTATTGGGGAAGCAGGGGGAAAGTGTGAGGAGGAAGGCACAGCAGAGCTGGTGTGTTATGAACTGACCACAAACCCCAACTCACCATCCTCCCTGAGATGCCTGGGGAGGGAGGAGGTAGAAGAGTCAGGAATGAAGTTGAACTTGGGAAAAAGGGAGAGGCTGGGAGAAGGCGTTTTCAGTTTTGTCTTTGTTTCTCACCATCTTACTTTATTTTTAACTGGCAATAAACTAAATTAATTTTCCCCAAATCAAGTCTGTTTTGCCTGTGATGGTAACTGGCAAGCAATCTCTCTGTCTTTATCTTTTCTATCTGTCCTGGAGGGGATGGAGGGTGATGAGAGAACAGCTGGATGAGCGTCTGGCAGCCAGTCAAGGTCAACTCACCACAATAGTTTAAAATCATAAATCTTCCTTTAAGTCGCATATTACAATAACATCAATTGAATTATTAAAAAAAACAAAAACAAAAAACAACCAACAAAAAGGAAAGGTGACTGCATATGAATATTTGTGGGACGTATGTTTTTTTAAAAACATAGGATTCATTTTATTGTAAGTATGCAGATATAGTCAGCAGAAACATCAGTGAGGCTGGCACATTTTGCAGAATAGTATT
>NW_009260268.1:1690394-1722817 GCF_000687185.1 Egretta garzetta | reverse complement strand
TCACTTGCAGTTTGTAAATGTTAAGGAGATGGAGGGGAAATCTGTTGCAGAAGTGACTACCACATTTACTCATGAGGGGAAATAGTAATGTAAAGGGCAGTAGCCAGAATCTGGAGTCCATGATCTTCATGTCATCAATATTGTATTATACACAAGGGATTTTTCTTCTGCATGAATTACAGGTTCCTCTGCAGAACTGGAAAAATCCTTTGCTGAAAGGAAATATTACTGTTCTTACAAATGACTACCAGCAAGCTCAGAGAATGCAGAGCTTATGACCAACAGGAAAATCACTTGAAGAAACAAGCGGGTAAGATCGTGCATAAACTTCTCTAGCAGGAAGCTCGTCAACTTTTGGTATGACAAACTAAAAGACAGGATCTTCTACAGAAGCTACAGAAAGCAGTCCAACAATAAACTGATCTAAGCAAATGTCTTGTTGCAGAGGATCCCTGAAATAATATCACCAGCTCTCCATATTTGTAGTGAAACACTTCCATTTCTCCTGGACATTTCGTTCAAGGCCAAGCATCTTCAATGTGGATCACTGCACATGAACGTGGTTGCTGAGGGAGTTCAACCATTCAAGCCAAAACACGCTCAGAGCAAGCTATGTCCAATGGAGACACTAGCACAGCAAGAACCTGAACAGCAAGTGGAGCAGTGTTTGTGTTCCATTTAGTGACTTTGGATTGATTCTCTGGCTTTTAAAATTACATCCTTAGAGAAAGTTTCTATATACTATTGCTACATGTTGTGGTTTAACCCCAGCCAGCAACTGACCACCACACAGCAGCTTGCTCACTCGCCCCCAGTATCATGGGGGAGAGAACTGGAAGGGGAAAAGTGACAAAACTCATGAGTTGAGATAAAGACACTTGAATATGTCAAGCAAAAGCTGTGAATGCAAGCAAAGCAAAACAACGAATAAATTCACTACTTCCCATTGTTCAGCCATCTCCAGGCAAGCTGGGCTCCATCACACATAACGGTAGCTTGGGAAGACAAACCCCGTCACTCCGAATGTTCCCCCCCTTCCTTCTTCTCCCAGCTTTATATGCTGAGCATGACATCTTATGATATGGGATATATTGGTCAGTTGGGGTCAACTGTCACAGCTGTGTCCAGTCCCAGCTTCTTGTGCACCTCCAGCCTGCTCGCTGGTGGGGTGGTGTGAGAAGCAGAAAAGCCCTTGATTTACACTGTAAGCACTGGTCAGCAATAACAAAAACATCCCTGTATTATCAACACTGTTTCCAGCACAAATCCAAAACATAGCCTCATACCAGCTACTGTGAAGAAAATTAACTCCAGTGCAGCCAAAACGAGAATACTACGTTAAACCCTGACCTTAATGATTAATAATCTCCTGCCACTGCAAACTGTTTTCAACATGAATGCACATAAAAACAAGCAGGCTGTATGACTAAAGGTCAGCAAAGTTACGCTAAATCTGTTTAGTAACCAAGTACTTTAATTATCTAGGAAAACATATATAAAATTAATACTAAAATGGCAAAAGTCATTCCTAAACCTGTGTGATTCAGACTGTTACTGAAAACTGATGATGCTCTGTTACTGAGCATTTAAAAGTTAACCTTGCAAGATTTACTGCTATGTCGGAGTAGGGTATCAGAATGAAAATGCTGCTGTTAATGAATCAGACAATGACTAAATAATCTGTCTCTCCAGATCGAAGCCACCTTTTAACAACATAATCTGAACTGCTTGGTCTTCAGCCTGTACTCACTACTCAAGGAAAAAGAAATGAAGTTAATAAAAAAATTACCTGGGTAAGGATTCTACCAGTCATTTTAATGGTGTTGCTTGGAAAAATAACATTAATGAGAAGGTCAAATAAATCATATTTCATAAATCAAATAGCACCTCTCCTACAAGCAGGTAAATAATTGTGACTCCTAGGAATTAAATAGATTTTCTCACATATATTTATTCCTCTCCATTATGCTTCAGAACTCCTTTTCTAAGGTAAGCTGACTGATTCCACTGTGTTGTGTAACACTGGAAATATTGTATAACCTTATGCAACAGTTGTCAATATGGGATAAAACCAAACACCACAACATTAGTACTGTTTTCTCTGTATGTTTTTTTTTTTTATAACTCCTATGAGTATTTCAGAAAGCCACTTTTCTGACTTCTTTTGTCTATTCTAGTAGTTTAAAACAAAACTTCTTTCAGTATGATTGACACAGGAACATATTTTTCAGCACCATTTTTTAGAATATATATGTAACATTTCCAGTCCTGACAAGGAGAAAGCACAAACCTTCAACTATCCTTCAGAACAACTATTAAGTTAAACCTGAAAATTTAGTTAAGATTATGGAAAGGAACTTATAAGGGTTTCCAATATTTCTTAGACTACTTCAGTGACCTAATCACACCCTTTTTTTTCTGGAATATAATAGGTGCTGAACTAAAATCTGACATGGGCATGGTACCTCAGAGTGGAAAGAATGGGAATCCAGTCCTACCTAGAGACCAGAAAGCCTGCTGAAAGTGATCAGTCTTAGAAGAAGAGAAGAAAATTTGAAGTTTTCCCTTAACAAGGGGGCCATGTAGAAACTCCCGGTCAGAGAAAATGCTAGGAAATGCTAGAATATCAACTTCCCCATCTTACCTCAACATGAAAGCTACTCAGAGAGAGAGAGAGGAGCTTTTGACTTCTGGCCAAGAATAAAAACTGCCTAGGAAAGGGAGAATGAAAGAGAATGTATTTATTTACCACAAAAGCTATTAATCTACTTGGGATACAGACAGGGTACCCAATTCAAATTAGCTTTAAACTAAGGAGTTAAGTTATTCTTCTTCCTTCAGAACCATTGCATTGATTACTACATTTCTGTGAACTTCTGAGCTGTGTTTTAATTTGTCTATGGACATAGCAAATCTGTAAGGGAGAACGGGCTTTTGTCTTGGCTTGTTATTTATTAGATGATTTCCTGGCTATGGTTATTGCCTGTGGCCCATAATGCACCCCTGTCTTTTCTCAAGACAGAATATTTTGTTTTCATTGCTACATCAACCTCAGGATGTAGTGGGAAAAACACAACAGAAATTGGTAGAGATTTAAAAAATAGAAAATTTTGTGGACAAAAATGTTAAGACAGTACTTGTCAATGCTATGAAAATAAAGACTTACACTAGGCTCCACCACCATTCAAATCCATTCAAATCAAAGGCTGTGTCCAGGTTGGTGGCAACAGATACCCTCTGTCCTAAAGTGTAGGTATTTGGATCAGGAACCGGATTTATCCTAATTTTACCTACATTACTAAAATTCAAGAAAATCTTAACTATAGCTAACACACTGGTAATACAATTGTTGCTGTTCATGTGCCTTAATAATAATTATAAAGAAATTTTTAAAAGACTTGTCTGAAAAGGTATTACTGACAATTCTCCCATAATACCGCTTTACAGTACTTCATGATTTCACCACAGTCATATTGCACAAGTGGCAATTTGTCACTTGAAAGTCATAGCTTTCCAGACAATTCTCACTGAAATTTGCCAGGTATTTTGAGTATGCCACCAAATTGCCTAGTTACTCAGATTGCAGGCATAGCTGTATGTCAAAACTGATGTTGTTGCTTCAAGGGGGCAATTACTAGCTTAAGCACCAGCCTGAAGAACTGGGTGGCATTAGTGTTATTTATCTAATGTAAACAAACAAGGCATCAAGGAGCCATTTTGCTTTCCATTGCTTTGATTCTACTTAACAAGATGTTGAAAGAATAAGAACTACAGAATAAGCAGTAGGTGTTATGCAAAGAGGGAATTTTCTTTCCACTGCTACAAAATTCTCCTGCCTTTTGATGGTGGGGCATGAAATTGCTTTGACTGCAATTAAAAAGCTGTAAGTAGAGCAACACTTAGGTTCTCTATGCACCAAGCTATGAAATGGCTAACTTTTTTTTATATATATGCAGCTTCTTTCCTCAAGTTATAGGAGGTTGGGGGTTTTGGCAGGGTGGTGGTGTCTTTTTCATCTAGATCATACTGCTTCTACAATGGCTAGGTTTTTCTTTTCATTTGATGGAAATACACGGCACCTGGTAAATAACATGCTCAGTAGGAAGTGGCAAGGAGCTGCATCATCACAGTAGGAGACTACAAGAAGTCTTCTTCCTGAGCTCCAGAGGGAGGTTAGTAACATTTTGCACAGCAGAAAGAGATTGACCCATCAGACTCTTGGCAGTTTCAGATCATCTTCTTTCTGTGAACACCATTTTATTTACTTCTTTCTTCTGAATGCTTTGCAAGTACCTTTAACCCAAAAAAGGAAATCTTAGTCCTCCCTTTTGAATCTTTTCAAGTATCTCGGGTCACTGTGACTACTGACAGCAGCATGACTGTCCATGTCACTAGTCTTTAAGCATGTTATCTGTTTTCTGTTTTCTGACTCTGTTGTAGTCATTGAACATTCTAGTTATCTCTAAATTTATGAATTCTTTTTACTTCACCACCTCCTAGATGTGCACCAGCCAGTAACATCCTCCACAAAGGTTTCATCAGTTCTGGCTTGGAAAACTGGCCTCCTTGTATCTACTGTAGTTAAAACCTCTTCCAGACACAGCTGTTCTTCCTTGTCCAAAGTCACTGGCTTCCCTGCTCTAATAATGAGGTCAGATTCATCCATATTTTTTCTGTGGTGTTTGGACATCAAGTGAGTCACTGCAAAATAAAAAAGGTATTGCAATTTCTCTCCTTCCATGAGCTTGGGTTGAGGAACTTATTCTAAACCATTCTTCCTACTTTCACCTCTGCATGTGGGGTAAGTATACCATAGGAGGGAATGCCTAACATGGTGGTACTTGACTCTGACCAGGATCCCTGTAGAATAGCACAAGCAAAAAAGGATACAGAATTATTCTGCTTTCATGTCTTCAGATGCAATCTTGTCTGAAGGAAGATGAGTCTCATACACA
Organism: Egretta garzetta; assembly: GCF_000687185.1. NCBI lineage: Eukaryota > Metazoa > Chordata > Aves > Pelecaniformes > Ardeidae > Egretta > Egretta garzetta. The sequence goes on along the minus strand of NW_009260268.1, from coordinate 1,717,862 downwards.
GTTCTTGTGGTTCATCTCTCATTTCCTTGTTGGTTCAATAGAAAACTAAGCATCATAGAAAAAAAGAAAGAAAAAACACCCTAAACAATTCAGACACTCAGTATATGGGGTTAGACAGTGACAAATATGTATTTAAAAAGGAAGAGTACATTATAATTTGGATGTATGCTTTTATTTTATTTTATTTCATCTTATTTTTCTCCATGTTTTATCAAAGGACAGTAATCTTTTTTCACAATGATGAATGCATGGGTTTAGCCATAAAATCTCCCTGAATCTTTAGTTTGAAATATTAAGCTGTTTGGGGGATTTATAGGCTTCTTCAGAAATGTCATCAGAAGTATTTATAAATGGAAAAAATGAAGAGAAAACATAATTTAAATCAAGTCCCTCTGCAAATTAAAAATGTTTGTTAGTGCTGTAATATACAGCAAAATATTATCAGACATATGGTATTGTTATGTGAACCATATGCCTGCATCGCTTGCAGAGCATATGGTAAGAGTTTAAAATAAGCAGCATTATAAAAATATGATGGGCTTTAAAAATATACCATTTATAACAAACAAACTTTTAATTTTTTGTTTTCTTTTATTTTTATAAAACAGGCATTTTCAGGAACATGCCTGACAAAATTTCCTCCTGCCAGCTATTGAAACTGTCTAATATTAAAAGTGCCTCGTGTCTATTTGGCTGCTCCCATCTCCACCAGGAATGGTTTAAATTATTTCATGTCATAAGCAAAGTGTAAGCAAATATGTTTTGCTGAAAAAAAACCCTGGTGTTCTAAAAGAGGGTGGATAGTGTGCTTAAGTACTGCCGTATGCTACTAAACAGGATGGAAAACATTTTGCCATGTGCAAAATGCATGGACTCCTGCTTTGGAACATGATCCCTCTCATAGAAAAGTAAGCTGGGCAAAACTGTAAAGCAGGCTAGTATTGCTTCACCTTTAAATTCCTCTAGAAAAGATGTGTTCCTTTAGGAGAAGGAAAATTTATAAAGAAGCTCAAAAAGGGACAAGTGCTTTTCTTCCCATCTTCTCTGCCAACAGGTCACTGCTGTGATGAAAAGTCATTCTGTACAGGCCCATATAATGTTCCTATCACCATGGTGCCTCACATTGAATAATTGCTTCTTATATTCCCAGTTATATGTACTGATATCAAATATCTTTTGTTGTGATTACGTTAGTTCAGCCAAGATTTTATTAGCATTTAAATTCCATCACTATTCTTCACCAAATGAGTAGTTAATAATGTACAAACAAGGCAAACAAATAAAAATCCTAGTGTATTGCTTAATAAGCTACCTGATACTTTTGACATTTTTCAAAAAGAAGAATTTTCAACTTCAGTGCAACAATGCACCATTTGTTTCTGTGTTCTTGTTTATTATACAGTTGTCAGGATTTTCATTCTCTCACAGTCTATCCTTCTCTCTTTCTTTCTTTGCCTTTCTTCTTTTAGATTCTGTAGTATTGCTACAGTAAAAAAGAAAATATTAATAAATGAGGCTTGCCGTTAAGGGGAAACAATTTGCAGCACAGTGAAAAGTTATAATGGTGCTTTGAATTATTAGAAGGCAGTGATTCTTCTGAAATATAAATGCATTTAATTTTGTGAAAGAGTGCAAAACTATTTGGTTTTTGTCCCTTGTTTTATCTTCCTGAATTTCAGTGTTTAGGAGTAAGGTTGGACAACTGACATCCTCTTCTTTTTGTTGGTCAAATAAAAAAAAAAGAGGAGAATGTTTTGGATTAACACATACTTTGTTTCATTTTTAGTCTTCTATTAAATCCACTTAAAACCTTTTTTGCTTTATCAAAATTGATAGATTTTTAAATGCAATACTGCTTTTAAATTAAAATATATATTTTTTCTTCACAATTTTACCTTTTCTAAATTCACAGCTCAGCAAATCAATAGGAATTCAAAACTGTTTCTCTATCATTAAATTTGTATTTGTTTTGTATGGTTTAAAAAAAAAAAAAAAGAGGTTATTCCAAACATTGCGTTTACTTATCTTAAGAAATCATGAGGTATAATATTATCCTTTCATTCTACTCCAGATGGTTCTCAATCCAGCCTCCTTCTCTTTGACTCAAAGATTCTTTCAGGTTTATTCCAGGTTGTAACTCAGTCTGGTTCTTCTCCAGAACCCTTTTCCTATCTCTAATTTTTCTGTATTTTCTTTACTTCCAAAGTCCTCTATTCAGCATCTAGTTTCTCTTCTTATAGCATTGCTTGTAGTTAGATGCCGCTGCAATATCATTAAAATGAGAATGTTTCAAAGGTCTTTCACAGGCCTTGGAAAAGGTCCTAAACATATATTTTAGGGTAAAAGCATGCAGAATTCTGCATGGAGTGCTTAGATTTTATAAAAAGGGCATGTAAGCTGCTTTCTCCATTCCCTGCTATACAAAAGAGTAGATGTAAAGCCATTGGCTTTTCTGCGGAAAAGAGGGAAGAAATTGGCGAGAATTAAAAGACATGTTCTTAGCAAAATCTGACCAGATCTTCAGAAATAGCTCCAAGTGTGGGGGGGCTTTAAAATATTTTTTTCCTGATCTGTATAAATGGAAAGGTAAAGTTGTCAGAAATCCAATAAAAAATACGGAATAAACTTCTTAATCCCCATTTCTAGACACCTGGTATTAATACATGTTTGGAGAAAATGGTTTGATATTTTGGCATTTTTCCATTAACACTAATGGTATTAGGGGTAACATAAGTGTCAGTTCAAAATGCTGGGTACAATGCAGAAGTGAGAATATGCTCATTCCATATGCATATGTTCAACTGCAATGTCTATTTATTGTTTAGTCCAGTGACAATCACAGCATTATAACTGCACTTGCAGTTGCAGGCACAACATGGCCAGCATAAATATTGATGAATTAGAGTGAATGGAAGGGGGAAGGCAGCTTGGGTGTCATCCAGCAAGGATACACATGTAAAGATGACTTTGTGGAAAGGGCATCTGTGGAAAAGGATTTGTAATTTGCTTTTCAGTACAAGTTAAGTGTTTCCTCCTTGGATGTATGGGTAGATGGGTGCCTATCATATCAGCAGGCTCTGCCAACAAGATGATAGAAGAAATATAGTCCTAAAACCTTCAGCAATTCACCAAGGTGAGATATAGGTTTTCTCTTTCATTGTAGCTTTCCAGAAAAACAGCTTAGGTTAAAATTCCAAGTGAAATGCATTGCCTTGTGCTATGTTATGGCATATTGCACCTGATCAATCACACCAGACTATGTTTCACATCGGGGTGTGTATGTTATCGTTCTCGTCACCTCACATTAGAAAATGACATATCATGTTGGAAATTTGAATCAAAAGGAGGACCACTGTTGGAGATTATATTTATGGGAAGTGAGCTGTCAAATCAGACTACTTTTTCTAGGTGTGGTTTGATATCAGCATAACACCCATAACCCTAAATAGCTGCAGAATTACTTGCCCATCAGAGGACTATCTTTCCAAGTGAGGGTTGTTATTTGGGGTTTTTTTAATGTGTTATTTTTATTCAGGGATTTAAGAAAAAAGTTATTTTCTCCATAACTTTCACTACCTTTTTGCATACCACATCCATCAGAAAATACTGTTGCAATTCCTATTGCACTAGAAGCATAAGTAATACTTAAAATTCTTTTAAACATCTTCCTGTCTCTGCAAGAACAGGAACATTGTGTTCACATAACATCTACCCTCACCTTCCTTCATGATTTTGTAACCCCAATGGAACAGAAGCAAACTGTACCTGGGAAAACTATTGACAAGTTCTTTTAAGGCTCTTTGGTGAGAAAGAAAAGAATTAGATTTAAGTATTTGAGTTTGTAATGGAAATAGAAGTCTCCAATTGCCATTTATTTTTAAACCTCGCCATCTTATATTTCAGATTGTCTATTTTCTTTTCTACTCAGAAAGAAGAAACCATGTTTGACAGCCTATTTGACTTAAGTAAAATAAAACAAGAACAGAGTTGGTATGAAGTGTCCATACATAAGAGAAATAAATATCATTTTTGTGTGAGGTGCTCACCTCTGTGAATAAATATGATGATGGGACACATCAGTGTAGCACATCTTTACCCCCATGCTTACACAGCATTGCTTGCCTATGTTCAATGTCCTGGCCTGCTGAAAACATGTTAAGCAATATTGAGCATTACTGTTCTATCATCAGATCCTTACTAGAAATCTATTGTTACAGAAAACTGTTAATATTCCTACAGCATTTTATGTAATTATGCAAAAAAAAATGTGTGTTGCACAGTCATTGGCTATGACTGTCTTGCTGAAGGCTAAGATGATCCTTTTTTGTTTTGCTCCACCTCCTTCACCCACGTAATTATCTCATATATCTTTACCTATCCCTCCATTGCTTTATAATTACATTTTTCTGTCATTTTTACAGGACTACGAAGAGTTGCCCCTGATTTTGTGGGTGTGACTTTCCTTGCAGATTGCAAATGTGGGGAGACACTGGATTCTGTAAAACCTTCCCCAAAAGTGCTCTAATCTGAAATAATGGGAGAGGAAAGATAAACAGCTGCTGATTTCTGGTGCTGCTGGGTCCTGCTTTCTCCTGCACCTGGAGCTGCATCTCAGACCACAAAGAAGTATTTTCTGCACTGATAATAGAAGCAACTATTGCAAGCAGCTAGAGAGACAGTGAGGTTAATAGATGCAAACTGCACCTTTCCAAGCAGAATATTCAGATACAATTTAAATCCAATAGTTAGACATTCTGCAGTGTTTTGAAATCTGCATATTTCTTGACAGAAAACTATCCAAAATACAGATGTTATAGCAATAACTAAAGTCAGACTCAAGAGACAATGAAAATGAATAATTTAGCTAAGGCAGTTGTCACAGTTGGGTTAAAAAGCTCTTGAAAAATCCCTTAATATGCAAAATTCAGGTAGATCCTTTTACTACGACTTCCAGAAAATAGGATGTGTTTAATTTCTGAGCATGATGCATTGCCCTTTGCAGTATTATGGCAGGTTGCATCTGATCAGTCACACTGGATTACATTGCACATCAAAGCAAATGTTATCATTCCAGTCACATCAGATTAGAAGATGACATATCATGTTGGCAATTTGAATTCAAGTCTTTTGAAGGGTAATTTTTGAGTGTGGGATTAAAATATCCATCCCTGTCAAAGGTCAATAGGTACACTTCAGATATCAAATGTGCAGTATTTGGCACATTTTCCTTCCTTTTTACGCTGGGTTGATGAAGCCAGATGCAATAGAGATGAAGGTGGGAGAAATAAGGCAAAAGGACACACTTTTAAAACATCAGTGACTAAACCACAGCTGAAAAATATGTGCAGCAAATGGAGAAAGAAAACTGAATGTTCATAGCATAAACTTGTGTGGAAGATGTGTAATTGCAGAGGAATGAAAACAAGGGGACTAATATGATTGTGCAGTGATCATTAAGAATTGTAAAGTCTGTATCATAATACATATGCATATGTGCATCCAGTATGTATGTTTATGTCAGAACTCACCTTTCAGCTTCATGTTTCTAAACATTTGCATTTGAGATAAATATTTGGGATACTGGTAGTTAGAGGCAAGACTTGCAGTCCAGAGATGGGGAAGCCAGAACAGCTTTAATTGTCCTTTGCTCTCTCTTAATCCCGGGCTGCTCTGCCATCTCCAGTGTCATTTAGATATCCCAAAAACTGACACAGAAAATGTTTTCATCTCTAGCCTGTTGTTTTGTCCAGAATGCCTGACAATTCAAAATCTGTAATTGCTTGTCTTGCCTCCTAAAGGTCCTTCTTCAACCCTTTTTTTTTTTTTCCAGAAAAATATAAGGATTTTACTTTCTTGGTTTAGTCAGTTATGAAAAAATACTGTGAATTAATGCAGGGCTTAGAGCCATGCTAATATCATCATCAAACCCTTGGTCCTCCCTTTTGCTATGTGGGCAGCCCTGTAGTGAGGCTTCAGTCCAACAGGCAAAGGTCATAAGAACCCAGTTTGTAAGGTTTCTGAAGATCCATCTGTCACTGCAGGTGTCGCCATATAACGTAGGCTTTTTGGTGTCATATGAGTCAACTCCATGTCCATAATGAAAACCACAAAACAGGGCATTTCCTTTCTTTTCCAAACCATTTTTCTAGGTCTGTGAGGTATCTGGAAAAGCAGTTACTGGGAAGGTGAAGATGTGGCACATGTGTGCAGCAGGAGGCCAGGTGGATTGCGTATACTCACCACTGGTTCATTCACTGATGCTCAGTGAATGTTGCTGTGCACACTGCAATGTGACTGTCCTGTCTCCTGAACGTACTGTTCTCGGGCATCTGGAAATTTAAAACTGGTCTGATTGTAGCTGGGTAGAATCTAAGTCAAAGGGATTTTACATGAATCTGGAGATCTACCCAAGTTGAAGCTATGCATATTTAGGGCTGTATTATGGCTGAGAGTCTTGAGTGTGGCAAGAGGTAAAATCCCATGGAAAGCTGCCTTTTGAAGATGATGCTGGCCTCTGCTCCACTTAGTCTGAAGAAAGCAACATAGGTTTTTTACTACCTTTTTCCTTCTAAAACTGTCATGTTATTTCTACTTATATAATGTAAAGTAAGATGCTGCAAATTGACACAGCATCATAGAACTGCTGTTTGGAAGGGACCACTGGAGATCGTCAAGCTCAGTCTCCTACTTAAAACACAAGTATCACCAACACTAGATCAGAACAGCCATGAGTTAGTCTTAAAAAGTCTTAGTCTTAAAATAGTTTTAAAAACCTTGAAGACTGTAGATTCTTCAACCCCCCAGGCAGAGTATTGCAGCCCTACACATGATAGCTTCCTAAACTCTAGGTTGCTAAGACCATTTGCCCTAGACAAAGATCAGTTATTGTTTCCTTTTTCATTTCCAGATTCTGGTCAGTGCAAGTGCTATGTTAGCATTCACTTCATGAATAAGGACTGCAAGCTAGGAAATGAGTGTTTATGCTGAAGGGATTAGAGTTTTTCTCTCTTATTTCCTTGCAATGCCTTCCCAATCTCATTCCTTCTATTTATTTTAATCTGCTGTATTTGTCAAACCATGAGTGGAAAAGTGTAATTTCTTCAATTATTTTTTTCCTTTCCAATTCAGGGAAATAAGCTTAAATATCTTGATCATGGAATATTTTAACTGATTTTTTATCACTAGCGTGGTTCAGTTCAGTCCTCTGGTAATATACGCTGTGTTTTATTAATTGGTTCTTGGCAACTAACCTGCTTGTTCCCATTATAATCCCTTTTTTTATCTAATAACCATTTTGATAAAGCAAAGGTTATTTTAATAAGATTTCTTATCACAGGACTTCAAGTTAAAACTGGTCTGTTTCAAAGTGAGATTTTGAATCCTTTTCTGTCCTTCATTATAGCTCTATAAATCCAGAGTAAAATCCAGTTCAAGAAGATCAGATGCTGCTGTAGGTATTGGGAGTCCATGTCTAGACACATATAAATCTTCATGTTAAGCATGAAGCAATATTGAGTATGACTAGCACTAATTACAGCTTCTCAGAGTCACTGAAATTTAAACTGAAACATTTACCTACTCTTAAATGTGGAGAGGTTGACATGGAGAGATAGCATCTTGTACGTGTCAAAATATTACAGACACAAAAATCAGACAGGCTTCTGGGTGCACACACTCATCACTGGTATAAAAAAGCATGATTTATCTTCTAACCCGCTTTTTTTCCCCCCCACAAGGTCCAACTGTTCCTGCTCCATTTTTTATTGGTTATTTTCAGGGCTTGGAATGTTTGTGGTTCCAAGCACATTTAAATGCTGTTCCAACTAAAAGGTACAGTGGATTACTCTGTATTTTTCAGGACAGAGAGGTATCTCTGAGAATAGAGATGTAATTTGTTTTAATCACTGGATTTCTCACTATGCATGTATGCAAACCTTCTTTTATTTTATATTCAAATGTTTGAGGTTATTTTGGTGATTTTTTCTAGTTTGCCAGTACTTATTCTCCGAACTGTGGCCAAGTCATTCCTAGGTAGAGTTTGGCAGAAATATTGTCTGGTGCCAAGTGAATATTCATTGGTTCCTACATATTCTTCAGGTTTCTCTCTGTGAGTACATTTAGTATTCTAATCCCAAATTTAGTGTTCTAATCCCAAATTAAAGACAACAGCTAATCTTCCAGGTGACAGTTATGTGATTCATTCAGTTTCATGTTTTCAGTAAGCAGGGAAGCTATAAAAAGAAGAAAACAAGTGTGCTGTCTCAATTTCTTTACATTGATATTTATTCACGTTGTATTCATCCAAGATGACCATAATGTGAGCTGTCTAATTTTTTAGATTTGAAATTATTTGGGACTTTTATTTTTAAAATAATTTGTAATACTCTTGTAGAGATGTTATACATCTCTAACACATAATAAGACGAAGTACGGACAGCTGGATGAATAGTGGTCTTATTGAATGTATGTTCTCCACAAAACACACAACACATCAAGAACTACCTATAGATACTTAAGAAACCACATTTTTTTATTTTATTCCATAAAAATGTTGTAGGTCTATAGATAATTCTCTTGATATATGTCTTTTTGTCATTTTTAAGTTTCTAAATTTAGGCAGCATTGTTAGATAACATATTCTAAGGTATACTGAGACAAGTGACGAGTCCCTAACTGAGTCAAAAAATGCAGTGAGAAGTGCAGTCAAGCTCTTTTGGGATCATCTAGGTCCCTGGATATTCCCTCAAAGCTTCAAAAGCCTATGCTTTGGGGATACTGAGGATATAACTTTTTTTCTGAAGCAGCAATAAAAAACACTTCACGGCAAACTGTGCTCCAGCCCTGATTATAATTTGAAAACTTCCTTTTCACTGTAACAAGTCATGAAAAAAGATGCCAAAATGTGGATATTCTCTATTTTTCCCTTGCTTTCCCAAGTAGTCTATGAGAATGCAGTGCAATATGTATGGCAAGATTTTTTTGGTTTTTTAACTTTCAGTTATTTCCTAGGTCTTTAGATGCTAAGGCAGATGGAATAAAACACAGTCAATGTAAATTGCTGGATTATCCATACAAATACAAATGCAGAAGCAGCTAGCTGTAGACACCACATATCTGTAGTATTTTATATATTTATACAACAATGATTTTTAAAAATCCTGAAATGAGCATCATAAACTGGAAAAGAAGCAGAAAAGTTTGCAATCTTGTTGGAAGGTTGCCACAAATGTACTCTGGTGAATAGTGAGGGTAAGAGTAGTAGTGAATCTCTTTTATGGTGCTGTTATCAGGACATAATGTGCTGGTTTTATGGCATACCACCACAGCCAGTACCCAAACTGTCAACGGAAATATAATTTAGGATCTGATGTGAGATCTTGCAGTGCATCAGTAATTTAATTGGATCTTTCATCTTTCCCATCTCTAACTGTCATTAGCTGATAATTGCTTATCCTGAAAGAACTAGAGAATTTTGCATGTATTTGACGGAGCTCAATGCATACTCAGCATTTAAACAGAACACAACCTACTACATGATTGCTATCCTGGTAAGAAAAGATCTCTCTGGATTCCCAGAGTGAAGTGTTTTCCTAATCTTTATAAATGTTCCTGTAAGCTTACTGTGGTTTTTTGTAGGTTTTTGTGTTTGGGGTTTTTTTTAACAGCTAAGGACATAGGTGCAGTGTTCTATTAAACCATGGCCCCTGCTAAGCTGATCCAAAGAGGCATAAATCACATTAGACGTGTTCCACCACAAATTCCCTTGCATCTTGCAGGAGATGTTACTGTGATGAGTATAATAGGGGAATCTGAATAGAATAGAGATGAATGAGCACATTTTTACTATAAACATTTTATGTATCATTTTGCTTTCACAGTAGGTGGTTTGAAGGTTCCCCTAACCACTGCTGTTATGTACTGTGCAGAAGGTCAGAGTAGATGATCATAATGGTCCCTTGTAGCTTTATAATCTATGAATCTATACTCCTGAGGAACTTTAAGTGCTAAGAAATCTGCTTAAAAACATTGGTTACAGAGAGAGCAATCAAAAAGATTTGGAGAAGGCACCCCCCACCATCTCTTGTAATAGGGGTTCTGAGCATATAGATGGGGGAAATTTGTGACACAAATTATAGATAGATTTTTTTCAAATAAGAAAAAAGGAAAAGAAGCTGGGAAATTTCAGAACAACTCATACACGAAGTTACTGACAAGGGGAACAGTAAGGGAAACCCTGGAAATATTGTAACAGGCAATTTGATTGTAGCAGACATGCATTTTGAGGAAAGACAATAGAGCAAAAAAAATGCCTGATCGATAACGATTTTTCTGTCAGATTCAGAGAGAGCTTGAGAGTTCCTGAAATACTAACAAAAAAGCAAATAAGCAGTAGAATTATGAATAATCCTGAACCTATCAGATCACAGGCTTAAATTTCAACTTGAATGAAGCAAGGAAATAAATACCAGGAGCAAAATGTCCATTGAATAGCTCGCAGTTAATGGAATCATAAGGAATGAGCAGCATGAACTTGTCAGGAAAAAAAGAGATGGGTTTGTTGTGGATGATAGAATTTTAATTTTAGTACAAAAAAGGAAAATAGATAAAATTATTTTTGCATGAATCCTGTCTCAGGCACTAAAAAAAAAATCATTTCATATTAGCTGTCAAGATCCCTCTCTCAAAATTAATTAAAACTCGTTTGGATAGGGACACTGTCATATGGACTGAAAAGTGACTGAAGGGCCATTAACAAGCGATAATGATACACAGCAATGTATCAAGTTGTGAGGGAGCTGTCTAGTAGCACTGAAGGGACTAGTGTTAGTTCCAGGTTTTTTTGACATCCTCATTAATGATTTGAAAGTGGGAGTAAACAACAAGTTAATGAAATTCACATATTATACTAAATTAGGAGGTGTTGCAAACACCAGTGGTGGCACAAAAATAATAGGAAGGAACCAAGCAATATTAGAAACATGGACATAACAGCAAAATGAGATTCAATTTGGAGCAAGGCTATCTAATAACTAAAGAAAAATAATCCAAAACATAGCTATGGAGTGGGAGAGAGAAACCTGGAAAGCAGTAATGCTTAAAGAACCATGGAGGTGGTAATGGGTAGAAAATTAAGCATGAATCTAGAGTGATATGGCATTAAGGGAGGCCAATGAGCTTTTGGGCTTCATACAAAGAGGTGTCAAAGAGTGAGAAAATAATAATCATTCACAGCATAACACTCATGCAACTAAACCTGGAATATTGCATTCATTTCTGGGCACTGGTTTACCAGAAAAGTTAATGAGCAAATGAGATGCATTTCATAGCAGAGCAACAAAAATGAACAAAAGATGATGGAGAACATTGTAGGAAGAGAAAATGTAAAAGCCAAATGCCACTCTATATACTTTGGCCAAATGACAACAGAAAAGGGACGTGAGAACATTGTGTCTGTATAAAGGCTGTAAACTCCAAAGGAAAAAAAAAAAAGATTTAGGAAGGAACAAAATGGTAGCAATAAATTTTACAGGGTCAAATTAGGAAATAAAAGAATAAACTCAAAAACTAGATAGCAGGAAACAGTTCTTGAATTTAATGGAGTTTTTACTGCTTTTGGTTAGAAGAATTATTCTATGAAAATGGACATTCAGAAAACAGAATGTGTTACAATTGAATTAATTGTGCAGCTTGGAATTTCCTAGTAAAACATGCTTACTGCTATTCTTTTGATTGCTGACTAAAACTCAATTCCAGTATAATTTGGAGGTAAAGTGCTACAGGTTGCATTGTCTGGAACATTTTATAAAGGGCTAAATAAATCAATTCTCCATGTTTTAAAAATCCATGCATGTATTAGCTAAAACCAATAACTGGACAGATATATGAAGGACAAAAATAACAAATGAATAAAGCACTCAATAACCAGAAATATAGGTAAAGGCCATACTCGCTAGAGGGGTAGTGAAGGAGAAAAGCTGTATTCATCCCTTCACTGTAGTAGGGAGAACAAGAGAGGAAGCACAAAACACACTTGTGACGCGAGAATTTTAGTCCAATCTGAGAACATGGGATTTCCAAAAAACAGCTCTTCCCTATCCTGATGTATAAAATTTGTGATAGAAAACAGTGTACTTTGCTTCTCCCTTCCTAGAAAGTCATCATATGATTATAAAGTTTAGTGAAGAAAGAGCTCTTTTTTACTCTTTTTTGAAACTATCTTGGAAATTTCTATACTGGAAACATATATTGTTATCAAATCCTAACATGGCGGTCTAAGAAAAGAAATTTGAAAAAAAAAAAAAAAATCATTGAAAAATGAAGGCTTTCATTAAACTAAAAATGTGTGAGGAGATGGATTGAGGAAACCTTATCCAGAGAAATTAAATGAAAAATTCAAGATTTTCCTAGGTCTACATGATTTTGTACTGAGTTACAGGAGATTATCATGATACAGCAGGCAAACAAGGGTGACAAAAAATCCCAGCTCCCTGTAAGACAGAAAGACAACAGGGATGAAATAAGACCGTGTGGAAGCAAATATGTAACGTACTGATGTTAAATAGGGCATTGTTACCTACATTTCACTGCCTGGTATGACATCCCTTACAAGACTCTGCTCAGGAGCATCTTTCACTGATGTTTGAGGCATGCCGTAGCTCTTCCTGGTATTATTTTGTTTCTTAGGAAATATTGTAAGCTGTTTTGAACAATTTGATCTGCTTGTGTGTTTTGAGCATCTCCTTCAATTCTCATTTCCTGGAGACGCTCATCTCCTCTGTTCTCCATACTAATCAGCTCTGCAGTTATTTTGTTGTATATATATTGTTTTGAGGCCAATCAAAGTGAAATAATCTGATTTCTAATTTTGGCTTGCTAAACTAAAATTGATGGCATTTAAAACATAATGAATTTATATAAAAGGACCATACACAAAATCCAGAGAAACCTGAGATATTGACAGAAATAATTTCTGGCCTGAGTATGTGGTGATGTTTATGCAATTTCATATGATTGACACATCTTAATTCAAATGTAAAAATCAGTCTAGCTTTTCTTTTTACTGTGCTAACATGTCTTTGTAACATATCTCTCCAGGAAATATGGTGTAGTTAATGGTGCAGTATTTTTCATATGCAAGAAATGTTGCTATTTTGATACAACCACACTGTGACATTTAACCTTGTGCAGAAGGTTACAATGACACTAGAAGATAGTGAAAAATGGCTGAGGAGTAGGACGATGGCACTATGGCATGATATGATTTATTTTTTCCATAATTTGCTTTTCAGCTTTTCCTCTTCTTCTATTTCTTATGAGACTAACGTTCACCTGAAGCAGGTTAGTTAAGATACAGTTTCACCTATTCAGAAAGACAGGGCTAATTATAAGGGCTGCGTGGCTGTTTAAAGGTTGTGAAGAATGTCTTAGATTGTTTAAAGCTCAAATATGTTGTGAGAGAAAGACTTTTTGGAAGCAATGGCAGAAGGTACACAGGTATTTGTAGGCACGTATGCAATGAGAGCTTGAGGGGGGCGTCTCCGCTGCAGGTGAGCACGACTGTTGGAAATGGAAGTTTTGTTTCATTTTGTTCTTTGGTGATGAGACCAACACAGCACAGCTGGGGCCACTGTGGACTGCACAAGCCAGACAGTGGTCAGTTGTAAAATTGTGTCCATCATTGTCCCGGAGAGCCATAACTCTTTTCTGCATTTTCCCTCCAGTAGGGTTTACACAGGAACCCCAGCCTTGAGAATGCAGAATCTCTGTAGCATGCACAGTGCCTCAGCCACACAAACATCCTCTCTCTCTCTGTCCTTCTTTTTCTAAAGGGCATATATAGTATTCTCCTAGAAAACCATAACATATGGACAATGAACTACTCAGAGTATTTACTACTTACTGCTCTCCTGCAGATCTCTATGAAGACTCAGCAACCAACTGTAGCCTCTGGGTTTGAATTAACAGATGCCATTTCTTAAATCAATAAAACTACTACATAGAGGCTGGATTTTCAGAAATCTAATACCTCACAGAGATATAAGGAAATGTAATGGGAACTACTTCAGGACTGAACAAACGTAAATCAAAGGTAATAGTTGCATAATGAAGTGCATAGACATTTGACAAAAAATGTCGCTTCTAGTCTACAGGCTAGTTTTGCCAGTAGCCTGCAGCCTTACAGAAAAATGCACAGCTATTTAAATTGTGGACCACTAAACTTTATTAAATCTTAATTTTTATAAGCAATAGACAGCTATTCGTAAGCCAAAAGCAAATAAGAATAATACAAAGCAAAGACATTGATCAGCCCAAGCTGATCAAACAATATTTAGCCGCCAAAAGTCCAATGTCTAATGATGCTATAAATCTAACTTTTCTCATATTCACTTTCTGTCCCATGATCTAAGAGGAGCATTAATCCTTTTTTTCCTTTTTTTTTTAAATCTTTAATTATTCATATTGTTAAAAAACAGTGGAAAAAAGTAAAAGCTGTTTAGTTCTTTTAACTTTGAATCATTATGATTGTAGAGAGCAGAGGCTTCTATCAGGATTATGTCCTCATGCTGCTGTACAATAATGCAGATCTACTCCTTTATTGAAAAGCTTATATTATAATAGGTAGATTTGCAAAGGCACAAACTGATTTCCTGCTTTATTTCTATATGCATTTGGAATGCTCTTCCTGGAAACCACTCATGTAATTATGGAAATGTAAAAACTGTAGTAGCTTGCATGACATTGTACTGGAGAACACAGGTTGCAGGCAAGAAAAACGTGGAGAACTCTGAGTCGCTGTGCACAATGACGTGTAGAAGGATGCCACTTCAATTACTGCACCTTCATGGCAGACTTTGGCTGGAATCCATTGACAAATGTAGTATCCTTTCTTATAACTATCTGGCAGGCAATCCAGAAGGCAGAAAGGAGTAAAAAGTTTCTTTTTAACTGGTTTATTTACAGTTAAAAAATGAAACCAGAAGATCAGAGAGTCCCACTGCTTACTGACTCACTGTTAATTCTTTTGTATCTTCTATGGCTTATAAGGAGGCATTTTAAGGAAGAGAGGTTAATGAGTGGATAACAAACTCTTGAGGGAGTGTACATTAGGAGTTTTGTGGTCCAAGCTAAAATCTGAAAAGGGGATGGATGTGATAAGCTGTTATAAGAAGGGTAAAATACTGCACTGAAGGGTATTATCAATTCATTGCATATAAGTCACAGATTAGGTTGCTTGTGTTCTCATTTGTTTCTTACAATCAGAATATTATTACAGACAAGAGGACCACGCCATATATGCAAAACCAATAATTTACTGTTACTCTAATTAAAGTCTTACCCGTCTAATTATTCATTCCAATTATACACTGTTAAAATTATGTATACACAAACTTTCTTGTACCTACCCTTTCTCTGGTGGTATGTTCAGCCTTCCACTGCCCTCCTGGGTCCTAAAGTCAACACCTTCAATATGAGGAGAGCGGTTTATAGCAAGTCTTCAGCTTCTCAAGTTCTTCACTGAGTTGAGTAAGGGGTTTATATTTACCATTTCTTTGTCTTGACTCTAGGATCCTCTTGGCACAATTTTGATATGTTTTCTAGCATGCTTTATACTTTGTCCTTTCATCCTTTTCCTGCAAATTCACACTGTGTCTGAATTTACTATATAAGATGTACGTTACACATGTTGTATACTTGTTCTTCGTTCTCTTAGTTATCCCTAATAGTGATTTTGCCAAGCTCCCAAGGCTGTGGTCATTTTATGACCAGTAACTGACCACAGCTGAGTTGTTTATAGCCCTGTGGCTTCTACTATCATCCTGTGCATGCACTTTCAAAGCCTCTATTATCTTCCTGTGCCTGCAGTCCTCTACATTGCATTTTTTGATAGGGCTATATATAGTTCATTCTAGCCAGTAACCTGTTATTACTGTATTAGCTATAGTATACATAACAATAAATGCACAATTGTACCAAATTAAGCAAAAGCTAAACCAGAGTAATCAATAGGTCATTAGATAACTGGTATTACAAGCTAAAACAGTCTCCAGGGAGCTCCAAACAGGCTTGAAGTCTGGGGTGTCAGCTTGGCACAAAGCCTGTGGCCTGTTAGAATAATGGTAATACCATGCTTACTGGGCTATGAGGCTGCCATGGGAAAACAAACAAGTAAGCAGAGACTAAAATATGAAGCAGTAATATGTCAGGTAAAGAGGAAAATGGTCTTGGCAGCTATGACTAGAGCTGAAGAACTGGTGAAGAGATGGTACCAATTACCGAGTAAGGACTGACAAGAGTCCAAATCATATTTTTAGCTTTTTTATTAAATGAAAAAAAATTCTAGTCTTGACATTAAGTGAAATAAACTGAATGTTTTCTGAGTATTCACATAATAGCCCTAGCAATCAAAATGCTTTTCAAAGAAATTCTGTATCATTTTGTAAGAAAACGTTAAGTGTGAGGGGAAAACCCAACTACATAGATGGAGCGGCATCAATCATTTTACCAGTCTTTGGTTTTATTTGTCATTTACCTATGTTAAGTACATAAAATAATAATCTTAAAAAAACCAGTTCTTTATTTCACAGAACAGACTATAATTTCTAATATTCAATGTTACATCTGAGAAGAGTGACATTTCCATGGTAATAAGTTGATGTTACTAATACAACAACTTGAAGTGGTTCTTCTGGATATTTCAGCACTGTATTCCTATTTGCACAGTACAAAAGGATTAAATTCTTGCAAAACCAAGTCAGCAACAACATTCTTATTGCATTCAGGACATCTAAAGCCTTTGGCTTGCAGGACAAACTTGGGCTATCTGAAAGAAATGAAATTGCAAATACTGCATGAGATTTCTTTCCAATTTTATATCTTAAAAAAAATTAACATCATCAAGGCTTACTAGAATTAAAGCCACTAAAATATAACCTGTTTTGACCAAAGCATTCCAACACAACATGAAAAAACTGATAGTGTTGGTTTGTCCCTAACCAGTAAATCATTTTCACTTGATTGGAAGAGAAACAAAATATTAATAAATAACTGGCAGTGGAGAAATTTTAGAAAGCCATTCTAAGAGGAGATAAAATATTTTTGTTTGACAATTTATTTTTGTCATAATCAGGTGATTCCAAGATCCCTGCTGTATGCAGAAAACAAAATTACACTATATGTAGTGTTACCAAATTGGGTGAATGTATGCCTTTCTAATACGCATCAAAGTTAAATGACTCACATGCTAAAGATACTGATCAAGTCATTAAAATGAAGAACTATTCATTTGGAACAATGTATTCTACCTCAAAACCTCCCTCACTGGTGATATGAACCTGCATGATCACTTTAATTTTTTGCAATTCAATTTTCCCCTCAGAAAAGTAGAAAAAATACCTATTTACCTTGCAGTACAATGGAGACTCAAATGATTGGGAAAAAATGCATGTGGGTCCCAAAAGAACTGTAGGTAAAGGGTGGTGTGTCAAAATGTATTGCCATCCCCACTCACCTTTTTTTTTTATGAGAGAATTAAGATGCCTGATACTGCTGATGACTAAATATCTGCAAAGAGGGTATCATTTACATTCTCATAATGGGTATAGCGCCTATAAAAGCAATACTCTGATTTACCTTCATACTCCTGCTGAGACAAAATGCAGTGGCATAGTCTAAAGCAAACACAGAGCTAGGACTTAATGCAAAATATTTGCCAATCTTAGTTGTAAGGTACTAAATAAATATAATTGCTATTATTACTGTCTGTGGAGAGCAGCACTACAAGCCTTTTTGGAAGGTTGACTTCATGGAAAATCTTTGTCATTTCCATAAAAAAATACTATGTTAGAAATTGGTATAGCCTTTATAACTTTATGGGGCTATAAAATGTGATGGTTCCAATATTAAACTGCAGTGAAAAGTAATGTAAACAATATAAAAAGTATACAGGAAAAATCTATTTATTAATGATACAGAAAGTATTCAGTGAAGAAACCCATACCAAAGTTTGGAGGGTCCAACAGGAGACTAAGCACTTTACAAATGCTGCTTTTAAATCTTTCCAAAGTTGAAAGTAACTCGCAAATGTTTCATTGTGATGAGTTTTCACTTATTTTAGTTTAAGCATAAATGATTGTGTGTCATAACTGCACTAAATATGCACACCAGCAAGATAAAAGCTCCTAAGTGTGTATCGAGGACTTCGGGAAGGAGAATCAGCAGGTTACAGGGATGAGATAGGACAGGAATTAGCAGGTGGTTGGACAGAGCTTTCCAGCCTCTTCCTCTTGTCAAGGCTCATCCCACCCACCCTATATCGCTGCTTGCTGTTGCTAATCACCCACAAGATACTTGTGTCTGTTAAATTTGGTGGAGTTACACTCATAACAGATTTCATAGAAGTAGGGATTGGGGCTGAAAACAAAGGACTAAATAAGCTTTGAGGTTTACTAGCATCTTCTCATCTTTAAAGACAGACACTCTGTAAGAGTATAATGGATTGTTCCTACCCCAGCATATTCTATAGACCTCTGTCAATTATATCAGTCACTATCACTAGACTCGTTTCTTTACGGAACATAAATTAGAAAGAAAAATCTGTGCATCTGAAACCCAATCTGTATCCTCTGTTTCTCTGTAATAATTCAAAAAAATAGCAGCTTTTTGATCAGCTGCAAGAGCAGTTTATAATGCTATGCTCAAAATCTTATTGCTAATATTTCATTCCCACCTTACACGACTGAGGTATATTATGGCCTTGTTTCCTTAAGTCAAATGAAAAATAGGATTAGAAGCATTTCAAGTGATTTTGTCATGAATCACAAACAAACAGCAAAAATTCTTTTTCAAAGTAGTTTTTCTAAAACTCCTTTCACTTTTGTTTGTACGTCTTTAAAAGCAAAATATCGTTTGAATCAGAAATCCTACTATTACAAGATGAGGTCTAATTTGTTCTGTAAATTAGTTGAAAAAGACTAAAACAAATCTTATTGTTAAGTGACAAAATATCTGCCAAAGTAGCCTCTCTTATGTACTGGTCCAAGTGCAATGCAGCAAGCCTCCTAAAATACTGCAAAATAGTTGACTAACAAAGTTATTGTAAGACTGGAGTTCGCAATAATAGTTCATTTTAACAATATCTGTATAAAACTTCTCAGATAGTTCTCTTTAATTCTGGACTGATCTGATCACAGAAGTATTGAAAAAGCAGAAAAATTATCAGTTTATCATGCAGGTAGGAGGGCCTGGGCAAAAGAAAGCAACTGTCCTGATGTATAGGATGGCATTGCTGATATCTTAACCAGCAAGTGAACTTGTTGCTATCAGTTCAAACATTAATGGAAACAGTCCCATGGATTACATTTCTTTACATTCAAATGCTGAATACCTATTAACAATCTCATTTTATCTACTGCAAATACAGAAATGTCTTTATGCAATTTATTTGATCTTTATTGCAAATGTGAAAGAAGAGCCAATAAAATACAGTCATTTTTTTAGAGACACTAGTAAACATTCCCTGGACTAGAGTTTGCTACAAACTTTGGTTTTAAAATCTGTCCTTGGAAACATAGCTTCTTACCAGTCATGCAGGTTTTAAATCACATGATTCTGAGATTAGTAAAACTTAAGCATCCCTATTCTTAAAGGTTGCGTTTACACAAAAGAGAAGAGAAACTACTTATTACACATAAGTTTTAATTTAGATGACATTTACTAAGCTTCCTGCCTTTAATTTTCAAACCATAAGTTCAACAAAATAAGTATATCGCTCGCTGTCAAATATATTTTCTTGTTTGGCTTTTTTTTTTTATTTGAGGCACCATACTATTAGCTAGTTTGGGTGCCAGTTTTACATTGTTCCAAAGAGTGATACAATCTTACTTGTAACTCATTCTTTTAATGTTGATTTGGTCCTGACAGAACAAAAGTACTGAGGTATGAAAATGTCACATTAATCTTCAGATGTTGGTTTACATTTTAAAAGATAAATAAAGGTAGAACAAACAAGGTAACTTAGTTGACAAATTTTCATATTGAATATTTAAAAATGTCCACTGTGGTCAGTTGTTTTGACATGATGTATCATAAACAAGTAAACAAATGTAGATTTGCTTCAGAAAGATTATTTCCACTGACTCTATAATATTTAATAATGTGGAACTTATTGTGATAACTGGTAAGTAAATTAGACAAGAGCGTTTAGAAGTTTATAGGGATTTAGGCTGGTGTTAATTGCTAGACCGAGGAGAACCTGAACACTACTGACAGTTTAAACCTAGGTTGTCATCCATGCATGTCATCCCTCTTTGGGATGGGAGGGTAGAGTAGCTCTGTAGCATTGACTCTCATGATCTTTTTGGGAGCTATTTTATTTATTTCTCCTACAAGAAGGAGAAAGGACAACGAGGAAATGCCCTGTGGGATTTTCTTTGATGTGGAATCTTTTGCAGAGGTTACAAACTTGCTGTTCATCCATCTTTACAGAAGACCAGGGTGGACGATAATAAACAAGGAAATACTGAGAAGGGAAAAACTTTTCTTTTTCATCAGGCTTGTTCTGTCTGAACTTCTCTTGACCTGCCCACAGCTTCATTTTACTTGGCTTAGCTGTGACGACAATTTCTCTAAGTGACCAGGTGTCTAAAGTTAATTTCTTTTATTTAGCTGTGTATGGTACAGCCGTAGTTTTATACAGCTAGCAGTAACAAAAGGCTGTTGTAGGCTGTAGAATGAGGTATTTACCACTCTAACACAATGAGGTAGTGGAGAGATGTATGATTTTGGGGGCCTTGAGAAGACCCAGGGTGTGGTGTGAATGAGTAAAAGCATGGGGTGATAAGACATGGGGCACAGGTTAGACACTGGAGACCACTGGACTCATTAGTGGTCAGTGAAAAAAAAAAAAAAAAACCACAACAGAGCTGGAGCTCAACATAACTGGTTCTAGGGGTAAGAAAGAGAACAAAGAAATAGTATCTATCATACATAAGGGGCACTATATACTGTAAATTCTGATGGAGCCTGGAACTGTGGACCATTGAAGAGTAATGTGTTTGCATGCTAACAAACATACATAAATGACCCAAATTGGAAAGGGAAAAAAATAGGCAAAGAAAGCATTAACAAGAACATCATATTCCTCCTGGCAAAGGACTCCAGATGCTGACTTGTCATAACCCCACCCCACCAGCAACATCAGCATGAAACCACTGAACTTGGTACCAGAGAAGCAGTGGAAGGGTAAGCATAACACCAGGAAAAGGGATAGAAACTAAATGTATGTGTTACAATTTCAATTGTATTATTTACATTATCGCAAGCTTTTCTGTACATAAGTACTCTAACTGCTTTATTATTATTATTTGTTTTTCTGTAATAATTAGATCTAGACTAGTGATAATTCCTGAAGTAGACTGTTAAGAATTCAGATTAATTCTTGGCTTCATTCTTATATATAAGGTGGACTTCCCTTGCCCATAAACGAGATTCTGAGTGTAACAGAAGATCCAAGAATTCCAACATAAGGGAAGAATAAAGAAATTCTGAAATGTGTGGCAAACACACAGTTCTTTAGATGACATAAATATTTCTCAAAAATGACAAAATGCAGGGAATATTACCAGAAGCACATTGTCATACAGGTACCCAGGCAGTTGAGTTGTGGGGGAAGATGAGTTTTGTCAGTGGATTACAACGAATCTGTAGTTCCAGGAGCTTTATTGTCAGCTGTGAACAGTGAAGAGCAGACAAAAGCATGATACCCAAGCATGAATCCAGCTAATCAAAATCTTTAACATGTCCTTCTCAGCTAAACACAGATTAGGAGATTAGCAGCAATCAGATAATATTCTGCTTGAGAATAGAACGTTTGCAGATAGCTCCTTGTGACACTGAAGAAAGTGTCAACAAATTATATATGTAATGCAGGGGCTAATGAGTCCTTCTAGGGTTTTCCAAACAATTTTGGCTAAGACAAGGAGATAAATGAGAACTGAAATGATGGCAAAAGCAAACTGTACAAGAAACATATTTACGTATCATTGTAGTTAGAAAAGCTATGGGTCACATCAGTGCTATAAGCAAACAAGTGTCTTTATTCTGACAGTTTCACAAAGCATCGTTGTAAATCTCTGTATTATTAAAGAACAATTAATGAGACTAGAAGCTATTAAAGAAGAACAAATGGACTCAAATGCACAGGGAATGACTAAATCACAGAGCTACCATGAGAAAAATCTGCATTTATATCCATATTTACACAACTTAATAAAACCTGCCTCAGTGAAGGATGTACCGACCAAACATTAATTTACTTATTGAAATATAAAAAATTTCTCAAATTGTGTGGTATGAAGAGTCCTGGTTAAAGGATCTACACCAACCCCAGAAATTATCTGCTTGAAGAGTACTCTTTCAATCAATTTCTGTTTGGTATATCTTTGGCTAAGGTGTGAGTTTCTTTGTGTTATAACAGTGTTTCCTGGGGTCCTTTGCTACATGATAACTATCTGTTTTTCTGGCAAAATGAAAAATTAATATAGTGAGGTAATATGTGCATTTTAGGATTCTTTCTATAAACTCCCTCAGATGAGAAATACAAACTTGGAACGTAATCAAAACAATCTGGGGAACATATATTTAGCAAGCAGAAAATTCAGACAAACAGGAAGAAGCCATTACTCCCGTTATCCAGGCTGCTTCTGCTGTAAAAAAATTCCCAAGTACACTGCCTCACCAAAGTTAGCTCAGCTAAGAAAGCTGTTAAGTGGATGTCTTTTTGGCAGCTTTCTGCTCCAATTAGCTTCTCTGTGTAACACATATTGGTCCTTGCTGCTCACTGTGAAGGTCCAAACCACTCACCACTTTCTGTTCCTAAAAAAGACAGACCGAAACTCAATGTATGGAGCAGGCTGTATGGGTATTCTTTACCTGCAAGGGTCTCCAGCTGTAGTATGTGAATCTGGATATGTTAAAGCAAAACACAGCTAATCTAAACTAAACACTTGCAGCTTTGACAGTTTCAGTGGAAGACTACTGAAAAATTAGAGCAGCAGGCTCAAACGCTAAGAAGATGCTCATATGTATGCAAGAAGAAGGGCTCACACAAGGCCTGCCAGAAAGTCCTACCAGGACTCCTCACAGAAAAGAAACAGTAGTACTCTTAAGTGAAAAGGGACCTTGAACAATAATTTGGATTGTAAATGAGTGTGTTAGACATTTAAGATGGAAGCAGACCACAGGTCCAAAGTGGCGCTATTCGACACAGGCTCTGAATGCTCAATGAGCAGAGACATCTGTCTGCAACCCTGATTTAGGGGCAAGATTTCATTAGTGCAAATTGTTTTCTAACTGGCAGCTCTAGTTCCTTATGCACTATTCAGGTTTTTTTTCAACCACTTTTCTTTGTCGTCCTGAGAGACATTATGTAATGCACATGAATGTTCTGACCCATCGTCTTCATCAGGGAGATATAAGTTGCAGGGAAGGGAAAGTGCATCTCTTCCTTAAAACTAGGTGGAAAATACTGAAAGCAGAAATAGTCAAAAACAGAAACAAAAAGAAAAAGAGAAGCGGGGGAAAAAATTCACAGTCTAAGTGTAACAGTTTTTAAATTAATGATTTTACTAGACCAAGTACACCTTTTTGTCCTTGACCTTCTTTGAAGTGTAACAAAGTTACAGACCAACCAAACAGTGCATGATTTAACTATGATTTAGCTACGTTTCCTTCTCAACACCCAGGAATCTTATTAATTGTTTTTAACAGAAAAGCTGCTATTATTAATCCATTGCAATGTGTGTTTGGGGTTTTGCGCTCTGCATGACATCTGGTCAGTAATTTCATTAGCACAAGATGCCATCTTTAAAAATGACAGCACTATTTAATGAGAAGAGATTAGATCTTTTTAAAGGGTTGCCTCAGATGGTGGTTTCCTACTGTGGAGGTTTGCCTTGCAAGAGTACTACAAACAAGAAGAGTGACTTCTTGAAATTTTCATCTGCTAATGAGACCAGGATTAAGAAGGTTGATACATTTCACCTACAATTTATTTTTCAAGAAACTTTGAGTTAATACCAGTCAAGAATAAACAACAACATCTTGCTCTGCAAACTGCCTAATGTAATTGAGAATATGCAATTTTTTTTCTGTGTCTGATTAAAACAAATCCAGCATTGAATATACAACTAGTTTTCAGTTCCTGCAAAGCATTGTTCACGTAAATATTGCTACTGTATGGGTTATGAAAGGGAATTGTTGCTATATTACTGGAATGACAACATGAAAAAATAATAAATAATAACAGAATATTACAAAGTGTAGCATAACACATACAGATAGAAGACTCTAAAAGACTACTATTTATCAAACTTTTGCTTTTTTCTTTTTGTTTGCTTTTGACAAGCTCTTTACAGTATAAAAGCTGAGAAAGCAAGTAGACACTTTTTGTGGCACTTGGGTCCCCCGTCATCTTTTGGTAAGCCTAAGTGAGGAAAGATTTATGACATTACAATAACTTTATGTATTATCTCCTTCTAAGTTAGCTTGAACTCCAGATATCACACTATAGATAAAATAACACTGTTTGCATTTTTAATTTTGCTTTCCATCTATAGTTTAGCTATATTATTGATGCATTTTACAGGAAGTACACTTATCGATTTCTTAGTTTCCTTTTTACATATCCTCCTGATTTTTTTCTCTTTCTCTTGTCTTTTCCCTTTCTTTTTTTTTTTTTCTTTTTTCCCCTCTAAAACATTGTTTTCTTTTTCTGGAACATTATTGCTAGTTAGCACTAGTGAGGGATGTATACCTTGAACTCTGGCAAAGAAAATGTCTCTAAATGTGATGTACAGAATACTCAAGTCCATGTCACAGATACTGATGTAAGGAGATCAGTGAAAAGAAATGCAGTGAAAAAAAAAAGAAATTCAGAATAAAAAAGGTCACTTGGCACAGAGGGACTGGGTGGCTGTTCCAGGAACAGAGGATCATTGAGAAGAAAATTATGAAGCAAAAGAAAAGAGGAGAAGGAAACTCATTGCATACAAGGAGATTCTTCTGCCCCAATACAGCTGCAGCTTGCAAATCTCAAACCTTATATGTTGTTATTACTCTGAAGACATCTAGATATCCTGTACAGTATTATGCTATTTTGCTAAAGTTGGGCTTCAGAGTATTGGAGTCTTGGAGAAAAAACATACTCAGAGAAACTTGTTTGACATGGAGATGTTAAGAAAATATTCAGTCTAAGTTCTTAAGTGATTTAAGAACTTAACACATAAACACATGAAATAAATCCATCTATGTAGACCCTCTGCTTTAGTAGTAGAACAAAATATATTTGTTTGAATATGTTGTGCCAAAAAAATCGTACAAGGTAATAGGGATTCACATGAAAAAGGAGTTCATGTTGTGGTTTTAAGTACAGTAATCACTAAGGCTGGAACACCAGTGGGTTCTAAAAAAACTAACCACCTCCCCAAATAAAAGAAAAAATCTTGTAGCCAACTCTGTCGACAGATAGCAGCAGCTATGATTTCAGAGTATTTAGGATATACTTAAAACATGCAAGGAGATACTGATTGCCCTGAAAAGGTGTAATAGAAACTTCAAATAGTTCCATTTTATGACAATGACCTCTGAATGGTCTAATCTTGACTTATTTTGCCAGAACACTAGTCCTTTAATTACTGAAAGGGTATAAGCAGATATAAACAGTTATTCTTGCACATGATCTTATAGAACCACAGTTAAATGTTAGACAGTCAATAAAAAAATTCATATTGAGCATGAAATGTCTAAGCAAAGACTGTACATAATGCCTTGAAGCTGCTGCAAAGAAATGTTAAAATTTTGCATAAGAAAGATTCTAGAATAATTTTAGAAAGGGGGGGAGATGGGTGTCTCTAGAAGTTATATAAGCTTATTTTATCAAGATAAGGAATATTAATAATTGGAAATCCAAATAATAGCTCTAAAATGTAAAGATGGTCTGATAAATGTACAAAAGTTCTATTAAAACCATGGCATAGCATAATTAAACTACCTAAGATTTCAGAAAACTTTTATTTCCATCTCAGCTCCTTAATTGCCTCATACTTCTGGAAGGAGATGGCATGCACACCTTATTTTCAGAAAGAGTCCAATATAAATATTAAAAAGTGAGAATATGTTATTGATTGATTTTGTCTTAAGCAATGAGTGTAGAGAGAAGTTTTGGCATAGTTATTCACTATTGAATTACTTACTTAATAATCTTTCCATCTACCATATTGAAGATGTGCAGACATCTAGGCGCAACATATGCCATTGTGGCACAATTTAAATTTCACTCCCATAGTCAGTTTTGTCCCAAGAGTTTTCATGGCCATAAGCCATTATCTCCAATGGAAATAATAGCTTATGGGATTGCAGACTGTTTCACCACTATACATCATCATTCTAAGAGCTATAAAATGAATCCCATAGTGTTCTTAATACATGTGCACATTCATGCATAGTTGAAAATGAAGAAATATCTCTAATTTCAGAGACTACATCTTGCTGTATTTTGCATAATGACTGTGAACATAGTACATCAGATAAATGAAAGGAAATAGCTTTTAGTGCAGTGTTCTGTCATGGGAAAATAATAAATCAACAACCTATGAACTCTAGGTCCATTTGAAGCATATTTAGAGCCCTCATTAACCTATAGAGGCCAATTTGAATAGAAGCCATTTAATGAAGACACAGAGGGGATTTTTAATAATTTATTATGATGGAAGAAATGGAAACAAGCTAGAAATGGTAAAGATTACCCAAATGATAATGAGATCCAACAGTGGCAACATAATCACCTGAATCACACAGTAAGGGCTATTGCCAAGGTACAGGTACTAAACTGCTGCATAACTTTATAAATACAATTTAAGGGACTTTGGGGATGTAGCCTAATAGCAGAAATTAATGATTTCCTATTCTCAGGCAGAAACCACTTGTTTCCTTTTTCTGTTTGCTTTTTGAAACTTTTAATTTACTGGAAAGGCTCCTCACTAGAGAGCATAGGATTGAAATGTGACTGTTCTGTAGTAGAACCAGATACTTTAGGCTAGGTGTCACACATTATATTTAAATTGACTGAAAGACCTGCAAGATAAAAATAATATGATTTTGGCTCTCCCCACTCAAAGATTACACAAGAAGGTGGAGTGTTTCTCCTTAGTGTATTTTAGTGTGAAAAAAATACCAATAATATTGTCGTGGTTTAACCCAGCTGGCAACTAAGCACCTCGCAGCTGCTCACTCACTCCCCCCCCCTCCCTCTGTGGGATGGGGGAGAGAATCGGAGAAAAGAAAAAAAAAGTAAGACCTGTGGGTTGAGACAGAGACAGTTTAATAAGAAAGAAGAATAACAATAGTGATAATAATAATGGTAAAAGAATATACAGAATATATATAAAACAAGTGATGCACAATGCAATTGCT
>NW_009260268.1:1619513-1690324 GCF_000687185.1 Egretta garzetta | reverse complement strand
CTGTCCTAGCTGTGCTGTACTCCCAGCTTGTTATGCACCTGGCCGAGCAGGAGAAGCTCAAAAAGTCCTTGAGTAGTCTGAGCACTACTTGGCAACAACTAAAAACATCAGTGTGTTATCAACATTCTTCTGGTACTAAATCCAAAACACAGCACTGTGCTAGGTACTATGAAGAAAATTAACTCTATCCCAGCTGAAACCAGGCCAAATATAATGAATGAAAGAGCTCTTGTAAAGCTCCATATGGTGTACATTATCCTGTTACAGTAAAGTGCAATTTAAATGTCTTTGCAGACAATAGGACCCTTTCCACCCCAGAGACACCCCAGACCTCTGTTCATGCTAATGCAGAATATTCTCAAATCTATTCTGGCAGGCATGGAAGGTGGAGTGGGTAGCATGGGACAACACTGCACTGAGTCAGGAATCATAGAATCATAGAATGTTTTGGGTTGGAAGGGACCTCTAGAGGTCATCTAGTCCAACCCCCCTGCAGGAGCAGGGACACCACTAACTAGATCAGGTTGCTCAGAGCCCCGTCCAACCTGGCCTTGAGTGCTTCCAGGGATGGGGCCTCCACCCCCTCTCTGGGCAACCTGTTCCAGTGTTTCACCACCACCCTCATTGTAAAGAACTTTTTCCTTATATCTAGTCTAAACCTACCCTGGTTTAGTTTAAAACCATTATCCCTTGTCTTGTCACAGCTGGCCCTACTAAAAAGATTTTCCCCATCTTTCCTATAGGCCCCCTTTAGGTAAGGAGTGATGCATCCCTGTCTTTAACTGCCCCCAGGAAAGCTATGGCAGTTTTGTATTGGACAAGCAGCCACAAAACTCAGAGAATGCTCACTGAAAGGATTGGGCTTCTTGAAAAAGTGTCAGCCACCGTGTGCAGTCATGGTTTTGTACAAAAGATTCTAGAACCTAAATCTCCTCTGTCCCACCCAAGTGCCCTGACCAGTAAGTGGCATGGCCATCTGGAAGCCTTTCTCATTCCCTCTTTCTCCCTATTCATGATTATCTTCAGTGAATACTGAACTCTTTACTTTGATGCACAATGATAAAATTTCCACAGAAGAGCTTGTGAGTGACTTATACTTCTGCACCTTGAACAGCCCATAGTGGCATTTGTACTGTAGTCTACTGGGAGGTGAAGGTTTGAGGTTTGTGTCCTACATTCTCAGCAAGGCAACTGAGTATGAGTTGCCTTCTTCCTAAGTTGTATAATAACTTTGTAACAAGATGCCACCATGACCTGTTATATCTAGGAAGAAGGGAATGAGCTCTGCTCCATTTTTGAAAGCAAAGACAAATATGTCTGGCTTCCAGAGAGGCTTTAGATCAACCATTGGGGTTGCTTCCATGAAATTTTCAGTAAGATGAGTGAAAGAAAGGATTTAAGACACAGTTCTGCCTTCATCCTTTCCTAGTTACTACCTATCGGTTGCATAGTAAAAGTACTGATTTTACCTGCCTGTCCGATCCGCATGCATTTTTTACTGCTACTCTCTATACACATACAAAGGTCACAGACACCTAGAGTGGGATTCCCAGTTCTATTCTGAAGGATGGAGGCTCATCTTACACTGTCTCAGTACTCAGCTTTTACTAACAGAAAAGTTAACTCCTTAATACAGTTTTAATGCATGCTGTTTTGTAGAGAATGATTATACACAAGTAACAATGTAATTAACATAACCTGTATGTCTAGTTTTCTAACCAGCTTTCATGCAGTTATAGAATTTGATTTTGTGACTAATAAAAAGGCAAAAAGAGCAATATGATGGCAGCAATTACACTAATACTTTGCCTTGGGTTCTAAAACAAAGAAGCCTATAAAAAGAAACAATGGCATGCATTGTCTACCAGCCAAAAGACTGTTTCAGGGAACAGGAATGCTTGCTACTGCTCAGCTGCCTTATGCACACAGAATTGTTTGGTATGTATCCATGTACAGCCAGTGATGTTTCTGCCCACCATGGCCCCTGTTCCTGAAAGATCCCAAGTTACAGATCCAATTGCATACTGCTGTCATGGGGTACACCATTTCCATAACTGGCACCTGTCCAAATCAGAAGTTGCCTCACAGTGGTCAAGGGCTGTGACATTAAGTTTTGTCACTATTGCTCTATGTAGTCCTTAGCTGGAGTCAGCTCCATGTTGTCATGACTACCCACCAGTGAAGGAGATATCCACTCTGCTGCTGCTGGTCTAGTTGGACACTACTGCAAAATCAGCTTTAGTACAACGTTGTTGACAATGTTGGGGATTCACTAAATACCGTTTTACATTACACTACAAGCAGTTCAGAAAATCTACTTTTGTCTCATACAATCACTCCTGAGTACTCAGGGAAAATGCCCTCTCATCCTATCATGTTCCAACCTTTTCTGCTCTTAGGAACACTGATATATAGTATTATTAAAAGAAAGGCAGCAGAATGTAACAGTGGTCTTGGATTTAGGATGCTTACTTGATATGTGTTCTACATTCCCATGCCTGTACAAGCATTGGAATGCAGCAATATAGAACTGAGCAAAATAGAATTACTTTAAATGAAAAATTGATAGTATCCCAAAACACATAAGTATTCAGAGATTAGTACCTGTTCTGGGATGTGACAAATAGTATTTAAAACCATGGGAGGGTTTAGGAATTTTTCTAATGTTGCAATTTTTTTTTTTTTTAATTATTAGTGATTTAGTGGATGAACACAAAGTTTTGTAAGTCTAACAGTTTGTTTTATTTGCTATCATTGTAAATTACCAAAAAAAGTACTTAGTTTCATGTCAGCGGCACTGAGTGTTATGTTTGACTCATACCAGTATGGTTTTAGTTTTTGATGAAACAGGCTTACTTTTGGAGTCACCACTTAACTGGACAGACATGATGAAGTCCTGGGCTTAGAGTCTTTGTGCCAAATTTAACTTGATTTACATTTGCCTTATGTGCTGAAATTACTGAAACTGACATAGTTGAATATTATGTTTGCTAGTTGATGGAATAAATGAACAAAAGCAGGTAGAAAAGCACATTGAAAAAGTTATAGTTCAGATGTAAATTGAATTCCTTGATAATATTCAGCATTACAAAGTTTTAGTGCATTCAGCCATATTTATATGAAACATTCAGCACAACAGGGACCGTGCGGGTTTGAGAAAATGCTTTGTCTCCATGGCTGAATATTTATTAGAATGCTGGTGATACCAATCTCAATCCCAAGAGGTAGCACCTCTTTAAGTAGTTCAGTATTCTAAGCTGTGGCCAAAAAAAAAATACACATTGCCAATAAGCTTGACTATTGACTTGAATATTCATATATAAGAGATTTAAAATTAGAAAATTAAAACATTCACTGAAATGGTTGCTTGAATAGGTATTAAGTGTTGCTAATCAATACAATTCATTTGGTTGTGCAAACATGTATGAAATGGTCTTGTTATCAGTGCAAAACATTTCTCATGGGAAAAAACTCTGAAGCAGACATTTATCAAGTCACTCTGATTAAATTCTGGCTCTAGGAAATAGTGCCATATGAGCTGGGGTTTAGTCAATCAGACTGAGATGAAATCCATATTACAACTTTCCAAACAATCATCTGGATGATAATGCAAAGTATTGCCTGAAGGAAGAAGCAAAAGAACAGCAATATTTGATGACATGTGGTATTTCCATGGATATTCATGCTCTAATGAGAAGAATAGCACATGAACAACAACTTTTTTTTTAAATACTACATTATGAATTAATGTGACACCACCACCACAAACAAAAAATGTATGAAAAAAATGTAGGGCAGATTCTGATAATTCTTGAACATTAAAAGAATTATCCTGTAATAGAGGTTTTGGCTGGCCTTCATCTTGGCACATAACCAGGCCTGGTCTGAGAATTTAAAATCGTCTCATATTTGGGGTTTTTTTTTGTGCAGTAAAGTAAAACCATCCGCTAAGATGGTAGCCTAAATAGATTAACGCTGTTTCTAAGTGTTTAGCAGTGTCTAAATTCCTGGTTTCCATACTAGGAAGAAAGGTTTGAAATTAAACCTCAAGAAAAATGTTAATGAATTTCTCCATCTTGAAATGTTCTGTAAATATTCAAAGTCACTGGAACCTTTCATTTTAGAAAAGAGCCACATGTTACTCCTTTGATATAAAAGATCAAAAATAATTAGGGTGAATTCTATAAAGTCTAGAAACCCATTAAAATATTTCTATTTTCTGTGATCCTTTTGAAACAATGTCATCCTCTGAAGTTACCACTGGAAGTTACAGTAGTTTGTTCAGGACTGTGCTTTTATAGTTGGTGGGCTTTGAATATCTCCAGAGAAGGGGACTCCACAAAGGCCTTTGAACTACTGGTTTGATTCTAGTTTTTGTTGAGCAAAATGAAAAGTTACTACAACATGATATTCAGAGGATATTGTCTTTCAGACTTACTACAACATGATATTCAGAGGATATTTTCTTTCAGACTGACTTTTACATTATTTCCTTAGAAAACTTCCCATAATTACTAGCTTGTTGCCATAATCTGAAGATATCTCTCCATATCACAGTGGTTCACTGGGCTAGAAGGGAGATCTACAAAATTAAACTAGCACATACTTTACACTCATGTTCAACTCTTCAAAAAAAAATTAACAACTTTACAGAAAAAGATAATACTTCTTTCATCAATCTGTTATTTAAAGATCATTATTCCTTCTAAATATAAATGGAATATGCATCGTCTAAATAATGATGGAACAAGCATTGATTTGTCAGTTCAGTATGATAACATTTTAATTTATAGTTCTTCAGTGAAGAGGTATGGTATTGTTATCAATATTTCATATTACGCAGGCACAAAGAGGGTTCCTAACTGGAATATGGGAAGAAAACATCATTGTGTCTCAGCGCCATCTGACTACTCATAATTTGTATGTGATAACTTTTTAAAGAAGAATTCACTGAAGGAAAGCCAGTGCCACAAAGTGTGAGTCTAAGATACTGTTATTAATTTTCAATTTATACTTCTGATTCTTCTAAAAAAACAAACCAAACCAAAAAAACTTTGGAAGTAAATTGGGCTTTGTATCAAATTTCCTGATAAACTTTTCAGTTACTGTTACAAAGAGATGGATCTGTGGCATAAATAAACATTTAATCAGAGAATGTTTTTGAAAGCTTTATGTAAAGATAGTTAGATTTGATTAATGATTATCTTCATTCTGTGGGTAACCCTCATAATTAGGAATTGATAATCACTTCTGTATTGCTTATGAGAAGTAACTTGAGAAAGCAAATATGCAAAGAATATTCTTTTTTTTTTCTCTTTCCACTTAAGCAAGATGTTACTGGTGATCCTACTGGTCACTAGCCCACACAAAGAAAATCAGCATACAGTAGAATTGAATATTTTTAGAGCATGAAGAAACACTGTATTCACTGTGCTGTACATCTTCACAGTTTATATTCAAAGAGGTAGGTGAAGCTCAGGAGAGGGAAATGGGCAAAACACAGATCTCTCAATACTGAATCATTCAAAAGTCTTTGTGGAGTCATCCAATTTCTCTAGCTGGTACAGTAAGAAATATATACTGAGGTAAGGTTGGAGACAGTTCAATACAGATATGCTCCACTAAAATCCAAAGCGCCCTTAAAATAAAACTGCTTTGCAAAAGTGGTTTCAGCAATAAATTATTCTAGTAAAACCATTTTTTACAACAGTTCCAATAGTTTTGTGACATCCTAAGCAGTTTTTTTTAAAATTAAAAAATACAAGATCTTCCATCTGATGTTTAAACCAGCCCATTCTATTTAGAAGAATATGTAAAAGGCACTAAAGTATCGGAACTGAAAAGTTTCAAGCAATACCAGATATGTTTGAGGGGGGACGGAAGAACAAAAATATGCTTGTTTTTATTGAGATACCACTAATTTGGACAGTGTTTTCTTTTGGTTAATGTCCTATCACTAACTATATTTTTTCCTTCATGTGTTAGTTTTATACAAGCAGAAAAGAGATAACTTTGTTGCTTTTTACACATAAGTGTATTCTAATCCTATGAGCACTTTTAATGTAGATAAAAATATCACCTGAAGAGCATTTAGAAACCTCATAAAAATGAAGAAAATACTTCAGATATTACAAGTGGGTACATTTTCACATAGTCACTCTGTTTATTTCAAATGCTGTTTTTTATCCTGAATATTATGTCAAAGGCCACTATGTTTTGAAGGCCCATAGTTAAAGTGGACACCAAGATCAATGTGTATACTGCACTGGCCTTAATGAATAAATGAAGAATTATTTCTAGTAAGTGTGTTTTATAAAAACAATAAAGGATTAATGGAAAGAATGACAGTAAGAGTGTTTGCTGATTTCACTGTAGGAATTGGAATTCCACCATTTGAGAACTATCCACATTGGAAAGGAATACACAGTTTCCTATGTAATTTTTTTTTTTAATGTAAGAATAATTCCTTTTGTTTGGTGTTTGCATATCTTTATCTATACTAAATAATTGCCATAGATAAGAATAGGAAATTTGATCATCTTCCATGGGTTCTGAGAGATGTACAATGCTTGACTTGATGTCCACTGACCAACCAGTGATTATTAATTTTGATTTCGTGGTAGTTATGATATACAAGAGGTCTGAAGGATAGATAGATACCTGTGGAAATTACATTAGAAACTAATACAGAGAAGAGGCAGCTGAACTGATGCCTTCAATAGAGCAGTATTTGTTGTCCTAACTTGCCTTCAAAATCTCAGTTTTTATGACTTCCAAACTTTGATACAAATTAGGTTAAAATCATTTGCTAGCCTGTGAAGAATTCATAATGTTTAGTATGTTTTAATACACTGAATTCACAGAAGAAAACATTTGAAGCAAAATTTTGCTGTACATCAGAAAGAAATTACAACTGCTATGACAAGATAAGCTGGGACAGAATAGTCAAGATACATGTTAGTTCCAAATCCCACTGACATGCATAAGAACACAAAACAAATGTGAAAGATTCTGGAATATTTTTGCTGCAGTATTTTTGGTTGTTAAATATGTGTTTCAATAGTCATACTTTCCTCACAGACAGTCCTTGTACCTTCCATTTTCTGGTTTATAGGTGTCATGAAAGACAAATCTTACAGATGGTAATATTTTAAAATGCCCTGTAACCTCTTTGTAGTAGGATTTATCTTGCTCATGATGATGACTATAACCAATGGGGAAAGAAAATGAAACATGACTACTTCTTTTGATAAAAGATTAAAACATGGACAATTTCAAGTACAGGAAAACCCATCCTATTTGTGTCTTTACTAAGTCATTATGTTTCTCTGTATACTTCTCTCTCCACCCTCCAACCCCATGGAGACCCCATGGTCTTTTTCATCAGTGCTTTTCTCAGTAAAACTCTGAGTGTTGTAAAAATGGGCTTGGCCTTACAAGAAAAGAGAGAATGGTGAAGAAACTGGTACAGCTACAATTTCTACTGTTTAACCAGGCCAAGAAAGTTTGCTTAATTACTTCATAGCCTTCTCTTCTCAAATATGGAAATGAACTTTTTGACACTTTGCTCTATGTTCTTTTCTTTGTTAGAGATTGATTCAATTAGCTGTAGCAATAGCTTTCATAATTTATACATCTCAAGTCACTTCAGAATTTCCTTTGGTCTTAACAGAATAAGTTTATTTCCAGACTTTCTTCAGAACTTGTACTGCTGAAACTAATCCTTCGACACTCCTAAAGCCCAAAGTGCCATTACAGTCTCATACTTTTAAGTATAACTACCATTGCATTCAGTAGTTCAGGTAGCTTACTCTGTTTTTTTCAAGAAAATTTTTGGATTATAGGTGTTTGCAGAACACCATTCTCTGTATTTCTAAACAGGAAAATAATGCTTACATTAGTTATTCAAAATTCTTTGTAAAAATTAACTATCTAATACAAGTCTTTAATGTTTTGATTACATTGGAATAAATGTGAGATGCAGTGGTCAGGTGTTTGTTTCAGATGTAGTCAGCAGAGCCCTCCCGTCTCTATTAAACCCATGTTTTTTACTTACTGTGTGTTTTCATTCTGTGCTGTCAGAACTTGGTCTTCTACATGTACGTGTATATTTTTGAAATAACAGAAGGTTCTAAAACTTTCCAACACAATAGAGTAAGTGAAATAGATCTTTCCTTCCATTGCACTGTCCAATTGATCACACATTTATTTTTATTCTGCAGCATTCAAGATTTTACTTTTATCTTGTTGACTTAAACTTGGCACTCAGGAAATTAGACAGACAAAAAAGATATTACTTCTATTCAACGTTAGAATTCCTCTTTTTTATATAAACTATTAAGAAAATTATTAATAACATCTAATTTTTTTAAGAAATATTACATTAAAAATAGTTTCCAACACAAATTTATGACTGTGACTATCACTGTCAAACAAACTGTTCCAGGTCTGTTGCTCAGACATTCGGTTCAACTTGCTGATTTTGTATCTATAGTAAATTCAGATATTATTCCATATCTTCTATATATGTAAGCCTAGTTGGGACCATTTTCCTCATCATTTCTACAGAATAATTATGTAGATTCTTTATTTCTAATATTGTTGAACATGTATTTCATTTATGAAAAAAAGTATCTGTAATATTTTTCTGCAATGGTACAGTAAAATAATTTACAAGGTACGACAACATTTATAAATTCTAGTTATATTTCCATTAGCAAAAAAATAAAAAAGAAAATAATCAAGGTAGCTCACAGAAAAAAATACAAGAATAGTTAAAAACAGGGGAATAAGTGCTGAACAGATTATAGCCAAATTGCTTTAAATCAAGAGCGGTATTAGTTACATTCAAATATGTAGAAGCTGAAATAAGACTAATGAAAGGGGTTCCCGTTCCCAGTCCCAGAATTACCTACAGCCTTGATCATATGCTTTATTTTGTTGTTTTTACTCACCTGCTAGCTCCTCTGAAGGCCATGGTAAAACTCGTGCTGACTTCAAAGGGAGACAGTATCGAAGCCCTGAATAACAAATAGCCTGAAGCAAATAAAAATGCTTATAAGGAAAGGTGTTCTAGTTTGGCTATTGCTAGAAAAGAATGGGGAGAGAAATTGACCCCTGAATCTCAGGACTCTTATAAACGGCCTTTTGTGTCCTTGCTTATCAGTAAAAGTTTAGGTATGAGACAAATTTTAGGCTGAGATTTGCCTGTGAATTCAGTTTCACATACTAGTCCCAAGGCATATCAGAAAAATTGGTCAAAATTTTGTGGGATTCTTCAGTCTTATCAAATGCATATAAGAAAGAAATGTCCCATTTTTCTAAGATTCTTTTTCTTTAAGGCTAGTCACATCATTAACATGGCTACTGCTGTAAGGTTTTGGGGCACTAAATGGACCAGGGGTAAGCATCTTCCAGTTTTCTGATAAAGAGCCAAAGCTAGGAATAAGTTGTGGTCAAGAACAATAAAAAAATCAATCCAAAATTAAAAGAAATTTTAGACTGCAAGTAGCAATTTTCTGTGCCTTTCAGATGGTTTAAAATCCCTAAAAAACAGATTAAGATGTCACTCAATGCCATTTTAAAATGAAAATCCGGAGCTTTTGTATGACCTCAAGTAGCTATTGTTTTTCTGAGTGCAAACTGTTGGAGCATCCAGTTATGGGTCTAATTTTCCTCAGTTCCTCAGTGGAAGAGCAGTGCTGGGGGAGAGAGGACAGGTATGGGAACCAATGCAGATGCTTTTATTTATACCATACAAAGCTATTTTGATTCCCATTTCTTTCATGACAGTTGGGATGAAAATGAGTGAAGATTAAGGAAATTTTTGAAAAGTCCTAAAAAATCACGTCCTTCTTAACACCACTGTACCATCTTTAATGCAGGCATTGCGGATCTGGGCTGTCTATTACCATACACTTAAGTTTTGCAATCTGTTCTCGCGAATCAATTTTACACAGCTTGAGAATATGGGCAAGTTTGTATTTGTGCTATAAAGATGTTTCAGAGGGGAAGAGAATGAAAACAGTGTTGTAGCTGCAAACAAATCAATCGGACTGTATTAAAACTAAACACAGGATGCCAAAGATGAATGTAGAGACAGAAACAGGGACAGAGATTACCATGGGGTCCAGACACATACAGTGATTAATCATCACACACATCCGGAAAAGAAAAGCACAACAAGAAACAGTTTTTTCTTCTTGGACTAGACAGTCTAGAGAGAAAGAAAATTATATTATGTTCTCCATGGATAAAGGAAAAGATTAAATGGATATTAACTGTCCCTCATTTGCACCAAACTGGATATCTGTCTTTTAGGTAGCTTTATTTCTTATTATTTGAAAACAGTCCCATAACTCATTTTTAAATTCAGAACATAAGTATATCTGTTTCTTTTTCATATTCATTTCAATTTTTAAAACATTAAATAACTATACTGGGTTTAATTTGGCAAAAAAAATTGAATACAGGAAAGAGCTACAATACTGGCCTTTTTTTTTACCTTTTTCCTTAGGTTTTGCAATTACAGTATAAAACTTATTCAGAAGAATGTCTCACTGAATGCAATTCTAATTACTGGGAACATGACTCTCTGGCTATGGAGGATAAGTTAGAATGAAAACAGTCTACTTGGGGTTTTTTTGCACACATGGAATACTGAGACAGCACTATGGTGCTCAGAAACTAAAAGCTGAATTTTCCAGCTTTGGCAACAAAGTTTGCCTTCATACAGAGGCCGATAAGACAAATGTATTTGTAGCATCATATGATTAATACAACCTATTGATATGAAAAAAAACCTGCTGTGAGGATTAGGTCATAGGAGCATCTGCCTGTCAGCTGGGGGCAATACACCAGATTTGTTTACAATTATTTGATATTTACTAGGTTTGGGGGCGGGGGCGGGGGGGAGGAAGGAATATGTATCTAATCTTTTATTTCTTTTTAAATTTAGCCTCTGTGTAAACTTCCCAAATACCCACTTTACTCAGGTTTTGCCACAACAATTTGACCAAACCAACAGGTCCGCCCACTCCTTTCTTGTGCATGGATAATTGAACATACGGTAGTTTGCTCAATTTGTGCCAACAGCAGAAAGTTTTTTGCAGATCTATTCCTACCACAGATATATACAGCTCTGTTCCTGAAATTGGCTTGCACCAGTTGGATCCTCTCTGGAAGTGCTCAGCACCTCCAGGACTCGTGTCTGAGCTGACTGCTTAACAAAACTTCCTTCCAGCCTGCTTTACATTTCTTTTTTGACCTCAGAAAACTAAAGAAACAGTCAACATACTGCTGTAATTCCTGAGAGAGGGAAGGGAAAAAGTATATGTGTGGAAGTATATTGGACTCCCTATCCAGGAGAGAATTTCAGGTTTTTTTAGCTGAATTCAGGGCAGGATATGTGTAGGGAGTGGGATAGGGTTGTTGGTGGTTGTTTTCTTATGAAAAAAGTATAAAAACTTTGTGATTATTTACACTATCCTTTCTCTTTCTCCCACCGTGCTCAGGTAGCTTATGTGCTGTTAAAGGAGAACATGATTTAAGGCTCATTTTAAAATGTCTCTAGAAATGACATAGTTATTAAAAAAAATAGCACTGTAAGCCAGGTGGAAAAAAAATAGGATGGTAGAATGAAATACCTCTGAGGACAGTTTTGTTGTACAACATTTGGCCTTAAATAAATGTATGGGCCTGCTTCTGAAAATATATTACATATGTCAAAGGAACAGTAATTAAACTGCTCCCTCTAAGCCTTTTTGATAGGCCATTTTCAGAATGAATGGTTGAGGCTGAGAAAGGGCACTTGGCATTTAAGAACCCTACCTTTAGGATATTATTCTCCTTGCTTTCTCATGCTCACATAATTTTACTTTTTTTCTACCAACTTAGAGCAATGCTAATATCCACTATTTTTGTTACAAAGACCTATAAAATAAAAATTATGTGTCACAAAAATGTAATTGTTTTTGTCATTAAAAAAAAAAAAAGATCTGTTAGTCACATCTTATATCAACCCTGAAGAAAAGAGAATTGTAATGGGTTGATCATGGTGAAAATGGCAAATTTTGCATTTTGTCATTGATTAATGGAAACTGACATAAGCTGCAGTCACTTACACTAAATCACTCAAAATAATTATTACCTGCTTAAAATGGTGTTATGGTGAATAAATAATAATAAAAAAAGGCAGTGTCTGACCAAGACACATAATACATTTCTTCAAGAGATAAACAAAATGAAATGTGATGGATTGAAGTCCTAGCTCATCTTTAAGGAAACCGGCAGATTCTAGAAACTTTTTACTAACACTGATATAACATCATTTGTGTTTAAAAGAATAATTTTGACCAATTATTTTACTGTTTCACATGACTTGTATCTTGGACCCAGATATCCTACTTTATATTAATGTATACACTTGCAATAACATATATGTATATAAAGAAATGAAAACTAAATTAGTATAAAGAACTGTCTTTCACTTCCTTTAATGCTGAAATTTAAAGAAAATAAATTGCAATGGAATGAAATAGATACAATTCTGTTTTATCTCTAGGAATTAGCCACGAAGTGACAGTGCCAGGTGACAGAAAAGTCTTTGCTTTCTATATTCTGCTACAAGACATATTTTACATGAATTCAGACAATACTCTCCCTATTGAAATGGTTATACACCTTTATGCTATTTCTTCTATGATTTGTGTATACCATATAACAGTTGATTTCCATGGACGATAAATGTGTATTTTCAGACTGTCTAAAACTGATATTTATGTCTTATCTATTTACCACAATAATGCAATTTATTTGCTTTTTAAACTTTTTCCAGATTTCAAGCTATGATATAACTCTATTGGAAAACTACACAGATGCAAGAATTTTTCCTGCTATGAAGGTGGAAAAAATTCAGTATCAATTTATTAATCTCCAATTTTTAACATAAGACTCTCAGAGTATTGCTGTAGCAATAGGCATTATATTTTATATGCTTTAACAGTGAGAGTAATAGAATGCCAGCACTCTTGCATAAATAATAATCTTTCTGTGACTGTCTTAGAAACTTTCGACTTTCTTTCATTTTACTTTTGCTTTTGTATTATTTTTCTTAAAACTCTGTGAATTTTGGAAACAATAAACTATAAATGCTTCCAATACGCAGTCCTTAGGGACACTCCATAATAAAAATTAAAGCCATCTTTATTTGCCAGTCAGAAACAAAGGATGTCTGAGGAAAATGTAGAATGGAATGACCCTGCAATTACAGGCCTGACAGAAATAGCCAAAAATGAAAAGTATTGTAAAAAGGGAACATTTTCTGGAACTCAGGGGGAGACAATGGAATTACAATAACAGAAATGCTAATAATCCATGTTTTTGTCTTCTGTAAGAATATAAATGTGGCTATGAAAAGCGATATTTTACATTTTCCCCTTGGAGAAGTACAAATTTCTAAAATCTTATATTAAATGACTGACACCCACCATCCACCTGTACATTTGATTTCATGAGAACTCTTACAAGTTCAGCAACTGTGTTGCCAAAGTGATGTAATGCCATCTGATCCAGGTAGCTTCTGCATTTCTATGAGGGAAGTTAAGAAGTTGATGAAGAATAAACACATTCTTCCTCCATTTTTCCTTTCCACAATC
This sequence comes from Egretta garzetta, assembly GCF_000687185.1. NCBI lineage: Eukaryota > Metazoa > Chordata > Aves > Pelecaniformes > Ardeidae > Egretta > Egretta garzetta. The sequence continues at coordinate 1,676,669 of NW_009260268.1, read as the reverse complement.
ACCTAGTGCAATAAGACAATTCACAGTAAAGGTTTATACTCCTTACAGGTACCCTCTTTTGGTTATTTTACATGGAAATTATTGGTATATGGAAAGTATTAATTTTTTTTATTATTTTTTATTTGGCTCCTCACTATACATGCATGCATGCACGCATGCACATGTGCATCACTTACAAAATTAACTAATTATTGATGTCTGCTGTTATCTTTTAGTATGAGTTAATTATTATTTTTTCACTTATTGTGTAAAATATGTACTATTTAATACCATCTTCTTTTAAAAAATGAAAAAAAGTGCATTCATCAACTTAAAGCTCTCTGTGAGAAAATATCTTTCTCTTACAGTGTTCACTTGCTGTCTAGTTAAATATGCTTAATTTTAGGCAAATGCTTACATCTTTCATTCCATTCAAGTTAAAAGTAACATGCAATTAGATGTCTCAGAGAAATTGTGACAGACAAATGTCTTTAATAACGGTCTGCTAAGAGATTCCTTCTTTGTAACATCAAAAGTCGGCACAACTTTAAATGTCACAAGCCAATATTTATTGCCAAACTTCAATATGGGGAGAGAAAGCTGAGACACAGTGCAGGAATCTACTGAAAGTCAAAATATCCTCAAGTATAGAGAAATGATGTATGCATATGAGGTGGTAGACACTATTATCTGGGGAGTACTATTAACTACTAGTGGGAGCATTGTTTTGCATTATTTTAAGAAAATTTGCACTGCTAATTGACCATAGTTTTGGGAAAGGAGGATGAAGCAAGTTCTGAATACAGCCATATCAAATCTGCAACTGCATAGGCAAAGAATTAACCCTACATTATGTGGTCTGGGCTCAGAGACACTTTTCACTGCTCCAGACATTTTTCAGAAAAGGTCTTGTTTTCATCATCACTCTTTAATACTATAATATGTTGCAGTATAAAGATGATAAATTTATTTTAAAACTATTTGAGCAATAATTTTATTTTCCTCATTTTCAAAGGCAATATATTGCATAGCATTTTTGCAGAAAATTCTAATGCTTGATTGTCCCTGGTTCTTTTAGAAATTGTTCTGCATAGATCTTTCTACTTTAAATTACGCTGTTTTGTTCAACTGACAGAGCGTGCAATAACTGGGTATTGAATGCACCTAATAATTTGGGATGGAAAATTTGATTAGAAAAATTTTTTTATGGAAGTTCATCTCAGAGGAATATTGATTCTATTTACAAATTATGTCCTACACAGCTGCATCATATACAGTTTCTAATTCTCTGGATTGCATAACAGTTTCAACCTCCTTACTGTACCGTATGACATAGACACTCAAAAAATATTCATAATTTTGTTAAAGGAAGTGAGACCTGAAACTCACACATACGTCATACTTCTTATAATTCAGACATAATTCCTAGTATAGAAATCTTAGTTTTTAGAAGTAATTTCCTTTTGTAATGAGACTAAGTTCACATGTAAAAGATTTCTTGTAAGAGTTTATGACATAATTTTGCTATTGAAGATTAATAATTAAACTGGGGGGGAAAGATTTTTGATTAAAATATTCTATTCTATTCTATTCTATTCTGTTCTGTTCTGCTCTGTTCTACTCTATTCCATGAAATTCACAAATGAGATTTTCAGTATTCAATTTCAAGGATAAGAGTAGACCTAGATTCTAGAGTATATTTATTTGTGTTTCTACTGTGTATGAGTCCTGTAGATGGTTACAGTGCATGTATATAACTCCAGAAGATGGAAAGTGGAAAGCTACGAAGAACAAAGCTCAATATTTAAATTAATTTTCATTGAACTTTTGAATGTTCTCTGAATGGTTCTTTGAATCACTCTCTGTTCAACCTTGAAAATAAAGGAGAATGTACGCTTGGGGAGGTACAAGGAAATCCTTGGATCTGTTGGCCTCCAAACCTGCATAGTCAGTAAAAGTGGGAAACTACTTTAATCATGTGCACATACTAAACACAGCTAGCTGAGCTTTGAAAAGAAGGAAGTCCCAAAACAAGGAAAAGAAGACGTCAAGAGGAATCAAAGTAGCAGCAAATATTCCTCCTGACAAGTATTGCACTCTACATGTGCAATCCACAACCTCTCCACTGAGGAGAGGTTAACTGCAAAGTTAGTAAATCTAGTAACCCCCCATCCACTTGGTCCTGCTAGTGTGTAAGAGGCATTTAACCTTTTTTATGAACTGCAGGAATTCTCACCAAAGACCTGCGGAAATGAATGGGTTGATGCCTTCATAAGCTGTGTCTCTGATGGTTTCAGTGCTTTTGAAATGGATGGTGAATGTCACACCTTCTAAAGTTATGGAAAGTTTTGCTGCAGTAAAAAGCAGGAATTAAATAGCAATAAAATTTATAAATTTATTAGCAAGTATTGCTAATGAGGAGACAACTACACAACTGAAAATAATAACCAGGTTTTCAATAATTGTAGGGCAGCCTGAATACTTAGAGATAGAGATACAATTTTTTCTTTTATATGTTATTAATGTCAGTAGTTATTTGAGGGAAATATGTCAAATTTTGTTACAAAAACTACATGAAACGAGGTTGATTTTAAAATCCTTGTGAAAAAAATGAGGCTTCAAATGGGTGACTTCTGGAGATTCTTGCTTAGTTTCTATAAAACCATAGCAGAAACCAGTACCAAATTATTCTTTGCTGTATATTTCCACCCTAATTTCAGAAAATAACAATGTCTTTTCTGTCTGACAGCCTACATTTCATATTTAAATATCATGCCAATTTTGTTAACATTTTAAAGACATTTTAAAATGAATTCTGGTAAAAATGAGAGACACTAAAAAATAGTTTATCTTCCAGAACTGTATGAGCATGTATTTCTTCTGATTGCTTTTCTTTATCACAGTAGAGGAGAAGGATTGTCTCTTAGATAAATCTTCAGATTATCCAACCCTCATAATACTTTTTCTAACATTCCTGGCTATAACGATCCAACAAATAAATAAATAAAAAAGAAACTGAGAGAAGAAAATTGCACCTCAGCAGTTTCAATGAGACACGGCAAAGGAAGCGAGAGGTACCTTCCATCTTCTTACAACTTCTTTAGGATCATGGCAGGATACAAATTAAAAGAACAAAAAAATCAACAAGTGAGAACTGCAAAATGTCCTGGATGAAAAAAATACTGATGCTAATATATTTGGCTTTTTTACTGTTCTGATTGATGAACTCTGTGACTGTGTACACATGCACTAGCATGTGCACATACACAAAAAAGACAGCAACTACTGTAGAGCAAAAGTCTTAAATGTCTGTCTCATCTGCAAGACTTGTAAGGCAGTTGTTTTGCTAGTCAACCATATGATATTCAGCATTCTTGGAGACTTCAGCGCAAGGCTGTGATTTTGGCACAGTATTTGTAGTAAACTTCACGACTGAGTAAAAAATCCAATATGGATGGAAATGTTCTCAAATGTACTTGCTGTGCAAATACACCTCCTAATCTCGTTCTTTGCCTCATAGGTTTTATATCATTGAAGATTAATATAACAGCTCTTTCCCATAGTCCACTTTGCCAGGTAGAACAACTTTACCCAGGGTCATCTGCCACTGACTAAATGACAGACTAACTAATGAATGAGACAGAACTATTTTTCTGTTCGCATGATAAAGGGATTGATGAGCAAGCTGAGCAGACCTTGCTACCATCATCAGAGAAGCATAAAAAATATGAATCATTGAAAAGATTTACTGTCCTGATCCATGTCTGTGAGTAATTCTTATTAGTGTTAACCAAAAGCAAATGAAAGTGCCTGATCTTGAAAGTCTGATTGCATATTCTGTGGGCAAAACTTTACCCTTTGTTTTGGCATGCCACACACTCTGAAGTACTGGAAGCTGCGTGTTGGCTCAAGGGCAGAATTTAGCAGATAGGATCTAGAGTGGGCGGTCATTTTATTAAATGCACTGTTAGATCCTCAATTTGAAGTGTCAAAGCTTATCTCTGAATTACACCACTACAATTCCCATCAAAATCAATGGGAATTTCATGGATATACCCTCACATAGTCCTTCAAAAGCCTGCTTTTAGCTTCCCGAAGCAGGAAAGGGTGTGCTGATTCAAATAATGTTAATTAATAAAAAGTCACATTGCTAACTTACAATAAAATCAGTGCTAAGACTTTTGACTTTGAAGATTTAGTTGAAAGTATTTGAGGCCCAGAAAATTAAAAACAAAGAGCAGGGTAGTGTGAATCAGAAAGAGATGATAGAGGAACAGTAAATAATGAAGGAGAATGTAGCTAGATATAAAATATAAAGAACATTTAAAAGACTAATAAATGACAAAGACAGTTCAATGCAGATAAATGTAGAACAGTGGTGACTTTGATGAGTCTTTATAAAACAACTCTGCATGCATTATAAAATAGGAAGAACAAAAAGTGTTCAAGAGAAAAGAAAACTGTGTGTGTCATTGATGTAGAAAAAGAAAGCTCGCAGACAAGTCTTAACACATGGATGAATGATGACTTTGAGCAAGTCTTTATGACAGAAGTCTATTTTTCATAAAGTAGAAGCACGAAAGAGAAGGAGCTTAAAAAAAAAAAAAATAAATTCTGCATGGACTCCAAAGTATGAAACAACCACAGCAATGTTTCTGTAGAGGAAAAAAAATGAGGTAGATTAATTGTTCTCACTACATTTCTAGCACTGATCTGACCATGCTTATTCCACAAAAGTAGCATTTACAGGACTGATTGACTTCTGTTTGGCCACTGTGCAGTGATTATTTCTCAAGTGTTTATTTTTCATGAGCAGTAAAAATGCAGTGGCAGCTATAATAATGTTCACACATGAAAGACACAGACGGGGGAAGAAAATATATGTGAATATATAAAAAGGTATGGAGGAAAGAAGACCAAGAAATCAGGATGAACAAAAAGCAAGTAGGATGAAGAGACAAATAGAATGGGTAGATGGAAGAAAAAAATGAAGCAAAATTGATATTATTTATTAGTATAACTGCAGAAAGAAAGAAAAGGAAGAAAAGTCCAAAAATATATATCTTAGGCTTAGATTTCTCTACTTTGTCATAAAAATAGTCAGCTTTAAACAAAGACATATCTTGGGCCTACTGCAATATGTATACTTTCTAGAACATGTTCATATGGTGTGGTTGAAATCAAGACCTGTTTACTTCAGTGTCTCCTAAATGACCACTGGGGCCAGATGCTGTTCCTTGCTATGCTGTGTTACTTGTCCTCTCTCCTGAGCTATTGCTCCCTCTCTTCAGGGCATTTACGACAATACGGGGCAGGGACTGCCAAACCACGTATCTAACCTGTAAGATTTCTGATACCTAAAGGGACATTCTCTTTCTCTCTCACATAGTGAAACTCCAGCTCTCCATGGCATAAAGTTTTCAGTCAGGAATTTCCCTTCACTTCAGCCCTTCTCATCACTATGGAGGCATGTGACTGAACATCTGAAAGCAATGAAGATCATTGAACGCAAACAGACTATTTTGTGTACTAGTTTGGTTAATGTTTAAATTGGCACTCTTTCTGTCTGTTGGATTTTGGTGATAGACTGGTGTCAGACCAGATAAATAAGCTCAAAATGCAATTTCCAGATTGACTCCTTCAGACCTTTCAGGTGTAGCAATCCCATGTTGCCCCTAGCAAATTCAGAAACTCCTCAGCCTTAAAAAAACTGATGCACTTGCACACATAGCCAGAAGCAGACCTCAATCACCTGGGAAGTCTAAACATAAGATACTAGCTTTTCTAGAAATGTAATTTCTTTTGGGGTTTGAAGCATCTAAATAGACATGACCAGAAGTATAATTTAGGGTGTAAGCATGTCAGTTCTAAGAGCATCCCATGCTAGGCTCCTGAATCAAGCAAGACACAACTAGAGAACACTTCTAATCTGAGAAAGCTACTATATCACATTTCTTAAAGACTCACACAGATATTATAAATTAGTTTGCATTCCAGTTCCTAATTTCAAACTTTTTTTCTTGTAATTATGAGAGAAGAAAATATCTGAAATGAAAATTGAAATTCTAACATCATTGCATGACTCAGGCAAACCTGCCTTCTAAAACTTCTAATGCAGTCTAACTCTATTTAAGAATCAAAGCAAATCACCTTACTAAACTTCTATAAACTAGACTGCACTATAGTTCCATTTTGGCAGAGAAGTTTTTATATTGAGTCTGGATCAGTGGTATTAAAAAAAAATTGCGTGTCCTCAGTGTGTACTATCCTGGATTCTAAAATATTTACTAGGGGTTCTGTGTGTTTAACTTGCCCTGGAGTATAGCTGGTATGATTTAGTTCCAATTTTTTAATGATACTACTACTCCTGCCAGTAATCTTTATACCAGCTGCACTGGACTAATTATGTTATTTTCTCAAAAGTCTATTTTTGAAATAATTATGGCCTGTGAGCATATAATAGACAGCAAGCTTTGGGTAGGCAGGAGTAAAGAACTTTCTGTTTGAACAGAAAGGATAAAGAAGTTGGCATATCCTTCTTACATCCTCATTTTGAATGCATAAACCTGTACACCACCTTAAGGTGTCTATCTAATAAAGAATTGGTTCTTTGTATTTATGTCTACATTCTTTTAGTTACGTTTCTAGATATGTATATATTATTTCTCATTAACTGTATTTTGCAAAGCTTCTTTGAGTCAAAGGAAATAAATAATAAGCACTACTAACTGTACAGTGTAGGATCATTACTGGTGTATTACGACCAGAAGTTTCTCTTTTCTCATATTCCTGACTGACCTGAAATTGCTCAAGAGCTGAGGCTTGTACCCATGAATACTACAAGGTCACCTTAAACACAGTGCAAGGCTGTCTGCAGTTTAAAGCAAATTTGTGAACAGTCTGCTTAGTTGGTGGCTTTTGTTATTTTATAGAAATTAAGTGAAATAAGGAAAATTATTATGTTTGTAGAGGTTTATTCTGGGGCATGTGTAGGGGTACATTTCACAGCTTTGAGCTGATCTGAGCCACATGACTGTTTTAAAGTTAATGAGAAAGTCACAGCTAGAATGGCATGTAATAATCTGAAAATTTACCCCTTACTGCCTCTTTAGATTTTCTGTGTCATATGTTATGGTAATAAATGGTTCTCAGCATGAGGTTGATTGAAAGGAGTATTGCTGCATGAAACAAAGAACTTGTCTTTTCTTCATGATCTCTGAATAATGTTATTAGCATGTGCAGGGTCATCTCTGAGCATCAGCAGCCTTTGTGACCAGGGAGCCTGGAATTACATTGGTGTGAATGAACTTAAATGTACTTTCATAGCTTGTCTTTTCAAGTGGCGTCTCTGAAAAGGAACTGAACAAATATATGGGTTTTTTTCTGCATTACTGTTGACTACCTTTGCTGTGTCTCTGCCATCGTAAGTTTCAAGGCCTATGCTTTTCAAATTATTATAAAAAGTCCTCAGTCTTGAAGAAGCCAGCATGGCTTCACCAAGGGCAAGTCCTGCCTGACAAACCTAGTGGCTTTCTATGATGGTGTGACATCAACGGTGAACAGAGGGAAACCAATGGATGTCATCTATTTGGACTTCTGCAAGGCCATCGACACGGTCCCCCACAACATCCTTCTCTCTACATTGGAGAGCTATGGATTTGATGGGTGGACTGTTTGGTGGATAAGGAACTGGCTGGATGGTCGCATCCAGAGGGTAGTGGTCAATGGCTCGATGTCTGGATGGAGACCGGTGACGAGTGGTGTCCCTGAGGGGTCCGTACTGGGACCGGTGCTCTTTAACATCTTCATCAATGACTTAGACAGCGAGATCGAGTGCACCCTCAGCAAGTTTGTGGATGATACCAAGCTGAGTGGTGCGGTTGACACACCAGAAGGAAGGGATGTCATCCAAAGAGACCTGGACAGGCTAGAGAGGTGGGCCTGTGTGAACCTCATGAGGTTCAACAAGGCCAAGTGCAAGGTCCTGCACCTGGGTTGGGGTAACCCCCAGTATCAATACAGGCTATTATTTAGGAGGCGCTTCTGTCGTCACACAGCTCTAGCTGTTCTTCAGTTTCTGACCAAATCTTCGTAATCTGTACTGTTTCTCTGTATCTCTGGAGCCCTCAGCACAAGAAGGACATGGAACTGTTGGAACGGGTCCAGAGGAGGGCTACAAAAATGATCCGGGGGCTGGAGCACCTCTCCTATGAGGACAGGCTGAGAGAGTTGGGCTTGTTCAGTCTGGAGAAAAGAAGGCTACGGGGAGACCTGATTGCAGCCTTCCAGTACCTAAGGGGGGCCTATAGGAAAGATGGGGAACGTCTTTTTAGTAGGGCCAGCTGTGTTAGGACAAGGGGAAATGGTTTTAAACTAGAACAGGGTAGGTTCAGGCTAGAGGTAAGGAAGAAATTTTTTACAATGAGGGTGGTAAAACACTGGAACAGGTTGCCCAGAGAGGTAGTGGAGGCCCCATCCCTGGGAACATTCAAGGCCAGGTTGGATGGGGCTCTGAGCAACCTGATCTAGTTAGCGGTGTCCCTGCTCACTGCAGGGGGGTTGGACTAGATGACCACTAGTGGTCCCTTCCAACCCTAAACATTCTATGATTCTATGATGATTCTAAGTCTAGGGAATATTTCAAATTGAATGGAGCAGCAGATAGAAGACTCTAGTCAGAAAGTTTTATTATATATGGCTGCATATAATGCGGATTACTAGTTTTGAACAGTTACTTTCAGTACTAACATTGATTGTTGCAGGGAGTTGGACTTGATGATACTTTTCGTCCCTTCCAACGTGTGATATTCTATGATTCTATGTTCATCAAACTAGAGAGGATCCCAGATTCATCCACATGTGTGGGGGGAAAAAGGCACAGCTGAGGAGGCTCTCCTATTTCAAAAAGTTTAAAAAATAATCAAGATGAGTAAAATTACCATTCTCCAAAATAATACTTCTTTGTCATAGATCCATAGATCCCCTTTTTTTGGGGGGGGCTGCAGAACAGGTTTTACATAGATAAGAACACAGAAAAATTAAGGAAGGGATAATTTGATCGATTCTTTCTTGAAAAATTTAGGAAGGATCTACTAATTTAATACACAGCAGAGAGGGTAAAAACAACAGAAGATAAGAAATTCTGGGTTTAGAAGTAGATAGGCTTACTTAAAAGTCTCTAGGTCTAGCTGCAGACATTTTCAAGGCATTATTCTAGAAAATCTGATTATGGAGGTACTACAGATAAGAAGCAATATTCACCACTCTACTTCTCCGAAGTCTTTTTAGCTTAGTGAGGTGTTGTTACTGCATTTCAAATATGTAAATAGTACAAGACCTGATTGTGGGCAATGTTATCAGCATCCTATTTAAAATATCAATTTAAACAGTGAGGTGTGTTTTCCTGAAATCTACAGCTGACTAAACCTGCACCTGGCCCATGATTTAGTGGTGAATGCTAAGTGTATTTTGTTTTGTGATATTAAAATTCGGCTTTCACTACCAATTAATTTCTGTTTCCATACAGCTTTTCATTCAAAACTTTAAAATCTTCTTAAAAAAAAAAATCATTATGGCAAATGAAGAAGCAAGTAAATAAGTTTTTTTTTACATAAGAATGTGAACTGACTACTGCAATAAAAGCCACTTAGAAATAGAATTCAATTATGTATTCTCTAACTATATGAAGCAGAAATTTGCTCTGGACAGCTATGATTAATAATATTTGCTTTTAAGAGAAGTACTATGCCTAAAATGTTAAAGCATGGAGGAACTATCCTATTAGTAGATTTTTCACTCTTCTGTCTAATACAATCATTCATCCCTATGAAAAAGGAATAAAAATCAATTAAAAAATTAATACAATTTGAGGGCATTTTGTTATTAACAGGTTATGGTGTCATACCTGTGAATTGCTCACCTCAGTTCTCTTCCACGACCCTCCCTCTTTATATATATGCTGCACTTTTCAGATCATGCAGAAGGTCATATAGATTGCACTTTTATTTTTTATTTAGATTTAGAGGACTGTTGATTCTCATCCTGAATAATATTGAACAGTGAAGTATTCCTGCTTTGGTAGCTTCAGTATTTTCATAGTTTCATCTAGTTATTATAGTATGCTTGAATGAACATTGAGAAAACTGACAGTTATAGCTTTGTAAACCCATTAAAATATCACAGTCCTGCAGTATATTCTCCCATGTTCAATGCGCGTCACTAGAGAGCTCAGCAAAAGATACTTTCTTGTTGTACAGATCTGTTATTCAATTTCAGTTTTTTAGGTGTGACCATATTACTCACAGCACCCTGTCTATGACAGTAAAATTCAGGGACGTGTTCCTGTCTCTGCAGATAACTTGTAGTGGATCACAGAACAGGTCACAGGTTATGATGACACTGGTCTGTCCTACGCCATGAATAGTATGGGCTTTACCTTGTGTTTCCTTTTCCCTTTTAAGTCACCTCATGGAAATAGAAAAATACTTTTAGGATCCCTGTATGGTTTCATTGACTGCGTAAAGCATTACTTTGTTACGTTAGAAGAAAGAAAATTAGTTTTTATTTAGAAAATGCTAAATCCTTGTATGAAAAAGTAAGATATAGTTGCAAGTCCAGACAAGCAGTTGCGCATGCCAGCTTTGGTAGGGAAGCCACCTCGCCAAGTTAGTGCAGGTCTGTTCTTAGATTAATAAGTGCGCTCAAGGGCATACATAAACTACACTAAAGATGATCTGCTCTCACTTTTATCTACAATTTTAGTAATCTGGAAACACCTTCATACTGAAGATGAGGTAGAAGCCTGGAGAGATGTGCCCTAACTCTTCTCAGAATTTACTAGCCTAGAATCTACTTGTTTCTGTGACTTCTAGTTTTCATGGAAAAGAGGCAAGCTGAGCTTGCATCTCCTCAGGACACCAATGAAGTCAACATCGTTCAAAACAACAACAAAAAAAATCATTGTTTTCACATCTACTTAGCTGCAGAAATGTATTTTAGTAAATTAATTGATTTGTCTAAAATCTTCTGAGAATTGGCTATTGTCAAGTCTTGTATGGATTCCAGAGAAAAGCTGGTTTCTAATGTTTCTCTAGACCCAATTAAATTTGTTACAATACACATTCAGTTTTGATGAAACATCATAGCTCAGTGTAGCTGAACATGACAGTAATTCAGTAGTACCTCATTTACCCTTATCCTGCAATTTATTGGATCAGGTAGACCTTTACCAAGTTCTAAACTTGACAATATACTTTAAAAAACACTATTATTGACTAACCTTAATATAATTTAATTTTATTTTAATAACTATGTTTTGATATATGCTTTTTTGCCAATGAAAACTTCTTGATGTTTTTTAGCTAAGAGCTTAGTGAGCTTTCTTGAGTGCTAAATTAGAATGTCAAATTGCAGGAAGTTAGAAGATCCATAAAAGTTTGCAGTTTGGACTTTAAAAAATTTTTAAAAGTTTTAAAAAAATGTTGCTTAAATAATATGTTCAGTCTTGTTAACACTGAAGGTACAAATCAAAAGTGCCTTATTAAAATGTATTTATGTACAGAAACGATAACTGGAGTATTGCTGTCTATCAAATACACTAGACTATTTCAAAAGTACTGTCCTCCTGTGTATCTCAGAAGCTTATAGAGACCTAATTGTCTCCCTGGAAAATAATACATTTCTTTTTCATTCTCTCTCTCTTTTTTTTTCTTTTCTTTTTTTTTTTTTTAAATTTCTGTTGTTTCAACTAGAGGCTTCAATTCCAAAAGTTAATGCATAAATATATTCATTTTGTAACACAAATTCATGGTAATGAGAGTTTCTACTTTTGAATTTGTACTAATAATGCCTTAAATCACAAACTTCAGGTTTTTGTTTTTCCAGTCTTCAAGATTTTTTGTTTGAAACTCTTTGGTCTTGTTTGTGTTATTGCATTGTACTTAGCAGTGTGTTGTATACAGTAGTATATAATAATCAGTACAATAAGAGGCAAGATGAAACAGTGTCCAAAAGGTCGAAATCTTTTTTTTTTCCCTCACCCATTTGTTTGGTTTGGGAAGAACAGATAAAATATGAGTTTAAAACACCAACTTCTTTCAGGATGGAAATCAGATTGTTTACTCTTGCCAGCTTCATGTTGACTTCAGCTGAACTTAAACATGTTAAAAGACATTTTTTTTCCCTATGAGCAGATTAAATAATTACATGGTCAAATCTTTAATCTCTGCTGGGGTCTTTTGTGTCTCTCATTTAACATGAAAACCTGAGGAAAACCTGAATGAGGTGAGAGAACCTTTGCTTTCTCCTTATATTAGTTTTGCCATCTCCTGAGTGCCTTGTCATCTGTGAGACCACCAGAAAACAAAGATGTTAAGCCAGTTATGCTTAATATATTGAGCAACGTTTCTGTCTTTGCAGAGTCCATGAAACTCCCTTTCTTCAGCTGCAGGCCCCGTGTACCCCTGCATTCCCACTCACTAATCAGTTTCCTGGACTGTCCTTTCTCTGTCTTATTGGTTTAAGAAAAGACTTATGCCAAACTACTTTGTGGTGAAATGTGATTGTCAGAAGAATATTCCCTTTGGTCTTCAGGGCTTTAGTGGGTACAGAAGAGCTACTATCAAATCTTTAATAAACTTGTCTTTGAAACTATTGAGTTATGTCATGTGAATATTCCCTTGGGTCTTCAGGGTTTTAGTAGGAATAGAAGAACTACTATCACATCTTTAATAAACCTGCTTTTGAAACTACTGAATTATCTTCTTTTCCAGTGTGTAATGGTGCTTATATGTGGAAAAAAAATGCCTGGATTGATGGGTTATCCTGAAGAATGGATTTCATGCATAACCTAGTCAGCATGTACTCCCTTGGGTTTAGTGTCTGACAGTTTCCCTGGCTCTATGCTTGCTATCCCAATTTGTGTTCACTTGCTTTGCTTGAGGACCTGGTGACAGTACTCTGCAAAGACCAGACAATCTTTAGTTTTCACACTTTGCTGGATCTGATTTAGGTTTGATTTATTCCCAATAAAACTTATTGAGGCAGAGAATTTCTTATTTGTCCTCATATTTTAGTAATTCCACTCTTTCTTGCATTCACACAGTATTTCATAATTCTTTTCAATTCAGTAAATATCTCTCCAATATCCAAACATCACTGTCATTTTATTTTGCGGCCATTTGTCTTTATCCATTAGATTTCCACTTTAAAGGTACATGAATTGAGAAGAAATAGGTTTTTTTTTTTTTATTAGCTCTTGAACAGTTTTTTTATTTGATATGGTCAACATATCCAACCACTCTGCTTCATTACCAGGAGACATATTCCCAAGATATATATTAAATGCAAGTTCATTTAATTTTCATATTCCATTTTTATGCTTAAAACTGTACTTTATTATATTAGTATACACTAATGCCTTACTTTAATACTGCATTTTAAATCAACTGGTTTTGTACTTTTCTGTTTTCTTGCATTATCAGAGTCTCTGAGAAAATTTTTGTTTAGAAAAAAGTTTTAGAGTTTCAATATATTAAGAACTAATAAATCATTCTTAGATTTGATCAATATAGATTTAGCTATTCATTAAACTTTTTATTCTTCCCTCAGGTTGCTTACAACTACTAAATTATTTAAATTTCGTAACACTTGTGTCTGTTTACCATTTGTATAATTCCATTCTTCTTGACCGTCTGCCTGCATAGCTCTCCCTCTTATTGTGCAAGTGCTGACATAACCACCATACCAGTAAATGACTGGTAAGCACTACTGTAATTTTGAAACTGAAAAAATCATTCAGATTGATATGGTCATTTTCCAGGATTTTGAAATGGCATTTAAAAGAGTAAAGGGATAAAGTAGGAATAAACACGTAACGTGCACTCCTGGTCAATACAATGTAAGTTAGAATTACTAACCTGTGTTCTTAGCTCATATGGTTTGTCCTCAAAATGCTGTTAATGACGGGAAACTATTATTATCAGTCTGGTACCTAGTTCTGAAGAGATGGAGCTTTTACTGTGCAGATAATTCTTTGGATGTATTCACTACTGACTTATACAATTATATGGGCACTTAAGATCCTATAGGAATTTTTATCTCCCCCAAGGATGAGTACACAAAGCTTCTTAATCCACACAATCAAACAAAAGAATGTGAATTTTACAAAAACCTACTTATGCAGTTTTTGACTTTTCTCTTTTCTCCAGTCCAAATACTAATGCAATGCCAAAGATCTGAAAAATAAAAAATGATATGAAAAACCCATAAATCCCCATGCTCCATGCAATCTCTGAATGCTGTCAATACACATATATACAATTACTTTCTACTACCATGATGCTGGTAGTACATACTATATTGCTTATACATCAGAGAAAATTGTAGGCATAGCTGACGCAGTTGTTAACTATCCATATAGTTCCTGATTTAAACTCCCAACCATGGCAAAATTCAAAAGGCATACTATATTCATGTCATTGGGGGTCAATTTATATTATAGTCAAAGGTTGCAGTGCAAGTTATAACAGTGCTTCAATTCACATTATTAGCTAGCCTATTTATAACTCTGTGGCCAGGTAGCACATGCAGCAGTATTAATATGGCAGCTCAGGCTTCAGTGAGAAGAAATATCTTTACCATCATTTCCATAACTTCCCAGATGACTTTGGAAGTCTGTGAAGGCATAGTATTCAAGCTAGCTAGTTTATTGCCAGTTCAGCTATTTCTAAATGAATTACAATCACACATGGAGTAAATTAATATGAATCAGTACTGTACGGTCTGATAAAGAAGTGTCCTGTGCAGTATTTTGAAAGTATGATTAACAGATATATATAGTTAGAGAGAATTATAAAACTTTTACTGTAGTCTTTGAGATGATTGATATTCCTAGAGACAAGCGAATAGGAAAAAAGGCTTTGAATCTCTACTCCATAGCAGATGGATGGGAAAGATGATAAGAAAATGAAAATGAAAGGAAGGCCAAAAAAATGTAAAACAAAAAAAAGAAGAAAAGTTGATCAAAGGAGATGAAGACAGAACAACTAGAAGTTTAAGAAATCTGCAGCATCCTTGAAAATGAAAACCTCCCAGTCAGCACCATTATCATATTTATTTTGTTTGTTGAAGAAGCGGCATCCAGGAAAACAGGTCAGGGAAGGTTGCAGGTTGCCTCAGAAGCCCGTGGAACACAAAGAGACGTTTCCTTTGTTCTACAGTTTGGACTTGGATCTACCATGCCTGTTTAACAGTCCATTTCATCTAATTAAAATTGACACCAACATAAATTGTGGAGAGAAGAGGGTGTACCCTCCCTTTCCATGGACAGTCAATTATTCCTGCCTCTCCCCAGCCTCTTCCATGCCTTTTATCAGTTTTCTGGGGCAGTGTGAATGGGTTAGTTTTGAGCTAGTTCACCATGCCTTTTGTTTTGAGACATACAGCCAGATGCGGGAGGGAAGCAAGACCACTGTCTGTTTTGGCAGTCAATACTTGTTTATACTGCCCTAAAATAACTGTACAATGATGTGGCTAAGACGAAAGGGAATTCTTATATTGAATTAGTATAGTACAATCTTTACTATAAAAGTATAATTTTAAAAAGGATAATCAAATAGATTTAAATGTCTAGCATGCATATGTAACAGTTGTTAAAGCAATATAATTATGTAAAAAACTTAAGGTACCTGTACAAACAAATAAAAGACAGAAATTTCTATTTCCAACACCTCCTTCTGCTGAACAATAGTAGATCCACAAAGAAAAAATAGAGATAGCTCCCAATTAACCTTCAAGCATGTAGTCCTAGATAAAATCCATCTCATTAATTCAATCTAAATGTCAATAGAAGTACAGTTTTTGTACTGAATCCTATATCCAAAAGAAAAAAAAAAAAGAGTTGTAAATAGTCTAAGGATGACAGAGAGAAAATGCAACTTCTGGAAGGAAAGGGCATGACATGCAGATGTACAGTTTTCTTGGCTACTTCTGTGCCCATCTATGGACTGCCTAGCAGGCTGCTTGCTTCTCGTTATGTTCCCTTTTCCTGGTGGTGGCCACACTATCCTGTTCTTCTACCTCCCTTCTTCATCCTTCCCTGGCCTCACTGCTGTGCTCTCTGCCCCCCATGCCTCAGCTCCAAACTTGCCTTGTAAGACATGCATGACTGAGGAAGACTCTGTCTGCCTAACTGCTTCTAGTGCTTAAACATAAGAAGGAAGAAAATTTTCGGAGACGATGAATAGTTAGGGTAGGGGTGCTTTTATTGTACCAGTTAGCTCATCCCATGCCAGGCACTTGAATTCCTAGAGTCTTGTGGCCAGGGTAAGGGCAGGAGGGAAAATGCTTGGTAGTGTCACAACACCTTCTTACGGTTCCGACTGCATTAAAAAAAAAACCCAACTTATTAGTGACATCAGTTGAAAGCAATCCATATGTCATGCAACTAGCAGTCAAAGCAGAATAACTGTATTTTCCAAAGCAGTTTACATTTTAGTCAGATTTTTGAAACTGTTAACAAGCAAACAAACAGGCTAGATAAATGTTACTCCAGTGTAACCAGAAAAAAGAAAATTCTGCCTTAGCATATGTGTTTTGGGTGAAACAAGAAAGAAGAAAGAAAATTGCTAGGGAGTTTTCTGTTCTATTATTAAGCTAGTACTTTTAATTGCATTTCTGTAGCACTTGTCTCTTTTCTGTTTTATTAATTATCTGGTAAGGAAACTTGCTACCACAAAACAACTTACAAGCACTTACCTTATTAGTGATTTTTTAAAGTGATGCTTGGGAATAAATTGCTGGTTTCACACAAAACACAGCTGATGTAGAGAGACCTTTTCCCCTGTTTTCCTTAAAGTTTTAGACCACCTCTTAAATGTATTTATTACCTAATGATTGGCATAAAGGCATTTATTTGCACAGCTGGGATAATGCCTGTTCACAGGGATGCAGAGTGATATATTCTGCAATTGCAACTAATCTATTTTATCTAAGTGTTTGTTCTCAGAGGCCAATGTCTGTCTGGAAAGTTCTTGTGTGTTAGAATGAACGTTATTTCTTTCAGTGGTTTCTATTTATCACTGTGCTGTGGGACACTACTGGCAATTTAGAAAAGAATAATGCCCTCCAGGTTAGAGACCAACAGCAGGAGCTGCTCCCATAAAGACAAATGTACTAAAGATTTATCTGTTTACCTATGTAATTTTTCCCTCTTCAAGATACCGAGGGATTTTTGTGCATCATTTGCTACTGATTTGTAAGAGGTTGTTGTCTAAAATAAAGAAACATAGCACCTTCGCCTTCTCTTACCAAAAATTCCTCATCTTTTAGACAGCTTGAAGAGAACAAAATTATTTTATAGTGAAATATATTTGCAGAGCTCTTAATGAAGCTACTAAAACATATAATTACCTTAGTGATCCTGAGTACATTAATGGCTTGATTCTCAGTAGAATTGGGGGGGCAGGGAGAGGGAAGCAGCTGTCATGGTTCCAGGAGCTATTCCCAAGTACTACAGATAGGCTGTGCATTTAAAACTTCCACTAACAGAAAGTAATGATAAAAGTCTAAGAATTAGTGCTGTGTTGAATTAATAAGTTAATTATAGGCTTAATTTGTTTTTGTAAACTGAGATAACATATGGAATCGTCATTAAATGTAATGACAGGTTGTTTTCAGCATATTTGTTATTAAAAACAACAATAACAAATGCTTTTAAGAAAAATTGAAATCAATTTTAAAATTCAAAACCAAAGCAGTAACATCATCAGTTGTAGATTTTAATTTGTTAGCACTGGCAGAAACACCACATGCAAAGAAACTGTTAAAAATTGACCTTAAGTGTAACATTTTACATAGGTAATTCTATATATATAGACTTGTATGTGTGTGGGGGGGTATATATGTAAATTTATGTGCAAAATGCAAACAAAATTTACAAGAATATTTAAAGGCACCATAGATATCTACTTAACTGGTGGCATGAGTATTTTTATGCAGATGTATTTCTAAGTGATTATTTTGAGCCCCAGATTCTGACATATGGCAAATATACCTGGTCAGTGTCACCTGAGATGTTGCTAGAAAGTAAAATTAAGAACTTACAAAATAAACCTAAACACTTGGCTTTTTTTCATCAGTCCTTAAGCAGTGCATTATGGTCTTCCTGAAAGAGATCTGGGTTGTTTAGAAGTTGCTGCTCACCAGTGTTTTTCTACTGACTGAGTAAAGAATATGGGTCTGTCCCTCTTTCCAAAAGTTTGCTTCCAGAAGGAGGTTCACCTAGTATCTCATATCCAAATCTTCCTGCTAAAAAAAGGAAAAACTATCTAAAGTTTGGAAGGGTGAGTAAAAATGAATAGGTTAGCTAAATGGTAATGGAGTAAATGGGGAACTTTGTCAGGACACAGTTGTCATCAGAGTGAGTGAGAAACAGCCAACATACTGCAATTACAGAAAATGTATCTATTTTTTAGATCTTACACAACAACTAAATTTAGGCTGCTTCTAAAATGAGTCTGGGAACTTAAACATCATGGGTTATCTCCTTTCAGGTAAGTAAGGGGAGAATGAGGGTTTATGTATTAAAAAGCCAGGGTTTGCCTTTTTTTACACCTTTTGCACCTATTCAATCAGATGAAAATCAACATGGTTACATATCTATAAATTAGTTCTGAATTTGGTCCTAAATTCATATGACAGTCAGTGGTCGCTTGGTTATTTGCCTCTGCTAGCTTATATTAGAAGTGCTATTCTGATTCAAAATCAAAGGCCTTAATCCAATCAAATATCAAATCTTCTAAAATCTCTGTGAATAACTGTATCAAGCATCAAACAACAAATGGTTTATTAAAATTTATGTTCTTTTGCATAATGTTCTCTAATCTACAACGCTTAATATTTTTTTTTCTTCTGGTGCAATGACTTAATTGATTTTATATCATTGTATTCTGCTGAATGATTTATGTTTAATTTCTTGCTGTCCAATTAACAGTATAATAGATTGTAGTTCATCAGGGATACTACATCTTGAGCAGTGTTATCTCTTCTGAAGGTGAGAGTCAGTCTTCATCAAGCTAGCTTTAAACTGATTCAGTCCTTAACATTTGACACCCCAGTTGTGAGCCTTCAAATTCCCTTTGCAATTTCTTTTTCTATTCCAAGTGGTCCAAGTACTATGTCATCTTTATCTGGATTATAGAATTCAAAAAGTAGAAAACAGTAGAAGGTAGAGTTAGGTACATTTATTAGTGAAATTAAAACCTATATCAAATCAATATTAATTTAGTTTTGGAAAGTAAAGTAAGGAAAGCATAATATGAGACAAAGAGGACACTTTGTATTCTATGACTTCTCAAAAGGCTTCTTGCCACTATTGAAAAAAAAAAGGGGTGTGATGGTGATGGACCGGGAGGCTAAGCTGGTACTGCAGAGGTTTAAGAGACCTGCAGGAGGTATAGGAGAAGAAGGGATGATATTTTATTTTAAATTAAAAGAATTTCACATGAATTTTGATGAAATAAGTTTATAAATAGTGTCTTCAGAATTTTACTGGTTTTTGTATTGAGATTACATTTCAAACTTGAATATTTTGGGGAGAGAAGAGAGGGATGTTCACACTGTCTTCTGGGGAAAGGAGTGATTTGAAACTACAGTTAAGGGAAAAATCTGGAAAACAAGAATATTTTAGACAAGAAAGAATAAAAAATTAAGAGAGAGAGAAAGACAATAGAGAGGACTGGAAACATTTTTTGTGACAGTGTAATGCAACTATCATTTGCTTTAAATAATAAATAGTTCCACAAACACTGGAACTAATAGAGTTGTGTTTCCAAATGATTTGTGTTTCATTGAATGGCTTTTTAAATGAAGTAAACTAAGCCTGCAGCATGTTTCCTGTCCTTATTAAACACTAGAAGATTGTGTCTAATAAAGTTCAAACTTTGATTGAAGCTTTTTCAAGAATTAAAACATTTATAACCTCTCTCCTATCTGCACCCTTCAACTCAAGAGTTTGTGTATTCAGTAATAGTTCAGTTCATACTCCAGTCTTTCCCTCAGTTTAGGTACCACTATAGCCTCTTTCCTGTCCCTAGCTATTTTCACAGAAATTGTAAGAATGTAACATCTGAAAACTCTGTCTTTCTGTCAGATTTGATAGAAATTGGCCAGCCAGTTCAAAAATGCTGGAGGAGCAGGGACAGCCATGGTCTCACAACTGCACTGACTTACGAAGAGCCTGACTAGCATGAGCTTTTTATTCATGAAAGAAGGGGGGGTTGGAACCCAAAGAAAACAGAAATCACCCTTTGGGAAAGTTTCACCAGGTTGTTCTTTTTTTACTTTCATTTTTTATTACAAAGGCTGAAAGAAAAGTCTTAGTTTTATGTTGCTTAGTCTTGATTTATAATGTTTCCTTCTGGTGAGGTGGGCACAGAGATTTCATTTGAATCTGTTTAGCAAGGCATTAATTTGCATCCCTGGCCAGCCAGTTGCCTGGTTCATGCTGCTCTTCTGTTCTGTCCTACTGGGTTGCCTTGCTACAAGTGAAAATAATTCCCTGTACTGGACCCATGACGTATCAAGGCATTACTTCTGACAAAGACATTTGCAGATCCCAGGAGAATTTTCTGAGTGCGTCTTGGGAGTAGTAGTCTTATTAGAAAACTTGCTCCTCAGGGAAGAAAGGGAGTTTCCCACATTGAAGAGGTGGCTTTCATCACATAAGGTACCCCAAGTAGAAAATGAAATTTAATCCTAGAACATTTGAAATCAGTTCAATTTATTAAAAAGATAGCAGATACACTTGGCACTGAAAAGAGTTCTTCTCACAAGTATTATGCACACTCAGGCAGTGCACAAAGGTGGATGTAAGCCCTTCAGCTGAAGTGGATGTAAGCCCTTCAGCTGGAGTGGGTGTGGGAGGACAGGGCACCACGGTGGCGTTCTTCCAGCCAGATGTTGACTGAGGAAGCGACCCCAGCAAATCTGACCCCCCACAAAGGGAATGGCTACCCACAAGGTCTAAAAAGCCATTTCAGGCATCACGGCCTTTGGACACTGCTGTTTCTGCCTGACCTTGACACTCAGCTTCGTTCTCTCTCCGTTTTCAAATGCCTACCCCCTGCCTTCCTCCTGAAACACTTTTCTTTTCTGCCCTCCCGCTCCCCCTCTTTCCTCTCCTGAGCAGGAGACTCTCCCTCCGTTGCCATAACAACAGACAGCGACCTGGCCCTGGCTGGGCACTCCTGCCCTTTTCCTTAAAAATTCAACCTCATGTAAAAACATTTGTGTCTCCTTCTCTCTCCAGAATCCTTTTCCCTCTGGCTTTAATAGGAGAAAGACTCACTCTGCCCTGCATGTGGCCACTGTCCTCTCTTACCCCCTCTCAAAGCACTGTTTTCACACCACAGAGAAACACAGATTTGATACTTAATTATCCCCTACTGAGCTTCCTATATAATGTACTGAGAAGGGCATGCCACTTTGCAAGCTTCACTGTACAAGTATGTTTATCCTTGCCATCCTGGTGCTCCTCTCTGCAATCACTGCGCTGCAGCCGTACCACCTGGACCAGATGCAGACGGATAGGGAAGCACAGTTCTGCCCAGACAAAAGGATAAGGAAACGTGGAGAGCTGTGCCACAAAGTCGTCATATCAGATAGTATCAACAAAAATCTCCTCTTTCTTCAACTAATCCATCAGACTAAAAGAGAGCAGTTTGGTCATGCTTTTCCGGCCATTGACAGCAAACACATCATATAATTCTGCAAAACGTCTCTGCTGTTTCATTTTGAGCCTTGTTTTACAGGAAATAAATGTCTCACCTGAACACCAACATAGACACAAGTCTATAGGGCTGTATAATGTTTAATTTTAGTTTATTCTAATCTTGTAACCTACTGTAAATGTCATTCTGGCACATATGATTTAAATGTTAATCAGACTTTCAGATCAACTACTGTTCCTGGAACAAAATCACATCAAAATGCAGATGGGGAAAGTTATCTTTGTTTTCACCCATTCTGTCCTCTTACAGTGTACCTGGCATTGTCCTGGCAGCCAAATTTCTGGAAGCCCACAGACTCCTGGAAGCCTCCAGGCCTTGGAGCACTTATCACAGCATAGTGAGGATGATAGAGCTGGAACAGCAGGCAGATAGTGTCAGTATCACCGAGCCCTCTTTTCCCTCATGGTTTGGACAGCAAGCATTTTAGAAACTCTCTAATGTGCCAGGGTGCAGATATTTTTGGCACGGAGTTCAGTTCCTCAGTATTTACCTGCTGCCCCAGATATAGCATCTCTAGCCCGCAGAGAGGTGCAGATAGAAAAGGAGCAGCAAAAATATTATTCCCTTTGGTTGGAACTTTTTGCCAATTTTATATTGACACTGCTAGCTCCATGAATCTTTGGGGGAGACTTTAATGTAATTCAGCATCCTCTGCTACAGCTACATCTTGTAGGAAATGGTGTCTGTAGATAAACTTCATCTCATTATTAGCTGCATGGATGCCAGCCCAGCTACAGCTCTCCATCCCGTGAGAGCACACCTTCAAAAGGTGTAAGAGATGTGTCCCATGCTTTCTTTATAAATCCATTAAAGACTGAATGTCACAGAAACACATCTCACCGGCACTACCTGTTTCTCTAGTGGAAGATTAAGCTGCATCTGGTTCTCCACTTCTGCACTATACTTTTTGGATGAAGAAGACCACATCCATGATTTTTATTGGGTCATGGGAGCTGACACAGATGAATGCTGTATAACATAACAATTCACCCCACTACAATGTCATGATAATCATGAACCTCAAGGAACTATTAAAGAACCAGTGGCCTTAGGAGGATATAAAAGTTCTGGTACAAACGGAGGAGACATGAGTTTTGCTCACAGTGTGTATCTAGGAACTGAGAAATGGCAGTGCGAGTTTCTTGTTACGCTAACTTGAAATAAGGGTTGAGTTCCCAAGGCTTAATGGCAGACCTTCAGATCACCTATTTAAGCAGAAATTGTATGAGAGAAGGAAACTTGCGTGAGAGATGTAGATACCTAGCTCACAGAAAAATTAGGCAGACAATTCTGTTCAACCACAGTCCCCCCTGGTGGGATATCCAGTTTGTTTTCAGTCATTGTAGGGGCTTAGAAGACTGCAGAAAATAGTTGATTGCAGTCTTTTATGCAACTAAATAGAAGTGGGGTTTTTTTTGGTTTGTGCCCATGTCTTCTTCTGAACATTTCACACTCATAGCCCTCTTACTCATCTAGCCAGCTACAGTTTTGTAACACTAGAAACAATTTCTAGCATTCTGGCATTAACATTACTCTGCATTAGTGGAGCAGCATCTGATGGTGTTAGAATAAGGCAAAAATCTCACTGCTATGGCAAGCTACTAGGGAGCAGGTTATGGGGTCTCTAGAGGGATTAGTTCAGAAACCTCAGTGTGACTTCTGTGCTACTAGGGGCTATATCAAAAGAAGAGAAACCTGAGTCAAAATATTCTTGTTGCCCAAAATGGGTCTGACAGCTGTGCTTCATTCAGCATCTAAGTCCTAAGCACTGTTAACGTGAGCTTCTGTTGCTGATAATAGTGTTTAGCAGGGCCTCTTTCAGAGCTTCTCCAAACCTATCATGTCTGGTTCTCACTGAATCATCTATGACTACTGTTCTATCTCAAGGTCTCCAACTTCAGTTTTAGAAAAATGAAATGTGATTGTCGCACCATTTTTACTTCACAACAGGAAAGTGAGAGTTCATTTGATGTTTCAGTACATTAATAAGGTAGAACTGGTAGCAAGGAGCAGAAAAGAAGGCACAAAGGCTTAGTCTAAGAAAACAGCCTCAGGTAAAGTGTAAATAAAACTGGGTAAACAGGCATTTTTTCCATTATTCTTGTATTGATAGAGCAGGAAAATGAAACACTGGAAAGAAATTGTGTGGGTTGAACTAAACCATTTAATAATAATAATAATAATAATAATAATAATAATAATAATTCCGTACAAAAGGTATAACTCTTTTTCCAAACTAGAATATTCTACTTTTAAGTTAAATAAAAATTTCCATTAAAAAAAGGGAGCTTTTGAAGTAGATTACAACTGCTTTCAGCATATGTCAAAACAAAATTGTCTCACATCTTTTAATCCAAAAATAAACCGTGGCAATTTGTTAATCAGTTGTCATCTCCACTGACAAAGGAAATTTGCAAACCTACACTTGGACAAAATGATACAAAATACTTTGTTCTAATATTAAGGATAGCAAGAAAGTAGAGGCAAGGAAAAGGGCTATGAACAGCTCCAATTGCTTTACTTGTCTGGACTTGATTTAGATTTTCAGTCATGGATGACATAAATTTTCCACTTGCTGCTAATATACACCAGGTCTCATACCACACTCATCAACAGTTCATTGAGTTGACTGGCCTCCAACATACCTGTCACCCATCACAATTAACTACAGTCACTGTCACAAACAATTTAGAAGATACACATCTGTGCTCAGTCAGTCAGTCCCAGCTGTTATGTGCATATGTCTCATTTGATGAACCCAGCTCAACAACAGGGTTCTTGAAAAAGTGTTAAATACAGTGACCTGAACCAAATACAACAATGTTTAATCTGTTTATGAATTGATTGAATTTACATGCCTTCTGCGTCCTTACAGGCTTCAGAGATGCACCGCAGTGCCACTGTGCAACTCTCTTTCTTTGAAAACTGTCTCTTGACCAGAGAAAAAATTGCAGCTGAAAAGATTCTCCTAGAATACAGTGGAATAAACAATAGATCTGCTAATTATTACCACTGGTATGATAGACTTGACACATGGTTGCACAGGGAGAATACAGAAGTATGTACACACTTGACTGTCTGCATTGCTGCTATACTTAATGTTTGTGCTGAGCTTAAGACAATGATTCTAGCAGGGATTAATATTTTAAATAAAGTGTGGTGATCCATAAATTTGAACTAACCAGTCTGCTAAATAACTAGAAATCCATGTTCATTCAATAGCTGACATAAAGAAGATGCTAAACTACCGCCAATATTCCAATACCTGATAAAGAAAATGCTTTTATTTCTCAGAAAAAAAAAGGCTTGAAATCTTACATGATGTATTAGTAGATCAAGATTTTAAGGTCTCACAGATTTTAAGAGCACAGAGGGAAATGTGTAGGACCTGGAAAATGTATATCTGTGTTTAAAAAGTGTTTTTGTTAAAGTACCCCTAAGAATTGTTCCCATCATAGACAATTCACTCAGAGGTTGTTCTTTTGTTTTATAAGCATGCTTGACATTTCAATGCTTTTTTTTTTTATGTCATGCTGTCATATATAGCTGTGCAAAAATTGCCAAATGAAAATGGTAGTATTTCATAATTCATTTGTCCAAGTAAAAGCAATTACACAAGTCAAAAGACAATGAGCAGTTAGTCTATAAACGCCTGCCCGAAATGAAAAGCACAGTGTGATACCCAAAGAGATTATATTTACTGTTACTGAAATTTTCAGAACAAGTTTTTATAGGACAGGAAAACTGTCATCAGATTCTCTAGTTGTACCGGTCAGTAAATCAAACACACTTGTTCAGCGAGACTTTTGAGAAGGCTAGACATTGCCTACCTTACTTTAAATGATATCCAGTAAAATCTGATGCTTTCTTTTAGCTCCCAGTTTCTACTTTCCCCAGTCTCAAATGCTGAACTTGTGGAAATAAAAGCTAGTGACACATTTAAAGGTTTCCCACTTTCAACAGTAAACTGAAGGAGACGTGGGAGGAAGCAGAGAGGTTGCTGGGTGCCATGTACCGGGATGACATTAGTTATGGGGAAATCACGTATGAAGCTTCTCTCTCCAAGCTGACTTGCTGCCATTTGGTTAAAGCAACAGAGGAACAGGATGCGGGCTTTTATGGTTATGGCACCCACACTTGAGAACAAAGAGACATGGACAGATCTAGTAAAGTCGTCAGCAAGTGTGCAAGGAAATGAGGTGAGTGTAGACATTCTTCATCTAGTGAATATTTCTTCTTGGTTCAGATTAACTGGTGAAATGGGAACTTGGTTTCATGAGTCTGAAGTCACTGAGTTTCTCCTCACTGAAGTCTGCCAAGAACAAGCATATGCGTAACTAATGGTGCCACCCCCGGGCTACTGAAGTCAAGGAACAGTGATTTCTCTATCTTGTCGAATAGATGGATGGATTTATATCTTCCACTGAGCAAAAGCAGTGTGTGATGGTGAGAAAATGAGGTGTAGGTGTGGGTGATCGGTACACACAGGCGCTTTTCTGGTACAATTGTGCTGTCTCTACCTGAACAGACAGAAAACGTGCTTCCTTCTTCCACTGCAAAAGTGAACTTAAAAAACAAGTGGAAAGCTCTAATAAAAATATATACAAAAACATGTGGGGAAAAGATAAATCAAAGGCATACATACTCATGCCTTGTGAATCTAGTGAAGGCTTCTGCAGATGCTGTCTCTCAGACAAAATTCTACTTGTTAAGGGAGGAAGAGATGTATAAGGCTTGATAAAGCTTTCACAGATCGCAAAGTTGTTTACCTCGTGTTTTATTTTTTCAGAGCCTCAAATGCATTGTGCATTTCCTAAGAGATTTAGTATACCATTAATTTCTTGGTTCATGGCTCTTCTCTCTTAGAGCATGCAACCATAGAATAAAAAAGTTCACCTTTTGAAATAAACGATTTCTCACATAATTCAAATAGTATATTCCAAATATAGCACTCCCTGTTATCTGGGATTTCATAGCAGGACAAAATAGATTTTTAAAAACTGCTAGATAACCATTTAATAGAAACACCTTAAACTGTTCATGGGAAGCTTCCAACAGAAAAAGAGGCCATAATTCTTAGGAGATTGTCAAGATTAGATACTACATCAATGTTTTATGTGAAAAGCAAGAAGTAAAGCATAACAAAACTAAATTACAGGAATGCTAGCCCCACATGTACCATGCATGCTATCTACAGTGGATCAAAGATCATTAATTGTATATAGCACCTTTTATTCATTTTCATTTGCAAAAACTTTCCAAACAGTAAGTTATTATTAAGTGGACCTACGAAGTAGCTTATAAATTCTTAAAGAACATTTGGCCAGCCATCAAGTTGTTCATAACCTGATCTAAAGTCACATTTTTAAAGTGTATAAATCTATGCGTTGGTCTTCTATGCCATACATATATGGAATATTAATAGACAACGTTACCGATGGAGGCTTTAAGATAAAGCAGTTCTTACTTTCACCAAATATAGAATAGTGCAAGATTTTCTGAACTCTAGGCAGTAAGTGCGAAGAGAGAAGAGTGTGAAACAAGATAGTTACACACCTCAACCCTCCCTTCTGCTGTAGTTCCTTTTTTTTTTCCCTATTTATCCCCATCATTTGCTTTAATTCTCCCAGAACATGCTTCAAAACAATGTTACAGGTTAATCAACATGGGATATTGGCTATTGCTATTACTGATCTCATTTAAAAGATGGCGCTTATGCTGGCAATATATCAGTGAAGCAAGAGTCACCATCGTGATTTGGTTTTTAAATCTTTCCAAACTTAGCATTGGATAGAAGGCTATGGCAAACTTAAGATTTACAGTTTCTCTGTTGCTTTCCAAAATAAAGTATATTTAATTCTTTAGGGGTATCATAAAGTAATTAAAATCCACAGAAAAGCATACAGCTTTGTATTTTTTCCTACTTAAGTTACAACTATTACTTCAAAATTAGAATATTAATCATATTAGCAGATATCAAAATATATTTAATCTTTGTTTGCATGCTACTGAATATCACAAAGAAATTATCTCCTGCCAGTAGTAAAGAGTTGTCACATCTAATACACTTCTTGTGCAATTTCATATTAGTTAATGATATCAATGATTGCAGTTCAAAGGAGTTTACTAAAATGAGAGACATATAATTGCCCCACCTGTTCCACAAAGAACTGGGAACATTTTGTTGATTTTACACCGTAAATATGGCCTATGAGGTCAAGTACTGTGTCACTATTATTAAGGCCATAATAATGATGAACAGTGCATTTTGGGGGATTACAAAACATGTTCCAGTTCTGAGGCTAAGTTCAAAGATCTTGGGACTTCAGTCACCTGAGAGCTGCAATATATACTCAAAATTTCATACAAAATTGAAATTATATTATAAATTGGAATAAGAGTTCATGCCCATAAATTTATTATTAGCATAAATCCTTCTCACACTATATTATACCTTTACCTCATTGAGCACAACATACTGACATTAGACATGATGAAAAGTAAATATCAAAAGGGAAGGCTGCACTGTCCAGCTGGAGTAGCTCTATTAGGGTTGAAAGTCACTGCAAAACTGCAAAGATCTACTTATTAACTAAAAGCCAAGACTGAAAAACTATTCCCAGCAACAATAATAGCACCTAGACATAATATTAGAGTAATCATTACGAGATAGTTTGCAGAGTAACATTAAAATTGAACTGTCAATTAGCTCATGAAACCTGATTTCCTAGAACAGATCAATGCAGT
This sequence comes from Egretta garzetta, assembly GCF_000687185.1. Lineage (NCBI taxonomy): Eukaryota > Metazoa > Chordata > Aves > Pelecaniformes > Ardeidae > Egretta > Egretta garzetta. The sequence goes on along the minus strand of NW_009260268.1, from coordinate 1,648,155 downwards.
GAAAAAATTGAAAAAATATGCTAAATAGAAAGGGGTTTTATTACAGATTTTAAAGGATATTCAATGGCAGTACTTTATACATCAGCATTTACTTTACCTTCTTACATATATAATGCAAGGTGTATTTATTCTGCAAACCTATATGCAATACATAGATAAAAGTTAAAGGAATGAGATTAAGCTATGAGTTCTTGAAAACCTACCCCCCCCCCCAAAAAAAAAAAAAAAAGAAAGTATGATATTTGAATGAGGAGTAACTCAAACTTTCACCACAGACTAAATGCTTTTTCACCTTACTCTTGCATTATACTTGTGAGAATTAGCAATGCCATCTCCTGTTTTTTTTGTGAAATTTTGCTTTTAGATTATCCCAAGTATAAATGTTAAGCAACTGAAGATTTACAAAATTATTCAGAAATTATCTGAAACCAGAAAAGCTCCCAGGTACAGAACTGTCCTTTTAAATGTTAGTGTCTTCTCTCAAAAATTTTTGGAATCTTTACCTTGGGGAGATATTGACTTAGGCAAGCAGGTAATTCTGACTCAATGCTTTTGGAAAAGGATGGGCCAGGAGAGGGTAAGAAATCCCTTCAGGGCTTTTGTCAGGAGATAAGATATAAGAACTCATTCTCAGGGCTGAATAGAAAGGAACAGCATAAATGTTGAGATCTTGGGGCACCAGGTTATGAATTATTTCCATTTCTGGACAGCTTTGCTTACTACTATTATATGAGAAACAGAAATCCAACAAATCTGTGATGTGTATATTTATACTGTAGTTAGCTGATTAGCTGCTTAAATGGGATATGATAGAGAAGCTTCTGATGACCCCATTTCAGACAGAAATGAAACGAGAAGGTATTTTTAGTTTTGTATGTGGGCTCGTCAGTAGTTAAGAAAGAATACCTATCCATATTGCTGCACTGGTTTTAGTTTTTGTTTTGTTTTTCTGGACAATGGTCTATTTATGATATATTTGGGGCATATACTGCATGGATGGGAGACAGAAAGCTAGGTCCTCACAGGTATAAAGTTGAATGGTATTCTTACATTGTGTTCAGTGAGGTGGTTTTTTTGGGTTCAATTTCAGGTGGGGAGGTGTTGGGTTTTTTTGTGGTATTTTAGTATTACACCATTGCACTGTGAAAAATATCTGCATTTTTGGGGGGGCTGTACATATACGTCTACACTAAAACAGGTCTGTCTTCTGTTTCTCTTAAGCAAGGTCTTCAGGGCCTGTATTTTGCAGCATGAAGCAATTTATTCTGTTTGTGATTCTCAATCTCTCCGGAAAATTTGTATTGAAAATGAGCAGAGAATACTCTTTTTCTTCTTTCAGAGATGCCTTAAGGAATATAAATTTGTAACAATAGCTCCTGATTCTGGTTCTGTTTCTCAGATGGTTTATCCAGTGTTTCAGACACTATCAGATGCAAATACTCTCAAAATAAAGTTAAGTTATTGTTCTTTATAATTCTTGGATGCATTAAAGAAAGAACAGGTCCAAATATAGATGACAGAAGTTTAACAAAACTATACTATAGGCTAAACTGCTGGAAATAAATGTACAAACTGTACAATTATTGAACAATTAACTTTTTGGACTGCATTGTGATCTACCCTCAGGGTAAAATAGACCAAAACACCTGTTAAATAGCGTAAAATCTAATTTTACTTAATGGCCTTTATTTCCCTAATTTGCTTAGTTCTTGGGAAAAGCTGCAATCAGGAAAAATATTTTATTCCCACTGTGGAATGAAGTGCCAATTTGTTCCAGTTCCCTTCAGTGTGTATATCGTACTTATGCACAAAGTGAAATTCATTTTCAGATGAACTGTATAGCTCCAGGAAGTTGTTACAGGAACTACGACGTGCAAAAAAACCTTTTGCCTGTGCGCGTGTGTGCTCCCAGAAGGCAGACTTTTACTTTTATTGGGGTGTATTCTAGTGACTTAGGCCAATAAAAGTCACAATGAATTATATTAAAATCATAGAAATTATTCTCTGAATGTGCTTGAGTCCTTATCAGTTCAGAAACATCTAAAATGAATAGCAGAGTCTTCTGCACAAAAAATGCAAGGTGTATGGAAGAGTATTTCCATCTTCATTATAGATTTAATTTAGGTTATAATATATTAGAAAACACCTTTTCCAGTATACTTGGCCTCTCTGCAGCATTCTGAATCCAAAAGTCTCCGTAACAAGTTAATTGATCTTCCATAAGTAAATCTTAACGATCTCACCCACACAAATCCTGATTTCTGTTAAACCTGAAGTAGCCCAGCAAGCCCAAAAACCCTCTTACCTCTTAAAAATAAGATATTAGGAAAGACTATGAAAAATCAGGACTTAAATTATTTTTCTAGGACATTATTCTTTACTATCCATTTCAAAATCCTAGAGAAAAGGTGAGAAAGGTACTTTTGTGCATTCAAAGAAAAGAAAAAAAAATGGAGAAAAGAAAGGGGGGGGCTGTACGCCTTAAATCTGCAGGCAAGAGAAATGTATGTAAAACACTTTTCATGAAAGCACTGCTTCGGGGTGGACTATCCAAAAGACAAAAAAGAAAAACAGAGAAAGTGGGTGAATATTAAATCTAAAGTAGTTCTATATCTATAACTTGCTAGTTATATGGGTATTTGGTAACTATTTAATGGCAATACAGAGGGTATGGGTAACATGAAAATTAAGTCATAACACCTGGGCTCAAATGTATAACGCAGAAGTAAGATATAACTAACGGAAGAAAACAAATCACATACAAATGAGTCCCAAATCATTCATCTGTAATAACAATTAAGTTCAATTCAGGGTTTATATTTCCCCACCCACCAACAAAGCTGACTTGAGATTATTTTTCTCCTTTTTTCAAAACAATTACATTCTATATTAGTTGAATTATATTATCACATAGAAATAAACACTTATACTCCCTAATGATGACAATCATTTTCTAGAGAACAAAAGGTTCAGTTGCTTTTGGTTTGGTTTTTTTTTTTTAATATAAAATGTATCTTTGTTTATAATAATCAGCAATTAGTTCTGGCAATATCCCTGTGGCTCCCCCGCCAGCTGGAAGGAAAAACAATTATATAGTTGGCATTTCTTTTAGGATAACAGCTTCAGAGTCACTGTACAAGCAACCATTTTATCAGTGTTATTTAGACTTTTAAGAATTACCTTCCCAAATTTGTTTCAAGAAATTTTTGTCATCCTTTGTGATTCGACCCAAAACTGAATGACACTTGGTAATCAGAAGGTGATGTTTTGATCAGAAAGTAACATATATATTTAGAAGAGAGTTTCAGAATGCTTTAAGGGATTTACCAGTAATTTCTAGTTAAGTATGGAAGAGAGAGATGGGCGAGGTCGGAGGTCTGAGGAAAATTTATGAGTAAGGATGTGAGTTATACCTTCCATTGAAAGAATACCTGAGTGTTAGTCCCTCTTTCTTTTTTAACTGATACCAGATTTTGTCAGTAGCATTTTCTAGACATAAGGTGAAAAGTAACAAATGTGAAGGAAAAAAAAATGCTATGAACTAGCCACCCAAACAGATAAAGGGATGAGATTTATAAAAAAAAGAAAAGAAAACCAAACCCAGTAGAAAATTGTAACTGCTGTCATTATTAGCTGGCTTATTTCTTTTTGGCATCACAATAATAGATCCTCAGGGAAGAACTATGGGATGAAAACACTGTATGAACTCTGGCATGGAAACAGGCAAAAATGTGATTGCTGAAAACGAGGGATACTGTAAGAACAAATCTGACATTGGTATCTGGACTGAGGAGCTGGAAGAACTTCCTAAAAAAGGACAATAGAAGGTTACAGAAAATTGGGAAGGATCGTGAGAAAAAGTTTAAAAAGCATTATGCAGAACTGAATGATGAGGAATGACAAGGAATGATTTTTAGGTTGGCAAAATTACAATGCATTTAGTCAGGAATAACACTTTTTAGAAAAGGAAGTAAATCTAACAGCCATACTTTATACTGAATGGAAAAGATACTGTCTATGGGTCAAGCTTTCTAGCTTCAGTAACTAGTAACTTAAGGGCATGTATTAGATGAGGAAGGAGGGGAGAGGGCTAACAATTGCACACTTAAAATTTAATATACTATTACTCCTGCAGACTCAGTTGTATCCAGTCTACGCTGCATGAACAGCATAGACATGGGTTTAACAGAATACCGTATATTTTTAAGGTGTAAGGTTGTAATATAGGAGATAACAGGACAAAAGGAGAGCAAAAGTTATATATTAAAGACAACAGCAGAGAAGATATATCAAAATCACTTGAAACAATCTGATCATGTATTGGGAACTGCAGCTGACCTGAAGAATGATACTTCATAGTAGTATAGATAATTTTGGATTCTTAGCTTTGTTTAGTAGTCTTTCCCTTTCAGATGGCAACCTAATGCAGTTCGATTGGCAACTCACAGGGATTTCTTTGCATTGTTTCATGCCTTCAGGCTCTCATTTGCAACCAAAGGCATGAAAGTTTGGCCCATAGGCATACAACACAACACGTATCAAAACAGGTGATCTGTGGTCATCTACCTATTCTTTAAGGAGGCTAGCTGTGAGTAAACTGTGGTCCACGTCATAAAACTGTAACAACACACCTTTCTGTACAAATTCATAGATCCTGACAGGAAAAATTAGCTCAGACATAGTGTTTCATAAATGTGGCTAAATGGCCTTCACAGTGGAGTTTAAAACCTAAGAGTGGGGTCTGTTTCAACTTTGCAACCACTCATACACATAAATACATAAATCCAGAATGGGGTACCTATCAAATTCTTCTTCTAGTGAAAATGGCTGAATATGAGACAATAAAAATAGACTGGAGAAACTGCATATACAGTTTAGTGTTTTAGTAATGCCTCTCACCTTGCCTAATGCTCAGTGAAGAACTGTGCATTGATTAGTACTTTTATACTGGCCAGATACCCAAATTAAAGCCTGGACTCAGCATCCTGCCTACACATTGGCAGGCACTACACAGCTTCAGAACAGATGTTCCAAGAATCGTACAGCTAGTTTTGCAGTTGTTTCTCCTCTCTCTGCTTCCCCCCCACAACTTTTCTCACTCAGGTGTGTAATGAGTCAGTAGCTGATGATGTTCTGACAAGGGCACAGCTTCTCCAGGTTTCCATGGGAGTTGTATGCATAGATTATAGCTCAACACATAACCCTTATGTAAGTCCTTGTTACAATGTGCCCAGAATAAGAGAAAAAAGAACAAACCCATTACTAGGTGCATCCCATTCTGCATCCTGTCCTGTCCCATGCTTTGTACTGTAGGTGAAGGTGTAGCAAAGAATTTGTCCACAGATGTCTCTTGAGTTTTGCCTTGAAACCAACATTCTGCCATATCTCATTAGATAGGCCCTCCACTGTAATGAAGTATGTTATTAATAAAGCCAGAAACACTAGGCCAATCAAAATTAGTAGCAGAATAAAAAGAATAGGCAAATATTTAATTTGCTTCCAAAAATCATTCAACTGTCCAGATGTTTAGCCACAGATAATTAATATAGTCATTTGGGTTTTGCAGAAATGGCCAAAAAAAAATGTTGGGGAAAATCTAGGAAGCATTTCTAAAACTTTCAATTCAAGACTTGGCTACAGCTGAGATGCATTGATTTATTTGTGACCAGCAGGTCACTCTGTTATGTTGAGACCCCACTTGGAGTACTGCATCCAGCTCTAGACTCCTCAGTACAAGAAAGGCATGGACCTGTTGGAGCGGGTGCAGAAGAGGGCCACAAAAATTATCAGAGGGATGGAACACCTCTGTTATGAGGAAATGCTGAGAGAGTTGGGGTTGTTCAGCCTGGAGAAGGCTCCAGAGAGACCTTCTTGTGGCCTTTCAGTATTTAAAAGGCTCTTGTAAGAAAGACGGGGACAGCCTTGTCAAGTAGGGCCTGTAGCGATAATACAAGGGGTAATGGTTTTAAACTAAAAGAGTATAGATTCATACTATATATAAAGAAGAAACTTTTTATGATAAAGGTGGTGGAATACTGGAACAAGTTGCCCAGAGAGGTGGTAAATGCCCCATCCCTGGAAACATTCAAGGTCAGGCTGGATAAGGCTCTGAACAACCTGACCCAGTTGAAGATGTCCCTGGTCATTGCAGGGGGGAGATGACTAGATGACCTTTAAAGGTCCATTTCAACCCAACCTATTCTATGATTCTGTGATTCTAGCCAATGTTCTGTCCAAATTCCTGCCTGTTTTGTTTCTGGAAATTTTGTTTGGGAAAAACTGCATTATAAAACTCTGCATTAACTCTTCTCTGTATTATCCTTTACTCTGTATTTTCTTTTCCCTTTTTGTGTTTGCTTTTCCCTTCTACATCTGCTTCATGGTCACTTGCTCTTCCAAGAAGTCACTAGCATTCATACATTTTTTTACACTTGTCTTGTCACTCCTGATTTTCTTGGCACCCTAAGTCAGAAGCTGTTTCTTTCATGTTTACAGTGTATACTAGACAGAAAGACACATTTTTTGCATAGTTAAAATACTAAATCAAAGAATATTTATTTAAAAATATTATGATCTCAAAAAACATTTCCCTTTTCCAATGTTAGGATTTTGATTGTTTTCTTAAAATCAGTGAAAACTGAAAGAGAAGAGATCTTTAACTAAAAAAATAATTTTAGTCTGCTTTTGGGGATAATTAATTTTACATAGCTCAATACAAATTAGCAATATGTAGTTCACATCTACTTCAAACCTGATATCCAATAAAAAAGGGGAATAGACTTGTACTGTACAGCAGAGTGTATTCTCTTTTTGTTAGTATAGTATCTGAATGGCATCCAGTACTGCAAGTGTGGCACAATAAATAAAAGATCAAAGGAAAATACGGTCATAACCACTTTTTTTTTTTTTGTCTCTTTTTTAAAAAAAAGGCTGAAATCTAGGGCAGGAAGAAAAAAGGTGGACACAAGTTTATTCTGCAGGACCAGAAGATTCAGTAAGGGGACATCTCAGCAATGATGTGAATTATAAAAGTTCCTATTAACCTCTGTAGATCACATGCTTTGAATTAGAATCTTATACACAGCTCTCCTTGCAATCTTGTACTACATGGTCTAGAATACTACTGAACCTCCACAAACACTGAAAATCACTGAACAGTTAGAGCAATTTTGTATAGGGTTTAGAATTAACTAAGGCAATGCATCAAAACTAAATACTAACTAAAGATACCTTAAAAAAGTAGTCAGATTATGAAGCAATTTGACCAAAATCAATAATAGTGAAAGAAAGAAACCAAAAAAGGAAACTTTTGGGAAAATATGTTGTAGGTATGGGAAACTGTGTTCTAATTCTTCTTTAATAACTCAAGAGAGGATGAATTTTACCTCTAACAAAGTATTTGCTGCACACTGACAGAAATAAATTTGATCCCTGGCAGCAAAAGCATACACTAAGATCTACTAAGGTTTTATAAATCTATCTTGTGGTACAACTTTGCCATACCAGACTGACATCATAAACAAAAAACCTAGACTTCTGGCATTAAAACTAAATAGTAAGTAGAGTGAGGTTTGGGAAAGAGGCCCAGATGAGGTCAGCCACATGGTAAAAAGTTTCTAAGTATGTAAAGGACCTATAAAGTAAGTAATGCAATGCCAACAGTTCTTTCAAGTTTCAGCAAAAAAACCCTCACAATCAAATAAGCTTTATACCTTTTGAAGGCAAGTAAAAGCCAGCAACTTCTCCCAAGTTTCTATAAAATATCAATCTCTGCTAAGACTGTAGTAACTACAGTGACTGTTTAAGAACCTTCTAGCCTTTGATCTCATCTCATCCTGGCCAGCTATATAAAACCACTTTGATTCAACTAATGAATACTTTTCCCAAAAATAATTTAAAGGACCATCTGGATGTTCCCTAAATAGAATAGAATGGGGGAAGATACACGATTGTGAGAAACATACCAGAATGCAAAAGGACTTAAATTATTAAAGAATAACAAACATCTTCAGAAAGATGAGTGAGGAAAATACTGTATTGCTTTCACCTTCAAAATCTCCCCTGCACTGTACTTCCACATTGCCACCCTGTTCTGAGGATAATCACTCCCTAGCAGCATTCTCAGTAATTTTTAAAAGTCTTCAGCTTCAGTACAGTCTTCCTGGTAGACCTGAGAAGTTTAAGCTTTTGGTTTATGTTCAGAAGTCTCAAGAGGTTCTTCTACACTTTGCTAATAGCAATATTTATTGTGAAATGTTATAGATTCATCTCTCATGCTGTTTCTGAAATGGAAAAAATGTACCCTAGACTTATCGTCATAAGAATGGCTCAAAGTTGTTCGTAGGAAAGCATTAAACTGCCTACACTGGTAACTAAAATAAAACTAAATTCAGGCCAGAGAACAGACTCAGCAATGTATGTAATTATTTAAATAATTTCTAAATCCAGTGGTCAAAGTCTCAGGCTTGGTATGACCTACTGGGGAGTTTAATGTCAGTATAAAAACCTGTTCCACAGTTGCATCTCTCATCTACAATGGTAAAACTTGAGTAGTGTGCTGGTTTTGGCTGGGATAGAGTTAATTTTCTTCACAGTAGCTAGTATGGGGCTATGTTTTGGATTTGTGCTGGAAACAGTGTTGACAGTACGGTGATGTTTTTGTTATTGCTGAGCAGCGCTTACACAGAGTCAAGGCCTTTTCTGCTTCTCACCCCACCCCACCAGTGATCAGGCTGGGGCTGCACAAAGAAGTTGGGAGGGGGCACAGCTGGGACAGCTGACCCCAACTGACCAATATATCCCACACCATATGACGTCATGCTGAGCATATAAAGCTGGGAGAAGAAGGAAGGGAGGAATGTTTGGAGTGATGACATTTGTCTTCCCAACTAACCATTACTCATGATGGAGCCCTGCTTTCCTGGAGATGTCTGAACACCTGCCTGCTGATGGGAATCAGTGAGTGAATTCCTTGCTTTGCTTTACCTATTAAACTGTCTTTATTCCAGCCCACGAGTTTTCTCACTTTTCCCCTTCCGATTATCTCGCCCTTCCCACCAGCAGGGGAGTGAGTGAGTGGCTCTGTGGTGCTGAGTTGATGACTGGGGTTAAACCACGACAAGTAGACAGCTGGAAGAGAAGCAGACTTAAAGCTTTTTGGGTCAGCCACAGAGAGAAAGGCATGCTGACACACACAAAACATTAGCATTTGAAGGAAAACTTACTCATTGTACAAGTACTAATATATTAAGTTAGAGTAGAAGCTGTTACACTGGTAAGCACAAGCTCTCATAAGTCATTTATTGGAAGGAATGCCAGTAAATATCCACAGTGTAAGAATAGCTCAGTCTATAGCAATGAGAAAAAAGAGAATGACTAAACAAAGATCTCTAAGAAAAAAGCAGAACTAAAGAAGGAATATTAACTGCATGTCTTGACCATTAATTTCCAAAATTACTGCTCTTCAAGGAGATATATTTTAGAAAGCTGTTTGCAGAAACTGCACCAATTTTTCTTCCTGTACTGATCTGTAGAGTTTTTCTTCAAAATATGCAAAACAAGAAAGAAGATCAGATCAAAATCTGGAATGTTTCTTTCACATCAACTTCACATTCTCAGTACATAACATTAAATCTCTCTTCACCGTATATTCATTCTCAGTTTCTCTCTCTCAACTCTGCAGAAGGGCTAGAATTTCATAAGCTGGTAGGACCATTATGCCTTTAGAAATAGACTTGTAAAAAGCTTCAGCCAGGAAGGAAAGAATTAGAAAAATAAACAGTCCATAATTATTTGATGCTGGCTGCAGGTATTATTGAAGGTAACATGAATGAGGGTCTTCTATTTACAACAGATTTTTTTCAAAACAGAGACGTATATGTCTCCAGACACTGAGTCCTGGTCTCTGTTTGTTTGTTTGTTCTTTTCTTTGTTTCTTTTCCAAGATGATATTTATTATTGATTGGAAAGATAACGTTTTTAATGACAAACAAACTGATGCAATCCTAAAGTCAACAGCTGACAGAAATGAACAAGTACAACACAATGAATATATGAATAAGAATTGGAGCGCTTATGTAGGGTTAGATTATCTTACATGCTCAGGCTCAGGAAATGTGTGACTACATCTTCCTGAGAAGGCCAGGCAACCTTAACAGCAATTTCTAGAACTATTTCTAAGTACTAAGTTAGTGGGAAATATGTACACATGTACTTTTTCCCATCTGGCAAATAAAGACAGGTTGTCCAGGGACCTTCCAGCCAGTCAGTCTAAAGAAACTTCAGACTGATCACAGTGAAACTTGGGGCTAATCACACATGGTGTTTATTTCCTGTAGAGTCCATACTTATACTTTCCCAACATCCTTTATTATTGCCCCCTAATAAGGTATATTATTTACGAACTAATGTGGAGGTGCTTTAAGATAAAATTCACAGGATTTAGTCCTAGGATTTGGCATTCCATTGTTATTTTAATTCATTCCCACTGACTTTTTGCAGTTTTTCACTGTGCTTTTTGCAGCAATGATATTACCATTAAATTTGTAAAATTTATATTTACCTTGTTTGTCTTTCTAGCTCTGCAATATTTGATTATGTCACAGTATATATATGTTTATATATATAATAGTGTAAGTGGAGGGAAATACAATATGGTTTTCTCAGAATTTTTCAGCCTTCATTATGTTTCCTGTGTTACCAACTTATTTAGAAATTCTAATAAGACTATTGCTGGGTGAGTTACTGCTCAAAAGTGAGAAATTAACTTTAAGTCAGTCTATAACTCTCAGGATAGGCTTTAAATTCCAAAATATGCAAATATTTTTAGGCAAATTACTGATTTTAAAATTGCATAGCAAAATAGAGAAAAACAGAGGAATGAAAATACAGGTACTGTACAGCTGTCGATGCACTGAAGACATCTCAAAAAAAGTATCTGGAGTTGCTCCAAACTCTCTCTAAGTACTGTCTCACAATATGTTACAATTTGAATGTTGTGACAAATTAGCCAGGGTCATAGCAAGAATATACAGGAAAAAAAAAATTGACTGTAATATTTAAAGTGTGTCTTTTAGGCAGAATACTGCAATTAGAGGATAACCCTAAAATTCTTGGTAATGGGCTTATATGTAAAACAGTTTTCCATAGCCAAAATTCAAAACAATTTTAAAAACAGAGATTGACTCACAAAGCATTTTCTTGCTACTCCTCTGAATTACTATGGCACTTTAAAACCAGCTGAACAAAAAAAAAAAAGAAACAAGGGGTTGATGTGAGGGTTTTCTGACCTCAATCTGGCCAAATATATCCCAATGCAATCTTGAAAAATGTTAAAATGGCATGTGTGCAAGTCATGTTTACACATCTAATTAGTAAGTGTCACTTTAAAAGCTTCAGTCATACCTTGTAAAATCCTGGCCAGACATGGGTACTTTTTAGAATGAAACTGAGGGGTATTTTTCCCCCCTGCTCAAAACTTTTAATTTAGCCACACATCCAGTCAGTGATGAAACAAGACCTCACCCTCCTTAGGCAAAGTATCCAAACAAACTCAGCCAATGCTTTACAGATCCGTATTTGTGAGACAGCTTCATTATCAGTTTTGCTCCACCTCTCCCAAATCCTGCTGGAGTGCATATACTCTGTCCCCCCTACACATTCATTAACTTACATGCCTCTGCTATAACACAGTTTAAACATTCCTCTAACAGCATAGCTTAATGCATACTCATTTGATAAAAAAACATTTCCTAATCTTACCAAAGCCATTAAAAGGACACTCTTTGCTGGGATAAATCTCAGCCTAAGTCAGTTGACCTAGTTCAGAAAATACTGGTCTATAAAGTTCAGTATGAAGTTCAGCTCAAAATTTTTAAGCTCTTTATCAGTGTGTAGATTTGGCCTTGCCCTTTGCCTCTACAGTCAGCAGCCAGACTCTGGATACAGCTTTTCAGACCATGGTATGTGGAAATAAAATAAAAATAAAAAAAAAAATAAAAAAAACCCCAACCCCCCCCAAAAAACCCAAACGGAAAACAGGAACTAGGAGATCATAGAATCATAGAATCACTTTGGTTGGAAAAGACCTTTGAGATCATCGAGTCCAACCTTTAACCTAACCCTGACATCCCACCACTAAACCATGTCCCTAAGCACCTCATCTATCTTTCTTTTAAATACCTCCAGGGATGAGGACTTGACCACCTCCCTGGGCAGCCCATTCCAGAGCCTGACAACCCTTTCAGTGAAGAAGTTTTTCCTAATGTCTAGCCTAAACCTGCCCTGGTGCAGCTTCAAACCATTCCCCCTCGTCCTATCATCTGTTACCAGGGAGAAGAGGCTGACCCCCACCTCACTACAGCCTCCTGTCAGGCAGTTGTAGAGGGCGATCAGGTCTCCCCTCAGCCTCCTCTTCTCCAGACTAAATAATCCCAGTTCCCTCAGCCGCTCCTCATATGACTTGTGTTCCAGACCCCTCAACAGCTTTGTGGCTCTCCTCTGGATGTGTTCCAGCAATGCAACATCTTTCTTGTAGTGAGGGGCCCAAAACTGAACACAGTATTCGAGGTGCAGCCTCACCAGCACCGAGTACAGGGCCACGATCACTTCCCTACTCCTGCTGGTCACACTATTCCTGATACAGGCCAGGATGCCATTGGCCTTCTTGGCCACCTGGGCACACTGCTGGCTCATATTCAGCCGGCTGTCAACCAGTACCCCCAGGTCTTTTTCCACTACTAAACATTTTAAAGATCTTAGTTTGGGTGCAAGCTGCCCTATGTTTCAGTAGGTGCTTATGGAAGATCACTTACAGCTTTCAGGTGAAACTAACTCGAGTGGCATTAATCTTCATGCCAACAAAACTAATCTCTTTTTCATTAGGAGGAAGACATACCTTTTTCCTACATCAGACAGACATAGTTTTATATAAATATATTTTTGAAAGTGTATATTTGTTGTGATCAGTTCCAGTACAACTCCACTTTCTTTTTTCTGTTGAGGTTTCATACATAATTTTGGACCTGTTGGAGTATTGATTAGGGAACAAGAGCTTATTCTTGTATTGTATGCAGCCAATTGGGAATGGTTTGACTTTAATACAGTGATATTATTTGGTGAATCAAGAATGTTTAGAACTGATGTAACCAAAAATCAAGGGATTTTAGTGTATTAGCTTCTGATGATATCAAGAATATTTTGTGTTACAAAGAAATACATAACTGGTATTATTAACATGAATAAACTGTAAAAGGCAATATATTCACCAAATAATTCTGAATTTGTTTCCACATAGATCAAGGGCAATTCCTCATTTGTAATTTGTGGTATGAATTTAGTATTTGAATTTGTGTTATGTTAGTTGGCACTAAAGCAATGGCCCTTTTGTACTCAAGTCAGATAAGAAGTTCAGTGATGTCTTTAATATAAGTACATTCTCTTAATGTGGTGGAATAAGAAACAAGATTATCTCCAAATCACTCATATAATGTTTGGTAATTTTTTTTCAGTAATAAAACCAGAAAAAAAATATGGTATTTAGAAACTACAAATCTAAAACCTTTTTTTACATATATACAATATATTATTCATTACAGCTACATTAATACTGCATATGCAATAAAGGCCGTACGGTAGATTTGGCCCATTTTTTTTTTAGTCACTCAATGGAAACATCAATTTATTTTCCTAAGATTCAGATTACACTAATGTTTAATGTTAAAAGAATTTTTTGGACCTGCAATGGATTTTACTGTCAGAAATTGAAACAATTCCATGCAACAAGTACAAGCCTGCGTATATATTGATATACATGGTGATTTATGAATATATATGAGATCTAATTTTAAGTAATTTCACTGATTTCCAACCAAGGGCTGCTGCATCTTTCTAGTTGCACTGGACTGTCGAGTAAATTGGTCCCCTACTCGAGCTCTTACAAGAGAAAAGGGAATGGTTCCAATAAGAGAGGATATAAGCCAAACTTAGGCTCAGTGTTGGGAAATCTGAAGTCAGGGACATTAGTGATAGAGTTCATACTCCTTGTCAGAAGGGTAACAATGCCATGATAAGAGTAAAGCAATATTTTTGCTACAATAGTTCTATAACCTGAAAGAGATGGAAAGATCTTTTTCTGTGATCATGTGATCCAGTGTAATGGTAACTATGATAAGCATGTAATTATATATGTGCAGATAATTTACTTCCTATGATGCCTGGGATTCGTTGCTCTTTAACCTGTTTCTGGTAATTGTAAACAAATACCTAACATACACACTGAAAATAAAACATAAGCTGCCCTGAAAGTCTCGGTTTTGCAAATTGTGCTCCAATAATACTGAAGTATAGCAGTAGTTTATTTCACTTTGTGGAACTGTATTGTGCTTTCTGAAAGACATGGTCAATATTTCAGAGCTGAAAAATATAATTCACAAATATATTACCAAAAAAATTATTGCAAAATCTCTTCCTAAAGATGTTAAAAATGCTACAGGTAGAGAAAAAAAAATCTTATGTTTTAGAAGTATTGTGTAACGAAAAATAGTTTACCTTTGAACATTTTGTTCATTTATTTTCAATCTGATCATTTTAAAAACCTGCTTCATTCTCTGATTCTACCACAGAATTTTACTGAAGATCAATTGTATTTTCTTTTTTCTGTCGCCTCACTCTAGCTTGTAATTTGTTATCATCAGTGAACAGGATTCTTTCCCATCTAATTCTCCAGGAAAAGCATTTGACAGAACCTAAGTACAATTTTATTTAGCAGGTGGGAATCCTTGAAGGCTGGACTTTCTGAACTGAGCCGAGTCACTGTTGAGCAAAACAATTTAGTGCGACTGTTGTGGCAAAATTACAACTACACTGAAGTTTTGTCAATACTTGACACCACATAAACGTACAGCTCCAATATATGAAAATGTGTGGCATAGCTGGTTCACTTCTGTTCACTGCCTGTAACCCTCAGTGTTTGATGAATAAACTAAAACAAGGCAAAAGAACATAAAACAGGGCATGAGATGGTAGAGTACATTTCTTCTTTGGACAAACTGTCCTGGTTTCGGCTGGGAGAGAGTTAATTTTTTTCCTAGTAGCTGGCACAGTGCTGTGTTTTGGATTTAGGATGAGGAGAACATTGATAACTCACTGATGTTTTAGTTGTTGCTGAGCAGGGTTTACACCAGTCAAGGACTTTTCAGCTTCCCATGCTCTGCCAGGTGCACAAGAAGCTGGGAGGGGGCCCAGCCATGACAGCTGACCCCAACTGGCCAAAGGGCTATTCCAGACCATATGATGCCATGCTCAGTGTAGAAACTGGGGGGAGTTGGCCAGGGAGCAGCAATCGCTGCTCGGGGACAGGCTGGGCATTGATCAGTGGGTGGCGAGCAATTGCATTGTGCATCAATTGTTTTGTATACTCCTTTTTTGGTGTTATTATTATTTTCTCTTCTTCTGCTGTCTTATTAAACTGTCTTTATCTCAACCCACAGGTTTTATTTTTTTTCTTATTGTCTCTCCCATCCCACTGGGGGGGGGAGTGAGCAAGCAACCATGTGGTGCTGAGTTGCTGACTGGGGTTAAACCACAGCACAAACATTGATACAAATACTAATGAGCATGCAGAGCACTCATGTTTCACAATAAACAAGATTTAAAAAAAAAGATTTGGACTAAGGCAGTACATAGGCAGTTTTATTTTCAACTCAATGTTTTTCTGGTACGAACTATGTAATTTTAAATTTATCTTCATATGAATTATGCAAGATATTTGCCATACAAAATTGATATTATCATTTAATCTCATGTCTCTATTCATTTGTAAAGTGCATATAAAAATGGCTCCTAATGCAAGACTGCGAAGATCAATGATATAATAAGCAGAATAAACCATATTTCAATAAATCTCTTATTCCGCAGAAAACTGCTTTTGATTTCACCGTACACTGAAAATTAAAGTCTAATTTCTGATTTCGGTACTTTAAAATGATACTTCCCTATGTGTTAGGAATGTCTTTTCTTGAGTATCACAGTAGAGGAACAAAACAGTATTAACCGAACAATGATAGAAAAGAAAAGAAATGAAAAGAATAAAATAAAACCTATATTTGATCATGTGCACACACACGCACACTCTCACATACCCCAATATGCACACATAATAGTTCACAGAATATGTAATGTACGGAAGATGAGCTAAGTAACTCTTAATTGCCTAAAAATAATATTTTAAACTATGTATTTAGAAGAAGGATATAAAAGAGAAGCAAGGGAGAATTTTGTACCCAGCACTAATTTTAAAAGTAAAATACTTTTTCTACATATCTCATTTTGGAGATTACTGATTTTCTACTCAGTAATGCATCTTGTTTCTTTTTTCCATGTACAAATTATGAACTCATGTGTTCCTATTTGAATTTTTTGAATCTTTTACTAATTATACCATCATCACCTAAGTTAATGCACTGGTCATATATTGAGTATTAACTACAACTATTGCTGGAAATATTCTCTGTTGGTATTATATTGGTCAGTCAGCTGAGATAGACAGCATTATTTCTGGGCTTGCTCTGGATGACTTCCAAGCAGCAGAGAGTTCAGAACTGTGCGAACTTTTGAGGGTGGCAGCTGTACATGCATGCATGTATGTATGACCATGTGTGCATTGACACAGTGGAAATGTTGCTTTTTCACAGTCATTCTTGTGGCTAAAATTTAATTCACATCTTACCTTTGTACAGAGCAAGGTTACCAGAGTAAGCAGTTACTTATTGTGTTGGTTTAGTATCTTTATAGTATGATATATAATTCATTTCCTCAAATTCAAATTTAAGTGCAGTTCCCAGTTTTCCTTCTCTACATGTGGTGGTTGTCTAAACTATGCTATGAGGAGAGTTCTTCCCCAAATGTATCTTTGTTGTTGTTGTTGTTGTTGCTAAATTATTAAATTTAAAATGAATCCAGAATTATATTCCATCTTCATAATCAGAGAGCAATTCTTTAAATTAAAAGTAAATTGAAAATTGAATTCTTTGAATTGAAGTAAATTGAAATTATGAACTCAGCATAGTGCAGGATTTATACAGGATTCTGGAAGATGCTTAGTACCAGTTTGGATTCTTGAGATGGGACTCAAGGTTATGAAGTCAAGTGGTTTAATCTCATTGTGCTACCTGGTATAGCAGAACCTCAGTATGAACAAGCTACCATCATCGACCTGGATTGTTAATAAGTGCCTCACTCCTTAATAAGATAAATGGGAAAGACAACAGGTAGGTATTTTAGAGAATCCATTAGTTTAAGCTCAGGTATTACCTTTTGCCTGAAGATTACTGGAATATGTAAGCTAGTGTCATTTTTTTCTTCCAAGAAGGTCTGCAGTATCAATGAGAGTTTCCATCAGCACAGCCAGGACTCTCATGAAACTGGGAACCAAATCCAGATCACAGAAGTCCTAAGAGGCTGCAGTTCACAATGTTGCAGTTGATATTCTGTCATGTCTTCTTTGTAGTGCTAGCAAAATTCAGCTTTTTGTGAGTCATTCTATTCAAGATGAGAAAATGATGATTCAGTCAGACATTACTCTCTTGATGAAATCCTCTTTACAAATAAAGTTTTGAATCCCTGAACACAGCAGAAATCAAACAATAAAGCAAAGTACTTTTGTTTGCTGCTCTGAGATCTTTTTAGGTAGTTTGCACCTAAAAACTCTTTAGCTTCCTTTTTAGCCCAGGGCCAGAGCTATCTTTTCTTCATTGCTATATATGTATTTCTCAGTAAATTACACCTACTTGTTCTGTAATCTCCACATTACTATTTTCCAAGTTGTTTTCTTTGCACCTAGGTATAACTGCTGTGTCATATTGTAAGAAAAAAACATTATTGTGATTTCATTTAGCATGTGATACCACAAGCGTGACTAAGGGCAATGCACCATGTCACAAGGGCAGAAAATCATTAATTTGACTTTTCTATTTAACCAGAACTTCCTGATTTTTTGCCTTCAGACAAAACACTGGCCAAAAAAGCATCTTCATTCCCTAGGTAAACTCTTTGGACAGAGCTGTGTTTGGAGTGGAGTTAGTGGTTTAACCATGCTCTTATTTATACTGTCTTAGATGAAAGGTGGTGATTACAGCTGCCAGGCTGAGTGAGGTCTAACCTAAACATAGTAAGGATGAGCAATGATTTGGCAGCAGATAGCTCATTAACACTGAAAAGCACTTCTTGTATACAAGCTGGCGCTGAGTTTCTTCCTAAAGCATTTTCTCCATCTATGTCAAGGCACTTGCATGTTTGGACTAAGAGGCCTGAGGATCATTAAAGCACTGATATCCCTTGTTTAAATTTGGGGTGTGAAATTTACTTCAGTATAAAAAATTTCACCTTTATTTTCTCTTTATAAATATTTAAAAATATTTTCATTTTATAAATTTTAATTCACTGATCTCTAGGAAAAAAGCTAACATCTTCCATAACAATAGAATATAGCCTTAAAAAACTGTTTCTTTGGCTGCCAGATTCTTCAGCTTCACTTTGATATTTAGTCACTTACAAAAGCAATCTTCTTTGAGTACTACATGTCCTTGAACATCAGTAGTTCAATTTATAATTTGTTTTGGAGGAAACTACTCATTCTCAATTCTAATAGCAGGTTTAATTGCTGATGGTAAAAAACAAAAATAAATGAAATATAAGAAAATAAATTAAAAAAAAATGAGGTTAAATTAAAATAGTAGTGTATAAAAACCAGTAAACTAAACCACAAGTTTACCATTCTCACTAAACAGACATATTGTTTTTCAAGTGGTTATCAAAAAGCAGAAGTGTCAGGTTCACTAGAATAATATAAATCAGTGAACTAAGCAAATTAAACCTTAACAGCTTGCTCATTCAGAGACAAGTCTATTTTTAAACACAAACCTTTAAAAATCAACACATCCCAAATCCAAACTGATGCCATTCACTATAATGGGAAAATGTTAAATGTTGCATTCAAATTCTTGAAAAGGTGTTGCGGCATTGCTGCATGTTCCCATAGGCTCACACTGCCCACAATACATGGCAGGGCCCTGACTCTGAACCCCATTATTCCCTATGACTTCTCTTTCATGGACTTGTTGAAAGCCAATTCCTCACCGCCACAGTTCTAGGTGTTTGCTTCTTCCTCCTTATTTATCTCCAAATTCCCTATTCCCATTTTTCCATGCTTTCTGTCCATATAACTCACCTTAATACAGGTTATTTTTTTCTTTTTGGAAGGTTCTATCAAGTTCCCTCCTTATCAAAGGGCCTCTGTTCAGCACTACTTTTTCTTACCTTGTCATTACAAGTTTCCAAGATCTTTCAGTCTCATAAATTCTTTATATCAAATATAACTGTACTTGCATTTAATCTCCCATCTTGCCAGGAGCTGAAAATACCTTCAATTTCAGCACGTTTTATTGCTGAAACACAGTGTTTTCCCATTCTTACTAATACTCATAATGCTGTATGCCTTGCATTTCCCTGTATTCTCCCCTTCATACTTCTTTTCTCCAATAGGGTCATTCTGTTTTGTTCTCTTGCTAAGATCCCTGCTTTCTCTCCACCTTTTCATACACGTACTTTTCTGTCCTCTGTTATTATTTTCCTGTTATGTCTGGGAAAGCTATTCATGGTGTTCGCATTTTGAACTGTAATAGGAAGAGATGCTGAAATAAGACAAAAGAAAGGAAGGTGATGACTAATGCCATTATCAAAGCAGTAGAGTTGTAGAATATTTGCATTCACCAGATTATTTGCACATATTATTTCTTAGCACAAAATAAACCAATTATATGCTCCTGTACTATGGTCATTGTACATATAAGCAGATAGGTAAATCAGCCTGTTATAGGAGACGCAGTTAAGTTAGACTCAAATTGTGGAGCTGCTTTGCATGTTCCAGTTCTTATGCTAAATAGCAAAAAAATAAGAGATTGTGTGTTGAGCTTTTAGTATGTAATTTTCTTCTATCTCAAACTCGGGCAATACAGCTTTCCTATATAGATCACAGCAATGGGTCCTATAATGCCAGTGAAGCAAAAAACATACAGATGCCATTAAAAGACAACCAATCTATGCAGAGCCAATAAAGTAGCAGCTAGATAACTTACATCTGCATAAGCTAAAATAGGCGAGAGGACTTAATTAGAAAATCTTATGTCTGCCTGTTTTCTTAAGAAAATTACTTTACTAGATTCTTCCTCCTTATCCCCCAGAATCCCTCTTGGAGAATACATGTGGAGGAGAAGGAAAGAGCTAAATTAACTCATAAAATTTTTAAATTACTAAAAACTTACCTGGTGACTAAGCATCCTGTCCAGGCTAAATGGAACTACTGCCCAAAGATTCTTAAATAAATGGCTCACCAATGCTATCAAAGTCATAAAATACGTTATGCCTACATAATCTATTCACTCCTTATACTTTGCTTTCTGACTAGGAAGACAGACAAAGAACTGCACCATCACTTTCCAGTGTCCCTGTTCCTATTACAAGCCTAAACACAGCTCAGCCATAAAATTTTTCAATGCTTTCTCCCTTTCCCTTCTCAAAAAGCAGAGGACTGTGAGTTGGTCTTTAAAAATTGTATGCTGTGGACTTGCCAACTTTTTTATTTTTTTCCTGGCAGTTTAGTAGCTCAGTGGTGGAGCCCTTCACATCTCTTTTATTTCAAACTTAACGGTCAAATGAGGATGAGATCACGAGCTAAAGCCCACAGGATTAGAGGAGTTCTTGGCCAGAGTTTGACTATCTGACAAATTATGTCCTTCCTTTCCTTAGCAGTGGCTTATTATGAATTGCATCCTGCATGGCAAATATCATCCCTTACATAGTTTTATATAGTACTTAGCTTCAATTTTATGTAGTACTGAGCTTCAATTTCCCCTCCCTAGATACAGATATTTTCTTCTAAATTCTTCTAAGAATTAAAACAAAGACACATTTGGATCATGTTAATAATAACTATGAATGGCAGTTCTGGCTTGTTCCTTCTATGTCTTCTCCTGAGGAAATATTTTCATGTGTTTCTTGGGGAAAAAAAACCAAAAAAAACCAAACCCAAAAATTCAGACACACAAACACAAATAATGTTAAAGATACTTTCAAGTGAGTAAGTATGTGAATGCTTGTCAGAAAAAATAATCTCTAAATATAAGAAGCATGTTAAAAAGGAGTCTGAACACATGATACATGAACATAATAATGTGTTTAAATAGAATTCTGTATCTGGAAAAATATGAGGAGTCATTAAGTATTCAGGTGATCATTTTTCAGAATTGCTTTCTATTTAAAGTATATAAGCAGTTAGGGGTTAACACAGTCAACTCCAAAGTGATGACTCCTCAAGATATTTGCAATTCTGTCTCCACAACTTCACTTATTGATCAAGTTGATTTATGCCTTTACTTCTGCAATTCCTGTAAGAACTAGAGATGTGGAAAAGTGAGGAGAGCTCTGTTTTTTACAAAGGCTTGTTAAATGTATTTTAGTTTTCCAAACCAAAATAAATGACATTTCAGATACAGTTCTAACAGTATGTGAGCACCACTAGTTCACTGTGATGAAGGAAAAAATAATAATTATCCCTTTTATTATATATGATTATTCTCTTCCTTTTTATAACAGCTTTTTGTAGAATTTCCTCAGTTTATTTATTTGCTGTTTAATTTTCCTTAGTTATTTTTTCCAATTTTCTTTTTTTTTTTGTCTTTAACATTTTTATTTGCATTTGATTTCTTCCCATTCTCTTTTGTTTTATAACTTATTTCTTTCCTCTGCCATTTGTCTGCTTAGTTCTCAGAACTACTGGGTTTTCTTTGTTATTGTTCTCCTCAGGAACTCCTGACAGCCAAGAAGCAATGAAAACACTACATTAAAAATATTTAGAATCATATTCTGCCTTATATATTTTATATTTCTAACTGTGTTGCTAGGTTTTGTCTTCAGTTCTGTCCACTCCTTCATGTCTTTTATTCATGGTTTACCGAGTCATCTTCTCCTTCTTCTATGCGTCCTTGAGTAATTTTAAATGATTGTCCTCTCATAGGTGTTTTCCCTGTGCCTAGTATCCTCCTAAAATTCAGTTTTCATGCAAGTATCTTGATTAATTAAGGAATTTGGATAAGGGAAAAGAAAAAAGAATAACTTTCTTCAGTCCACTCACATGCTTAGCCTTAGACTAACAGCTTCTGATCATGCTGTCCTGATGTGGTTGACAGTACTTTCTATAACATGTGACTTGAGAGATCATAATCCTACCTTTAGAAAGCTAGCTGCAAAAGATTATAATACTTAAAAAACTCGAGATGAGACCATCTGCACACAGCAAATTTATTATTTGGGTCCTATCTCTAGTAAAATTTTTTCTTAAAAAGTAATTTTTTTCATCAACATTTATGGTAAAATTTACACTTAACTTTTGGCTGTGTTAGCTTATATGTATACCGGAATGCACACCCTAGATGAGTCACAGGATTCTTAGATGAAAAACCTACAGCCCTAAATTCTACCACATCATATTGTTTGATGAGGCTGACAAAATTTCAGGCATATTTCAAACACCATTCTGTGTCATAAAAACTCAGTGAACTGAAAATATTTAATTTCATTTTGTCCAGGCTTAATCACCCTTTTTTACACGGGCCTCTTCCAGACAACAGAAATTTGCTTCTTTTAAAAGAATCAGACTTGATCATGAAACGAAAACAAAGCCCCTTCTTCCCTTTCATTTGGTTCAAGCAGCAAAGATGAAACTCCATCTGTTTATTTTTTTCTAATGTATTCTTTTGTGTCAGGTTACACTGCTTCAGTGAAGAGAGAAGACCATACACTCCTTAGCTGGAGCCCCTAGCCTTTAAAACAAGCCAGATTCAGTGCTATTTCCACAGAAGCCCAGACCCTGTTCCCTGCTGCTCCTTGCTGCCTTATTATTACTTGACAGCTCGTCTCCCTGGGGGGACTGTGAATATTTTACCAACAGCCATCCCAACCATTGTCTCCAGACAAAAGAAAGTGGGGTCCTTGCTGCATACAATATGAATTCAAATCTTTGGGTTTTCTCAAGAGATTGGCACCAAAGGGGTTTGATGAAGGCTGGTTTTGGAGGAAAAAAATTACCTAAAGCTTTTTACTCCAGGAAGTGGGTCCTTCATCATCTTTTTTACCATTAAGAGGTCACATTTTTAGCAAGTGGGGAAGACAGGAGCTCTGGCTTTGTCCTGGTGCAGTGGAACATAGGGTCTCGCCTTTCAAGTACCTTAAACATCTGTTAATGTACCCTTCCTCCTCTGAAACAAAGATCCATTTCCTTCAAGCCTATCTTCCAAGTATTACTTCCTACTGGCTCTGCCACATCTTTATGTGGTTTTGCAGCATTGTAGCTTAAACTGCTTAACTATTCTTACATTAATTGGCAATTTTCTGTGGTCTGAATAATATACTTAAACACTGTGTTATGTTTGTACTGAGACAAAATACAGAAAATTTTATAGTGGCAATGAAACAAAATCAGCAGGTGTGATTATCATGATAACTACACCCCTGGGTGCTTAGAAGCACATGGCTGCATCTGGTCCATAGTTATCTCTCCAGGGGTGAGATTATTTCATGATAACCACACCGCCCTAATGGCCCATTGCTTAAGTAGTATTCATGACCCTTATACAGAATCCTGCCTGTATTGAACAGACTGAATTTCTCCCCCATCCCAGCTGTCTCTACTTTTACGTTTTTAATATAATTTTTTCTTTGTTCATTTCCATTCACTGAAGAGGTGCATTTCATATAAATGCAGAGTGCGTTGTTTTTAATACTAGAACTGCAGATGTATAAAATGTATGCTTTGGACTAAAACCAAGCATTTATCTAGATTCTAGGTATAGCATAGCTGATTTTGTGTCACACATCTGGTGGAACCTGACCAGCATTATTTGCCATGAAAATCTCAATGCCAGGCTAAGGGACTTTTCCAGTGCTCTGAACAAAGAATAATGATTTCTACCTTGTCACTGTACTATTGCTAGAAAAGGTGTAAATAAAGAAACGAGAGCAGGGGCAAGAACTTCTGATCCTTTCCCACCTCATAGTCACTGACAAGAATTGTGATTTGCAATTAGGCTGAGAAGACTCTAAATTGTTACAGAGGAAGACTTGAGAATTCAGGGAACCCAGGGCTGGGCAATGCAGATATGAGTTTAATGTCACTTTTGCAATTCCCATCATCAAATGATTCCTGGTATATATCTTCAGCTGTGTCGGGGCCCTGGTCATATATTTCTATGTCCTATGTCACCTAATTAAATCTGGCTAATAGTGTGCAACTGTAAACACTGCATAAACACTTAATGAGTACAGAAAGAAAATAAGTACTATAGCTGAAGGAAATGTTTTTTATACCTCATATAATAGATTATTTTGCCACTTCCCTTTAAAGGTTAATGTATTTTCCTGGCAGTTTAAGTTAAGCACAAAGGCTTAGAAAGAGAGAAAATGACAGGAAAGTGAGTGCTACCAAGTAAAAAACCAAAGGCTTTCTTCCTCTTAATGGGACTCAGGACACCACTAATCTCATCTGGTTTAGCTGATAAGGGTAGGCATGAGATGGTGAAATGGATTCAAAAGAGAAATATTTCTTTATTAGGCACATTCAACTTTCATTTGTTTTTTGGTGGGTTCTTTTTTCATAAAAATAAAAAGCTAAGATGATTACTTTTCACAAGGTACTAATTATTCAATGAGTTAAATCAATATTTTATTTTTTAAATTGAGGGGATGCCACAAGATATTTCTTAATTAATTTCATAATTCCTAAGAGCAATTAAAAGGATTATTGTGCGAATGACTGTTGTAATTTAAATCAATTTTATTACATAAAGTCATTTTACCATCATATCCTCTCTCCCTAGCAACAGTGGATCAGAGCATGACAGGGAAGTGAAATATGCCTACTGCATCCAGACAGAGTAAGCGCAAATTAGAATATTTGATTGCCTGAGTCTCACACCTCCATTCAATCTGAAAAATACTTTCAGGTTTTTCTCCTCCAGGGTTTTTATGTTTTTAAAACTTTCTATATTTTACACATAGGATCCAAAGGAAAAATGCTTTTAAGTAAAACATGAAACTTGTATTTTCTGCTCCTTTTCTTATGAGACATTTTGCACAAAATATGTATGAATGAAAAAGCTGGGAGTAATGGAAGATCTATGATACAGATGGAAGCCACTGAAAAGAAATACTCTGTTACATTAGGTTTATTTTTTAACATTAACAAGTAAAAGAAAACTTGGAAACAGACAAGCAATGGGCTTTTAAGCAATTTACTTCTACATCTAAATTTTGGATCCACAAGTCTATTCAAGAGGTAAGCAACATCACAACACAGTACTTTGTTTTCTCTTTTAACTTCAGGAATCCCAGCTCAGAAGTCCCTCGAGAGCTTGGTGAATAATTTAATTCTCCCTCTAAAAGGGAAAAATGTCAAAATCCACAAGCTTTTCCTCTTAGAACATCTAAACAAAATTGTCTTCCTATGCAAGTCATAGTTTTGCTTCCCAGGCTGCCACCCAACTGCCTGTCTAACATAGTTCTGTGTCACATACTATACATGGAAAAGCAACAAGAAATTGCATTCAGCCTTAACTTCTTTCTGAGCATTTTCTTTAATAACAGCTCTGTGGAAGAAGGGAAAAAACTGATTGTTTATCTCTTCTACTTTTTTTTTTTTTTTTCAGTTTTATTAGTAAAGGCCTCTTTTCCCTAACAGAGCATGAATTAGTGAGACATAAGGGAACAAAAAGAGACA
Organism: Egretta garzetta; assembly: GCF_000687185.1. Lineage (NCBI taxonomy): Eukaryota > Metazoa > Chordata > Aves > Pelecaniformes > Ardeidae > Egretta > Egretta garzetta. The sequence goes on along the minus strand of NW_009260268.1, from coordinate 1,622,330 downwards.
TTTAAATAAATTCATTAAGCTTTGTTATTCTCGAGCTGAATGATACCTGAGCAATTCTCAGTGATCAACAGAGAATGAGGTACTTCTGAAGAAAAAATGACTACCCATTCATGACTTGGGATGCAAATCAAAGCACAGAATGGAATTTTTCATTCTTAATTTGTAAAACAAATTGAAAGGTATTTCTCCTGCTTAACATAACAGTCTATCTATTTTGCACATGCTATCTGCAGGAATAAATGTTATGTTTCTTTTCTGGACTGTAGTCTGTTCAGGAAAACATGTAATCTTGTGCAGAACTTCTGTCACCATAGAAGGTGAAATAGTATTGATACCCTAAGGGTCAAAAAGACCCCAAATGTAAAACAGCTTACATGCATAAGATTTAGGCCTTATTGTCTAGCTTGCTGTTACTTTGCTAAAATTAGTATTGTCTAGTTTGCTGTTGCTTTGTTATTAGCTTTGTCTAGCTTGCGGTTGCTTTGTTAAAGTCAGTAGTGTCTAGCTTAGATTTTTTTGTTCTTCTTAAAGTCTGTAGTATAGTTACTTAGTGAATTTAGAACCCTATTCAAGGACGGGGAGAATTGGGAGGGGATGAAGCAAAAGATAATAATGGTTTGCCAAGGTTGCTAGACTAGAAAGAATGAGAACTAATTGATGTAGAAAGATTTGTGGCTCCTTACAAAGGACAGTTTTTTGATAAGAACCAGGTGTTTACCTCAAGAGCTGGTCTACACCAACCCTGCAGTTTGGGCAAGAGCCAAGGAGCAACTGAGTCTGCGCAAGAACAAGGGGTTACTAGCGGTGACGAAGAGGAGCCATCGGCCTTCATCCCCACGACCCCCGACGACCACCACCAGGAGGCACTGAGCAGGCGCAGTGGGGAGGGACTTATGGAAATGACCTCCTGAAGCTAATTTTAATACAAAGCGGAGAAAGGTTATGCATATGTATAGGCATATCGGAAAACTTCATACATATGTAATACTTTGCTACATATAAACGGACAAGTTGCCGCTTGATGGTATGCACGTTAGGTGGAGCGATCCCCCGTGCATCCGGCGCCGTGAATAAAGAATGCCTGCCTTCTAACACTACATTGGTGTTATGAGGTTCATTCTTCCCGATTTCGGTGACAGTATGATTTTAAAAGATTGTTCAAATCCTTAAAGCTAAGCTTATTTTTAATTGTTATCTTTACTGACATCATGTTGCTTAGCAGTGTAAAGTATTTGGCATCAGGGTGCCTGTATGTTGCTGAACTTATCTATGAAAACATTTTTGTAACTGAAAGGTAGAATTTTACTGAAGAACCTAAGGTTCCTTTGCACTTTCTTTTCTTAGTGCCTAAGAAATGCTAGCTAATCTGCAGTTACAATATGGAAATCCGTCAGTGTTGTCAGTGAGATATTTAGCCACAAATTTCATTGTATAAAAGAAGTTCCTAGGGTCAGTTTTTTCTTCAACATATCATTTATCCTTCTTTATATGTGCCTCTATGGAAATTTTCTTGCTTATGACTGAGGAAAAAATTTTGTTGTAGTAAATATTCTAACCCTTGAAGGAACAGTTAGAATAAATCTGATTATTTCATTCTCAGGCTCTGAAGTAAATTTCTTGCGGTATTTCTTTTCAAACATGGGAATTTGTTTGTTTTTTTTTTTTTGGAATGAAATTAAATACTTTCAAAGAACAGAAAACACTGAGATCTGTGTATTTCTTGTACATCTCATTTTGAAGTGCCAAATTAAAGGACAGTGAAGTAAATTATTACCTTTTCCTGTTAAGTATGGAGCTGTTTTAGATCATAGACAGTATAGTGTAATTAGACAAGAGAAATAACCCATGGCAAAATAAGGACGAAAAACACCATTAACAGGTCTGAAGAAATGCACCCTGCCTGTAAATATCACATGGCAAAACTCAGCAAGTAGATGAAGGGGAAGCAGCTTCAATATTAATTCATCATCATTTTGAATAAAACCATTAGGATTCTCTCTTTTAACAATAGGCCATTACTGAACTTTAAATAATGCTCACTTGTTTATATCCATGATTAAAGTACACAGCAATCCATTCACACAGGTTCTGTTACGTATTTTATTTCACTAAGTAAGCTATCTCATTTAAACAAAGTTTTTCAATAGCTTTGTACATTCTGTAACTTAAGAAAAAGCCTGCTTTATCAATGGCAATTATACCATTGACAATAAAACATGGATATTATAATGTCTTGCTTTAACCTTCTCTCATCTAATTCTAACTATTAAAAAATATTAACATTTATTTGTAAGGTACATGTTTTCTCTAAGCCTGTGACACATTTTAAAAACCACATGCACAGCAGATTTCAAAGTTACAAATCCCTTGCTTAAGAACTAACTAAATAGTAATAATGTCTTCTTGAAAAGCAGATTCTCCTTCTATGAAAGAGATTTTAACATATAAATAATTGTTTCTTAAAAAAATACTCAGAATTTGTAGGTGAATGGATAGAGAGGTAGAAAGATAGATGTTGCAAAAATGTTGAAGAACAAACAAGAGCTAAGGCTATGATTTCAAAGCCATAGGTTATATAGAATCATAGAATCATACAATCATACAATCATAGAATGTTTTGGGTTGGAAAGGACCCCTAGAGGTCATCTAGTCCAACCCCCCTGCAGTGAGCAGGGACACCACTAACTAGATCAGGTTGCTCAGAGCCCCGTCCAACCTGGCCTTAAATGTTTCCAGGGATGGGGCCTCCACCACCTCTCTGGGCAACCTGTTCCAGTGTTTCACCACCATCATTGTAAAGAATTTCTTCCTTATATC